>NC_049229.1:39721653-40032764 GCF_011100685.1 Canis lupus familiaris | reverse complement strand
TTCATAACACAGGAAAAGAAACAACATCCCAAAGAATTTCAAACAAGATAAATCTAAACCAAGACACACTATAATTGTTAAAAGTTAAAGACAAGGACAGAATCTTAAAAGCAGCTAAAGAAAAACTTGTATTATATAAAAGGAAATCTGAATAATTTTTGCAGGTGAGAAGGAAATAGAACGAATGTGATCAAAGAAAAAACTACCAACCTAAAATATTCTCCCCAGCAAAGTTGTCCTTCAGAGTTGAAGGACAGACAAAGAGTTTTCCAAGGAAGTAAAAGCTTAAGGACTTCATTGATCCTAGGTCAGCATTATAATAAATGTTAAATAACGACTTCTTCAAGCTGCAAACATAAAAAGGCTTATTAGTAACAAGAAGACAAATTAAAGAACAAATCTCCCTGGTAACAGTAAATACATAGTTCAATTCAGATGAATATAATTTGTAATGAAGGTGGGTAAATCACTTGTGAATCTAATAGGAAGGCTCAAAGATAAAACTAGTAAAACTAACTACAATTTGTTGTGGATACATAATTGGATACATAATTTGTTAATGGACACACAAGGTAAAACAATATAAATTAAGACATCAAAAACAGGATATATGGGGGTACAGTAAAAATAGAGAGCTTTATTACACATTTGACATAAATTGCTACCAACTTAAAATAGACTGTTATAATATAAAACGTATTACATAAGCCCCAAGGTAACCACAAAGGAAAAACCTACAACAGATACATAAAAGATAAATCTAAGCATACCACTATAGAAAATCATCAAATGACAAAAAGATAAAAACGGGAACAAAGGAATTATAATACAGCCAGAAAACAATTAACAAAATGGCAATAATAGGGATGCCTAGGTGGCTCAGCAGTTTAGTGTTTGCCTTCAGCCCAGGGCATGATCCTGGATACCCGGGATCGAGTCCCACGTCGGGCTCCCTGCATGAAGCCTGCTTCTCCCTCTGCCTGTGTCTCTGCCTCTGTGTGTGTGTGTGTCTCTCATGAATAAATAAATAAAATCTTTTTTAAAAAATGGCAATAGTCAAGTCCACATGTATCAATAATTACTTTAAATGTAAGTGGACTAAGTTCTCTTATATATCTTAAGAATATATACAGACTGAAAGTAAAGGAATGGAAAAAGATATTCCAGACAACTAGAAGCCAAAAGAAAGCAAGAATAGTTACACTTATATCAGACAAAATAGCCTTCAAAGCAAAATACTGCAAGAAGAGATAAAGAAGGTCATTGTATAAGAATAAAGAGGTCAGTTCAACAAGTAGTTGTAACATTTTAAATACTTATCTACCCAACATAGAAGCATCTAAAATTATATGGCAAATAATAGTAGATCTGGAGAAATAGACAGCAACACAATAATTGCAGAAACTTCAATATCCTACTTTCAACAATAGATCATCTAGAAAGAGTATCAATATGAAAACACTGAACTTAAACTATATGTTTGACCACATGGACTCAAGAGAAATTTACAGAACATTCCACCCAACAGCAGAATACTTAAGTACACATGGAACATTCTCCAGAATACATCATATGTTAGGCCATAAAATAGGTCTTAACAAATTTAAGAAAAATGAAATCATATCAAGCATCTTCTCTACAGCATCAAACTAGAAATCAATTACAAGAAGAAACTGGAAAATCCACAAATATATGAAGAGTAAACAACATGCTATTGAATAACAAACGGGCAAAGGAAGAAATAAAAAAATATCTATGGGCAAATTAATCTGGAAATATACAATGCAAAAGCTTAAGGGCTACAGCAAAAGCAGTTCTAAGAGGTAGGTTTATAACAATAAATACCCACATTAAGAAAAGAGAAAAAGCTCAAATAACCTAATTGACTCATCAAGGAACTAGAAAAATTTAAAAAACTAGAAAAATAAACTAAAACCAAAGTTAATTTAAAAAAAAAAAAGAAAGACTACAGATTACAGTGGAAATAAATGAAATAGAAACTAAAAACAGAAAAAAAATGAAACTAAGAACTAGTTTTTTGAAAAGATAAAACAGACAACATTTAGCTAGACTACCCAACAAAAATGAGAACTCAAAATTGTAATGAATGAGGAGACATTACAACTGGTGTCACACATATACAAAGACTACTACAAACAACTACATACCAACAAATTGGACAACCTAAGAAAGGGACAAATTCCTAGAAATATACCAACCTACCAAGACTAAATTATGAAGAAATAGAAAATCTGAATAGGACAATTACTAGTATGAAGATTTAATCAGTCATCAAAAACCTTCCTACAAAAAAAGTCAGGACCAGATGGCTACACTGGTAAATTCTACCAAAAGGGCAGTCCAGGTGGCTCAGCAGTTTAGCGCCGCCTTCAGACCCCGGGATCGAGTCCCACATCAGGCTCCCTGCATGGAGCCTGCTTCTCCCTCTACCTGTGTCTCTGCCCCTCTCTCTCTGTGTCTCTCATGAATGAATGAATGAATAAATTCTACCAAACATTTAAAGAAGAATTAACATCAATCCTTTTCAAACTCTTCCAAAAACTTAGAGAAGGGAACATTTCCAAATTCATTTTACAAAACCAGCATTATCCTTATAATTAAAACCAAACAAGGACACTACAAAAAAGAAAACTACAGAGCAATATCCCTGATGAATATGAATGTGAAAATCCTCAACAAAATATTAGTAAACAACAATAAAATAAAATAAAGTAATAATTTAAAAAATATATTAGTAAACAGAATTCAACAACACATTAAAAGGATCATACACCCAACAGCGTGGTCTAATGGGTTTTTCCCTGGGATGAAAGGATGGTTCAATACAGGCAAATCAATAAATGTAATACTACACATAAAATGAAGGATAAAAATCATATGGGGCACCTGGATGCTCAGTTGAACATCCAACTCTTGATTTTGGCTCAGGTCATAATCTCAGGGTTGTCAGATCAAGCCCCACATCAAGCTCCATACTGGGGCATGGAGCCTGCTTAAGATTCTCTCCTCTCCCTTTGCCCTTTCCCCTTTGCACATTCTCCTCTCTCTCAAAAGAAAAAAAAAATTATCATCTCAACAGATGAAGAAAACATGTAAAAAAATTGAAAATTCTTTCATGATAAAAACTCTCAACAAAGTGAATATAGTGGGAACATAACCTCAACATAATAAAGGCTATATATTACAAACCCACAGCTAACATCATACTCAATAGTGAAAAGCTGAGTTTTTCCTCTAAGATCAGGAACAAAACAAGGATGCCCACTCTCACCACTTTCATTCATCACAGCACTAGATATCCTAGCCAGAGCCAGTAGGCAAGAAAAAGAACTAAGACATCCATACTGGAAAGGAGTGAGTAAAACTCACTATTTGCAGATGACATGATATTATGTATAGAAAACACTAAGACTCCACCAAAAAACTGTTAGAACCAATCAATGAATTCAGTAAAAATGCATGATACAAAAATCAATATATAAATATCAGCTGTGTTTATATACACTAACAACAAACAGAAAGAGTAATTAAGAAAATCCCATTCACAACTGCATCAAATAGAATGAAATAAAATACTTAGAAATAAATTTAGCAAAGGAAGTAAAAGATTACATGAAAACTACAAGACACTGATAAAGACACAAATAAATGGGAATCACAATTAAATCTGTGTTCACAAATTGGAAGAATAGTATTAAAATGTCCAAACACCCCAAAGCAATCTACAAAATCAATGTAATCTCTATCAAAATTCCAATGGCATTTTTCTCAGAACTAGAACCAACAATCCTAAAATTTGTATTGAACAAGAGATCCCAATTGAGATCTCAAGATCTCAATCTTGAGAAAGAACAAAGCTAGAGACCTCACATTTCCTAATTTCAAATTACACTACAAAGTTATAGTAATCAAAACAGTACAATACTGGCATTAAAAAAGATAAACCAATGAAACAAAACAAAGAGATCAGAAATAAACTCATGCATATATGGTTAATAAATAAACTCTTGACTCTTACACATATGGTCAATTAATATTTGACAAGCCAAAAATATACAATGGGTAAAGTATAGCCTCTTCAATTAAATGATGTTGGGAAAACTGGACAGCCACAGCCAAAAGAATGAAACTAGGCCCCTACCTTAAATCGCAACAAAAATCAACTCAAAATGACTTGAAACTATAAAACTTCTAGAAGATAACATACGGGGTAAGCTCCTTGACATCAGTCTTGACATTGATTTTTTTTCAATTTCAAAACACCAAAAGTAAAAGTGACAAAAACACAATAAACAAATGGGATTATATAGAACTTAGAAAGCTTCTGCACAGCAAGGAAATCATCAGCGAAATGAAGAGGAAACCTACAGAATGGGAGAAAATATTTTCGAACCATATACCTGATAAGGGGTTAATATCCAAAATATAGAAAAACTCATACTACTGAATAGCAATAAATAAATAAATAAATAAATAAATAAATAAATAAATAAATAAATCTGATTTAAAAACTGACATTTTCTCACAGAATACCTACAAATGGCTATCAGGTATGTGAAAAGATGGCTCAACATCATTACTCATCACCAAATGCAAATCAAAACTAAAATGAGATACCATCTCATGCCTGTTAGAATAACTATCATAAAAAGAGAAACGTGATTTAACAAGTGTTGGTGAGGATGTGGAGAAAAGGAAACCCTTGTGCACTGCTGGTGGCAATGTAAACTGATACAGCATACTATGGAGAACATCAGAGCTTTCCCAAAAAATCAAAAACAGAATTACCCAAATGATCCATATAACCTTCTTCTCAGTATACACTCAAAGGAAGTGGAAATAGGATCTCAAAGAGACATCTGTACTCCCCCATGTTCACTGCAATATTATTCACAAAAGCCAAGATATGGAAACAACCTAAGTATCCATCCACAGATGAATAGATAAAGATGTGGGGTGTATATGTATATATGTATATGTGTGTATGTATATACACGTATGTGTATATATGCAATATTATTCAGCCGTGAGAAAAAAAAAAATCCTGCCATTTCCAATTTCTCAATAAATCTTGAGAGTGAAATAAGCCAGACAGAGAGAGAAAATACTACATGGTATCACTTCCATATGGATTCTACCAAAAAAAAAAAAAAAAAGAAAAAAATCAAACTCATACTAACAGAGGTAGACAAGTAATTGTCAGGGACTGGATGGTGTGGGAAATACAGAGATGTTGGTAAAGGAGTATAGGCTTCCAGTTATGAGATGAACAAAGGCTGAAAATCTAAAGTAAAGCATGGTTACTATAGTTGATAACACTATGCTATGAAATTACTAAGAGAGAATACATGAAACCATCATTATGTATCCTTTAAATATTTTATAATATTTGTCAATTATACCTCAATAAAGCTGAAAAAAAAATCACAAGTCTATGGAATTTTTTAAATACCTGATTTGTTCATTTTTAAAAAGTCCTAAATGACCAAGATTTTACATTGCATATTTTTATTTCTCTGGGTAGCAGAAATCTCTACAAAAACATCAAGAGTAAATGAAGGTATTTTCTTAAGAAGAAATAAAGGATAAAGAAGCCTTTCAGAGTTCTCAAGATTTAAAGATAGGAATACTATAAAAGATACTTCTCAGAAAATTAAAGAAAACTATGGTAGTGACATTTATATCATATCACTAAGTGTTACAAATGGAGGAAAATGAGATTTAAGAAGCATAGTAATATATTAGGTAGAAAAGATTCTCACAAGTGACTATTTAAATGTAGATAACTCTTATCTCTAATTTTCTCTGAATATCAAAAAAAGAAAGCCACATTATGGAAATATTTGTGATATTCTGCAGAACAAAAACAAACATAAATAACTTTCTTATAATCTATGGGAAACTGCTTAACTATATATGACAATACTAAAATGCTGATTATATCTAACGCATTTACCCTGAGAGCTTCAAAGTAAATAAAATATATTTTTCACAGTTATGGTAAGTACATCCATGCAGAAATAGTGGATATGCCATTCTTCATATTATTTTTCTACTCAAGCTGTTTTGAAAAGTAAAAGGTCTACGGTGAGCTAGATAAGAAAAAATAAGAAATTTACCTCCCTTTCTATATTCTGAAAAATTAGAATGAAATACCCCAAAAACCCTAAAAATGGTGGTCAGATATTCATACTTTCCCAATGTCTGAACAGCCCAAAGTTTTCTTTGGATGCTAACTGACAGTAACCTTGTATTTAAATTACAAGTTAAGTAAGCGTTACAAAAGGAACACGGAAGCCATAAAGCAAGAGGCAAACTATCAGATAACAAAAGGATTTATGATTCAAAGAGAACAAGAATAATTTAATTTCAAAGCACAGATTATATTTACAGGAGAATGGATTCACCTATAGTCAAAAACTACCTCATAAAGGCAAAGAAATCACATGAAGCACCAAATTCAAGAAAGAAAATGCTAAGTACCAGCTGCTAGAAACCAGTAATGCATTAAATAGATACAAGAGAAGAAATGATCCATTTAGTCACAAGCTAAGCTCCCTGAAAGTATAGGTAGGAAGCTCTGGAAGGTTAGCGGCAAATACCAATATTCACAAACTAGCTATCAAAAATAATTTCATTTGACTTCTACTAGAATCATCACAGAAAGATAAAGCAAAATTAAAAAAAAAATCAATTCCAACTTAAGTTGAAGACGTGTCATCAACTAAAGTAGCTTCTGCAAAACCCTATTTGAATCTCCCTTCCAGTGATATGTCTACTCTGAAGATTTTCAGTATCATGCATTACCATTCCTCTACTACAGAGCACCTGCATAATAGAATCCAAAACACAATGCAAAGAAGGCAGAAAGAGAACCTTCTAGCTCTACAAAATACTTAATTCCTCATTCTTTATAGTTTCATAAAGATATTACCTCTGAGATCAAGAACTAGAAGGGGTATAAAATCATACCCAGGATAAAGGGTCCTTATACTAGTGGCAGGGGTGTAGGGGGAGAAGAATGCAAGAGTCAATGACAGAAAAATCTACTGTGCAGACCCTAAAAACATGAGAGTTTTGCAGTGGTCCTCTCATGTCCTTGACTGACCCTCATAGCTGCTTCTCAAACTTCTTGAAAAAATCTGCCCAATGGCTACTAATCTACAAGATCAATTCTCTGAGAGCCTTGATGAACTACTCCCCAAAACTGGTTGAATGATGCCTAACCCCTCCTGCTAATGGACCTATGAAAAACTGCCAACCTTCCTCAAGTTAGAACTCTCCTTCAAAACATTTTCTAATATAATTTTATGTTCACAGTGTTCTGGTTAATTTTCTTTCAAACTATGAGAAGTTCTAGATCAACACAGCAGGAATTGGCTTCATTTTTTATTTTCTTGATGGGTTTCAAAGTAACTGTGGGCACTACTTCTGTATTTATATATAATCAAAAGGAAAATAGGCAACAGAAAAGTAATGCTTCTATTGGTCATTTAAAAAACAATGAAGACAAAGACATTTATTAAGCACCTAACTATACCACTATGGCACTTTTATGTAAATGATTCTATTTAATCTTCATTACAACTCTTGGGGTAAATATTCTTATGTTCATTCTACAGATGAGAAGTCAGAAACTTAGTTTAAGAAACTTACTGAGTAATCGAAGAAGGAAAATCATCATATGGTTTCACTCATACAGGGCATAGAAGAAATAGTGAAGGGATTATAAGGAAAAGGAGGGGAACTGAGTGGGAAAAATTAGAGAGGGAGACAAAGGGTTGCAGAAGGGAAGGTGGGCAGGGGATTGGGGTACCTGGGTGATGGGCACTGAGGAGGGCACTTGATAGGATGCGCACTGAGTGTTATACTATATGTTGGCAAATCGAACTTCAATAAAAACAAATGAAAAAAAAAGAAACTTACTGAGTTAGCAAGTGGTAAACCCAGGATTTAAACCCAATTATCTCAGGGCAATTCTTTCCATTTCACCAGCCACCAGCTACCTTAATTCTAACTATTTTAGTCTGTAAGAAACAACTGCATTCTTTCTGAGCCGCTTGTGTTCTGCCAGGTATACTTATTTCCTTTTTTTCAATCATCAAGTAAGCCTCTGTGCTTTAAATTTTTCTTCATGTAATTCATCTATTGCTTTCACTCCTTCCTAAACACTGATCAAAGATCCTTAAATATCCATATCCTATAGCTGTCTCCCACCAGTAATGCTGAATATCAATTTAGAGTTAAAACAATTGTACTCAATCAAAAATCGAGAATGTCCACTCTCACCATTTCTATTCAGCATTATACTAGAAGGTCCAGCCAGTGACATTAGGCAAGAAAAAGAAAGAGAAAACACAGACTGGAATGAAAGGAGTAAAATTCTCTTCATTCACAGAAGACATGACTAATCCAGTGGAATCCACAAAAAAAAAAAAAAAAAAAAAAAAAAAAAAAAAAAAACCTACAGAACTAAAAAATGAATTTTGCAAGGCTGCAGGATATAAAAATTGCATTTTATATATTAGCAATGAACAAATGGAAAGTGGAATTTTTTAAAAATCATGTCATTTATAAGAGCATATAAAATATAACACATTTAGGGATAAATCTGGCAAAATCTCGGAAAGAGCTATATATATTAAAAAAAAAACCTAAAACACTGCTAAAAGAAACTGAAAATCTAGGGGCACCTAGGTGGCTCAGTTGGCTGAGCGTCTGACTCTTGGTTTCAGCTCAGGTCGTGACCTCAGGGTCATGAGATGGAGCCCACAATGGCTCCAAGTTCAGCAGGGAGTCTGCTTAAGATTCTTTCTCTCTCAAAAAAAAAAAAAAAAAAAAAAAAAGAAGATTCTTTCCCTCTCCTTCCCCCTCTGCCCCTCCTCCCACGTACCCAAGCACTCTCTCAAATAAATAAAAAAGAAACCAAAAATCTATAAATGAGAGGTGAAACGTTATTCATGAATCAAAAGACTTCAATACTGTTAAGAGGTCAATTCTCTCCAAATTTATCTTTAGACTGCAATGTATTTCCCCCAGATTTATGTATAAATTCAGTGAAAATCCCAGTAGGCTTTTTTTTTTTTTTTTTTGTAAGACATTTAGAAACTGCTTCTAAAACTCATATAGAGGGCAGCCCAGGTGGCTCAGCAGTTTAACACTACCTTCAGCTCAGGGCGTGACCCCGGGGTCCCGGGATCGAGTCCCACGTCGGGCTCCCTGCATGGAGCCTGCTTCTCCCTCTGCCTGTGTTTCTGCTTCTCTCTCTCTCTCTCTCTCATAAATGAATGAATGAATGAATGAATAAATAAATAAATAAATAAATAAATAAATAAATAAATAAATCTTTAAAAAAAATAAAATTCATATAGAAATGTAAAAAATCTAAAACAGCTGTATCATTCTGGATCTAATCAGAAGAGAAAAGCCTCAGAAATTTGAAAAGGGAAAGTTAAGCATAAAGAATTAATAACTATAACAGGGATTGGTATAACAACAACTAACTAGTGAGAAACAAAGAGAATACTAACAAATAAAAGAGCAGCTAATACCTCCTAGGGCTGAGACAAGAGTGTTTAAGCAAGAGCCTTTCCCAACTCCCTAGCCATTCCAGGACTGAGATCAGATCTTGTTGGAGAGGGCACAGTTCTGTCTCACCGGATGACAGATAAACTGTTCTTGTGTCATGTCATCAGAACTTGCTGGAAATCTGTCTTGCACAACTTGCAAGAAATCCATTCATAGGGGGGGCTAGGAAAAACTGTTCATCTGGAATTGTCCCATTAAGGCATTCTGCTACAAACTGACATGAGAGGTACAAAAAAGAATCTTGGGTTGCTGGCTGCTAGGGTAGTGCTATCCTCTGAGCACTGCAGAAGTTTAGTGTTGGTAAGCCCACACATGTGGCAGGAGCTGTACACTAAGGAAGCCATGTGTGCTGATTCTAGAGAAGCTGCATGTGCTGTTGGTGCCTGCCAAGCAAATACACAGAAACCAAGAAGCAAAACTCTTTCCTCTTACAATGTGTCTGCAGCACCCTATATCGACAAAGCTTAATGCTGGACCAGCTAGAAAAAGAAAAATACTAAAAGGGCCAGATCTATTTTCATAGAACAAGCAAAAAGGGTGAATCTGGAGCTAAGAGGCAATAAACCAATAACCAGTACAACAGTCAAAATAACACTGAAAAAGAACAAAGGTAGATGAGTAGCACAACTTCGTTTCATGACTTCTTATAATGCCACAGTAATCTAAACAGTAGAGTATTGAAACAGACAAGAGATCAATTGAATAAACTAGGGAATCAGAAATTAACCCACACATAGATAACCAGCCAATTTTTGACAAAAGTGTAAAGGATAGCTTTTCAACAAATGGCATGAGAACAAATGGAGATCACCATGCCAAAAAAACAAACTTACCCAAAAAATAAAATTATCCAATTTTCACTTCCCATAAAAAAAATTAACTCAAAATGCATCATAGTACTAATCATAAAACCTAAAATCATGGGGCACACCTGGGTGACCTAGTGGGTTGAGCATCCGACTCTTGATTTTGGCTCAGGCCATGATTTCAGGGTCCAGGGATTGAGCCCCTTGTCGGGCTCCCTGCTTAGCAGGGAATCTGCTTGTCTTCCTCTCCCTCTACCCTTCCTTTTGCTCATGTTCTCTCTCTCTAAATAAATCTTAAAAAAAAAAAAAACTAAAATCATAAAACTTCTAGAAGCTATCCTAGGAGAAAGAAAACCTTTATTACCTCACATTAGGTAAAAATACCTTAGATGCAAAAACACAGTTGATATAAGAATAAATTGATAGCCTGAACGTTCATCAAAATTAAAAATGTTTATTCCTCAAAAGATACTATTAAAAGAATGAAAAGACAAGCCATAATTCAGGGAAAAAATGTCTGCAAAGTTTGGAATCGAAAATATAGAAGCAGCATTCAAAACTCAAAAAAAAAAAAAAAAGCATCCAAAATTCAGTGAGAAAACAACCAATTTTTTTTAAAAAAGTAAAAGATTTGAGCAGACTTTTTTTTTTTTTTAATTCATGAGAGACACACAGAGAGAGAGGCAGAGACACAGGCAGAGGGAGAAGCAGGTTCCGTACAAGGAGCCCGATGTGGGACCTGATCCCAAGACTCCGGGATCATGCCCTGAGCTGAAGGCAGATGCTCAACCGCTGAGCCACCCAGGCATCCTATGAGCAGACATTTTAACAAAGAAAATATACAAATAATAAGCACAAGAAATGATGCATATTATCATTAGTCATTAGAGAAATGCAAACTAAAACACAAGAAGATAATACCCGACACCTATTAGAATGGCTAAAATTAAAAGGAATAAACCATACCAAATATTGGTAAGATACAGAAGAACTGACAACAAAAACAAAAAGTGGTATGGCCACTTTGGAAAATTATCTGGCAATTTCCTAAAAATTTACACATACACCTACTGTACAATCCAGTCGTTCCACATTTATGTATTTATCTAAGAGAAATGAAAATATATGTCCATACAAAACCTTGTATTATTAATGTTCATGGCAGTTTTACTTGTAAGAGCCTGTAACCAGAAATAACCCAAATTGTCCATCAAGAGGTAACTGGATAAACAAACTTAGGTATTATCCATATGTGTCAGTTATGGACATATATGCAGAGGCCCCCAGCTCTGAAGGACTCTTTCAATATATGTTTTGTGATAAACAACAAAATTCCTTTGACATGAGCACTATGCTAAACTTTTTTCAGTAGAGGGCACTCAAGGGACACTGAAATAAAAAGAGGTTCGCCACCAGTTTATAGTAGGGACTTGGTAAGGAGCCTTAGATATGTGGGTGAGGAGTTCTAGTAGAGTGCTGTCCCAGTCACTTAGAGGAGACACAATCCCCTGCAACCCTGAAGCCTCAGCTGATAAGAAGCTGTCAACATCCCTCTGCACATGGAAACCAGAGCCCCTGGGCACTCTGAAAGACTCTTGTCAGAACCAGCACCTATACTCCCTCTGTGAGCCCCCATTCAGATTGAACACAGTTGTCTGTGGCCCAGATGGACACATACCCCTAAAATACAGTTCCTAAATCCCTTGGAATTTCCTGATAGAAACATCTTTCATTCTGATGAGGCTACTCTTGGCGGGCTCCCAGATCGCTCCAATATTGGGACTGGTCACCACAAAGACCAAACCCTGATTATAAACTTGGAACTTTCAGCCCCATAACCTATCCTTTAGGGACAAGAGAGCACCAGACATTGACTTAATAACCAATCATGCCCATGCAATAAAGCCTCCATTAAAAATTCCTAAACTAGGGATCCCTGGGTGGCTCAGTGGTTTAGCACCTGCCTTCAGCCCAGGACATGATCCCGGAGTCTCGGGATCAAGTCCCACATCAGGCTCCCTGTATGGAGCTTGCTTCTCCCTCTGCCTGTCCCTCCCTCCCTCTCTTTCTCTCTCTCTCTCATGAATAAATAAGTAAAATCTTTAAAATAATAAAAAAAAAATTTCTAAACTATGGGGCCTAGAGAACATCCAAGTTGTTAAACACATCCATGTGCCAGAAGAGTGGCACACTCCACTGTGTGTGCTCAGGATCCTTCCGGACCTCATCCTATGTACCTCTTAATCTTGCTGTTCATCATTATCTTTAATTACGTTCTTTGCAGTAAGATTATAAACATAAGTGTTTCTGAGTTCTGTGAACCATAATAGCTAATTATCAAATGTGAGGAGGAAGTCATGGGATCCCCCCAGTCTGTAGCCAAGTCAGACAGAAGTGTAGGTAACCTGGGCACCCACTACTCCCAAATGACATCTGAAGTCTTGTGGGACCAGGCCCTTAATCTTTGGGGTCTGTGCTAACTACTCAGTTGGTATCCTCTGAGATTAAAGAATTGCTTGGTGTAGAAAACCCACACATCTGATCAGAAGTGCTGTGAGTACAGAAAATGAGTTTTCTTTTACAGGGCTAGATCCTCTGAGACACTAGCAACACAAAGATAAAAGGTCTCCATGATTAAGGGATTTTTGTTCTATCATATTTACACATAGGCAGGAAATCAAAATGAATAGTTTTGTTAGACAGCATTATTAATGGCATTAGTTCAAAATGATTCCAGTAACAACCAGAACCAAAGATATGATCAGTTTCCAAATGATAGTAGCAAAATACTTGCTTTCTTCATAAGAAAATTTTAAATCCAATTCCTTCACTGTCAAACTGAAAAGGATTATTCCTAAAAGATACCATTTATGAGAAAATAGATGGAAATATGTACAAGAAAATAGATGGAAATATATACAAGAATCTTACAAATCTACCATAGACTTAACATTTTGCCCATATCTACACCAAGCACAATAACCAAAATCTACCCAACTTTCTCAACACCAATTCTTGTTTTCAGTCATTACCTTCTATCTAGCCCTATCATTCAACTTATTGCTGATCAAAACTAAAAATGTTAGGTATGTGAAAGAACAGATATCAAAAACAGGCAATTCAAAAGAAAGAAAGGAAGTGGAAAGGGAAGAAAAAAATGAATATCAAAAAATTTGGAAAAATGTTGGCTCTCTTATAATAAAAAAAATACAAACTAAGAGATCTTTTTAATCAACTGAGAAATATTAAGTCTATAATACCCAGCATAGAGAAAACATGAGGAAAAGTTTGTAAAATGGTGTAACTTTCAGAAGGAAATTTGCTTCTGTGAATCAAAACTCTAAAAAATTACTCAGCCATTAGAAACGACAAATACCCACCATTTGCTTCAACGTGGATGGAACTGGAGGGTATTATGCTGAGTGAAGTAAGTCAACTGGAGGAGGACAAACATTGTATGTTCTCATTCATTTGGGGAATATAGATGATAGTGAAAGGGAATATAAGGGAAGGGAGAAGAAATGTGTGGGAAATATCAGAAAGGGAGACAAAACATAGACTCCTAACTCTGGGAAACGAACTAGGGGTGGTGGAAGGGGAGGAGCCGGGGGGTGGGGGTGAATGGGTGACGGGCACTGAGGGGGGCACTTGACGGGATGAGCACTGGGTGTTATTCTGTATGTTGGTAAATTGAACACCAATAAAAAATAAATTTATTATAAAAAAACTCAAAAATAATTCAATCTTTTGAATTATTCTTTCAATTTTATCTCAAGGAGTTAACGCTAAGGAGTGTATACAAAATCCTTTGTGTACATTAATACATATGCTATGTAAATATAATCCTTTGATATCTGTATCCTTAAATAGCTCC
Source organism: Canis lupus familiaris (assembly GCF_011100685.1). Classification (NCBI taxonomy): domain Eukaryota; kingdom Metazoa; phylum Chordata; class Mammalia; order Carnivora; family Canidae; genus Canis; species Canis lupus. The sequence continues at coordinate 40,018,475 of NC_049229.1, read as the reverse complement.
TCAGGGAATTCTTATGATCATCCAGTTTGGGAACCATGCTCTAAAAAATGAAACTATGTATTAAAAGAACTAACATCTAATCAGCAATTTTTGTAAGCTCAGCACTATACTGACAAAATCATTATCACTTTTAACCAAAACACACTAGGAGCTAAAGGCCTATTTTGAAAGCTCCACATTCCTAAAATACTCATAGTAAAAGCCTTAAAAAGAATTTTCACACAGTTATATTCATTACCTCACTTAAGATTAATGTTCTGTGTTACCTGTAAGGACAATTTCTAGTTACTATCTCAAAATTTCCCATTAAATTATATTACAAAATGGAAGCTTGTCTCAAAATTACATAAAAGTGACTTTTAAAACAGAATACAAGAATTAGTGGAGTATGCATGATATAACAGATAATCAAAATAAATTTCATAGAACAAATATCTTACCAAAAATACTGAGAATCTTACCTTAAAAATTATAATCACCTGCCTGGATCATTAAAATCTCTAAGAGAAAATATCTGTATCAGGTATATCCACAAGAAGGAAATGTTCTATATCTATACGGTCCAATATAATAACCACTAGCCATACGCGGCTACAGAGCACTTAAAATATGGCTAGTGAGACTGAAGGGGAAGCATACAAACATATTTAAGTTTACTCATCAATTTTAACATGTATTAAAATGAGAGGAGTATTTCATTGGGGGGAAAAACTGTAAGTGAAATAAAAGCCTAGAAGAAAATCTAGACTAAGTTCTTTTTGTATTTATATTAGTAAAAGGGCAATTTAATCCACCCCTTTCATTCCATGAAGATACAAGCAAAGGCAACTCTGAGTTTCTTCATGTCCAGCAAGGACTAAGTAATTTTTCATTGCTACCAACAGAAAAAAGGTTTGAAATCACTAACTGTAAGAGAAAAGCCTAGATGACTCATTCCTAATCCTCTAAATCATTATAACTTCACATAACTAAGTAATACAGATTTATTTAGCAGGACAATTAAACCCTCTGGAACTTTATTTAAGGTAAGTAACTTCACTAAGAAAATAAAAGCAAGATTTTCTATCAATGCACCGGTCATAGACTCAAATTTCAGCTACCAGAACTTTAAAAACTAGAAAAGCTTATCCTCTTTTATGAAAATAAAGGTCCAGCCATAGATAAGAATAATGCAGAAAATAATTCAAAGCATATTATTAACAAGGGTCAAAGGAAATAAAAAAAAAAGGGTCAAAGGTACAAATTCTGATCCCTCACCCCAAAAGGCTAAGAGAAACTTAAGAAAAATGATACAGGAGCACCTATGCTCCTGTGGTTTTAAGGAGTGTGGTAACAACACTCATTAAAAATGTCTGAAATCAGTTCTCCAGCATTTACTATCTACAGATTAATTCACTTTTTTTTAAGAAAACACTTTTTGCAGAGAATACTAATTGCCAGGAACTACATTGAGTCCTGGGGATAGCCCTGAACCACATGAACTTAGTCAATGTTCCCAAGGAGAGTCTATGATAGGTCCAAAGTAGTCTAATTCAACAGTAGGTTGAAGGTAGTACTTCTGGGTTCCTCCATATAACATCTGTTCTGAGCTGACAACATTTAGCCTCAGATTGGCCTGCTCTGTCAATACCTAGCATACTTATAACCTAATTTTATTTCTTTTCTCTTTCAGATTCTAAAATAAACATCTACTTCAGAGATTCTGCTTTGGCTTTTTTTTTTTTTATGGCCTTTACAAACATTTTGTTTATTTTAATGAAGCTGGTACAGAGAATGTCCATTTAAAACTCATATCCCAGACCAAAAAGTACAAATAAAATTAAAAAGAGCAGTGTTCTATTGTATACACTTCTACATAAATAACTTCATTAGGTGCTAATGAAAAGTAGAATTTTTCTGGATCTTCTGACAAGATTTTTCTTTTATCTTAAAAATGCCTTCTCCTGGGCAGCCCAGGTGGCCCAGCGGTTTAGCGCCGCCTTCCTTCAGTCCAGGACCTGATCCTGGAGACCCGGGATGGAGTCCCACGTCAGGCTCCCTGCATGAAGCCTGCTTCTCCTTCTGCATGTGTCTCCATCTCTCTCTTTCTCTCTCTCATGAATAAATAAATAAAATCTTTAAAAAAAAAAAATGCCTTCCCCTCAGTGAAGTCAACCTTTGGAGTTAGTCATTACTCTCATGATCTCTGTCACCTCAACTCCAGCCTGATGTTTCTCTTCTTTTGGTCCAGACCCTTAAATTTTAAAAGCAGCTTCAAATTAAGGAAAGGCCATTTTTCCACAGTTCAGTTCTCTGAAAAAACTTCCATTTCCCACTGAAAGTCATAGTCCAGGAAAGAAGCAATCACATGCTAGAACTTCAGGGCTAACTGGAAAGTCATTATGAACAATCACATTGCTTGTGAATGCAATCATGGAAAAGGTGGCCTTTCTGTGCACACGTATAATTTTTAAAAAGGAGAGGGCAATATGAAGGAGGTGAAGGTTTGATCACCAAAACTCAGCACAATGAAAACAAGTGATAATGAGTAACAGGCACTAGAATTCAAATTACCAGATGTTTTAAAGAGATGGAATACAGGTTTTCAATTCCATTTTGAACACCATATTACAAAAGAACTATTTTTAAAAACAAAAAAGGATTGATAGTAAAGAAACATATAAAAAGAACCGCTAAATCATTGAATGACCTCATTTGTTCTGATAAACTTCAATCACATCTTCTTCCATTCCCAGTCCTTTTGCAGCGTGATTATCAGAAATTCTCTGACCTTCAAAAAGGAACCTGAATGAACTCCTTGTCTTTGACAGCACCATTCTTTTGAGTTTGAGATGTGTTGTCATTTTCACTTTGAAGTGAATGAATCTCATTGCTATCCTGGTCCAATGACGGAGTTTAATGTATTCACCTTCCTTCTAACCCCTCCCCCTCCCAAGTCCTTAGTTGACAGTTTTGCCTCCTGGTCAGATATGGTGAAGGTGGCTTCGCCCAGGGTCTCTGCACAATAGGGACTTCAGGTAGAACCTCATTCTGAGATTTATAAATCTGTCTCTCTTTCCCATGGAAAAACACCACAGCTGGAAGGACTTCTCCCAGGCATTGCATCACTCTGCTTTGACTTTTTAACTTTTGGGGATTTCAAGGTATTTAAGCTTTTCTAAAATTTTAATTATATTTATAATTTTTATTACAAACATATCACTTTACCAATCAAAATTTCTTATATTTTCAATTTAATTATCACCATTTATATTTTCCTTTAACAGATTACAATGATGAACACTAGCAAGCCTTAAAACTAATGAGTTCTTAATTCCTCATTTTTAAAAGTGTTGAAGTGTATCCCTTTATTATGCAAATATACTTTCCCAACATCATCTTTATGAAAATGAATAACTTAAAGTTACTTATATCTGATTCAAATCTAAACTTCGACACTCCTCCCCTGAAAAAAAGAAAAAGGGGAAGGAGGAGGGGGAAGGGAAGGAAAGAGGAAGGGAAGGACAGGACAAGAAAGGAAAAGGAAAATCCTCTACCAAACATTTATTGACCACCTACTATGTGTCATGCTATTATTTTAGGTGCTTAGGATATCTCCTGAAGGGTTGGCTAGAAGGATTGGCTTGGTGTCCTTACCCCTGGGTTCCATTCCATTTAGCAGAATCCTGCTCTGGTATATGTATCCCCTCCTTTGCAGGCCACAGGACTGGCCCAACTATGAGCTTTGTGAACATGAAAAGTAGGCAACAGTTTTCCTGGTTTTAGCCAGGCACTCAAGTCTTTAACAAAGCCTATTTACAGTTCAGGTGACATCCAGTTAAGCATTTAATAAACGTTTTGATGAAAAAGGAAAAAGAACTCATGGAATTTTATTCTGGTAAGAAATTAATCAATAGGGATGCCTGGCTGGCTCAGTGGTTGAGCATCTGCCTTCGGCTCAGGGCAAGATCCCGGAGTCCCGGGATTGAGTTCCACATCGGGCTCTCTGCATGGAGCCTGCTCCTCCCTCTGCCTGTGTCTCTGCCTCTCTCTCTCTCTCTCTCTCTCTCTGTACCTCTCATGAATAAATAAATAAAAATCTTAAAAAAAAAATAGTCAATAAATACAAACACATGCACACACACATACAAAAACAGTGTCATACATAAGATGATATGATAAAAAATAGATATTTATTTTAGATGGAGTGATCTGGAAGAGTTGATAGGAGACTGTCAACTAATCTCTTTGATAAAGTGTCATGTATTATACCACTACTCTATAAATTCCAGTTTTTAACTTAACAATGTGTATGAAAAGTATCAACCTACTGATTGACTAGGTGTTTTGTAAAGCATCCTCTAGAATCTAGAATTAAAACAATTAAAGATTTTATAGCAGGGCATCTGGCTGGCTCAGTAGAGCATGATATCCAGGGCATAGAGTTCAAACCTTACATTGGGTGTGGAGCCTACGTAATTAAAATAAAATTAAATAATAATAATTCCTTACAATAATAAAATTCATTTACAATTAACCAAACTGTCAAGTAACTTATTAGTGTATGAAAGAATCCATTTTGTTTTTAAGCCATCTCCTTCCCCTTTTAGCACTTTTTTAAAACCCCAAAATGCAAAGATGCAAAGTGTGCATAATATATTAAACTATCATGAAAGTACAATTCTCCTAGGATTTTTAAGAATGTTTCAAATATTACAAATCACTACTAACTGGTGGCACAGTAAGAAATATTTTTAAAATGAGATTTATCTTCTATTCTGCAATTGCCTGTATCAAATTTTCTCAAGCCACTAACTCAGAACCTAAACCGTAGTCACACTACTGTCATTAAGATCTAAGTATCGGGGATCCCGGGGTGGCTCAGCAGTTTAGCACCTGCCTCTGGACCAGGGCGTGATCCTGGAGTCCCGGGATCGAGTCCAGCGTCGGGCTCCCAGCATGGAGCCTGCTTCTCCATCTGCCTGTGTCTCTGTCTCTCTCTATCATGAATAAATAAATAAAATCTTTTAAAAAAATAAAAATAAAGATCTAAGTATCTAAGATCTGAAGTGGAAGACAGAATGTCTCTTTTCAGAACAGTAACCATATATACAAAGGTTTCTATGACTGTGAACGTACTTCTAACTTCCCTTGTCCAAAAAGAAAGACAAGGAAAAATTAGAGCTCTCAAGCACTTGATCCTCATGGAGTCCCCTTAGAGGGTTTTCAGCATTTTACAGACCTGGTCCTAGAACCTAAATCTTCTAACTGAAAATATTATCGGAGATATAATCTAGATTTAGCTATATTTGTCTCTGATTTTTCTGCTGCTTTCATCAGTTACCTCTGATGTGTGATAACATCTGAAAGAAGGGTTTTTTTTAACCTAAAACTTCTTTAAAAGAAAAAAAAAAAAGACACCTCTCCCTACAGTTTGGCACTACTGACTCTAAATTCAGATTCCTCTAACCTATCCCAAGTAAGCCAAATTTACCCACACCAGAAGCTGTGAAAAAGGTACTCTTATCAACTCTTATTATATGATTACACTCACATCACAGTGAACCCTAGCCACCCTGTGGCTTCATCTTATGCCAAAATGTAAAGGTATACTAAGAATTTCTTCTGCACTACTATTTTTGCAATATTAGAGTTTTTAAAAAAAATTTTTGGGGGGATCCCTGGGTGGCGCAGCAGTTTAGCGCCTGCCTTTGGCTCAGGGCGCGATCCTGGAGACCCGGGATCGAATCCCACGTCGGGCTCCCGGTGCATGGAGCCTGCTTCTCCCTCTGCCTGTGTCTCTGCCTCTCTCTCTCTCTCTCTCTCTCTCTCTGTGACTATCATAAATAAATAAAAATTTAAAAAAAAAATTTTTTTTTCAGCAAAGCTCATAGGGCATTCAATTAGTTTCAGGTCAGAAAGGCATACCCAGAATAGGTCATCTCTAAGACCTATATGAGACCATCTTCTCCATATAGGTGCTCAAGGTGGTCCCAAGGTAGTCATAGTCTCCAAGGACCACATTTAAGGCCGGAGACCTAAGGAACTCCTAACTCAGTTAACAGTAATAGTTAACATTTATTGAGCCATTACTTAAGCCAGGCACCATGCTAAAGACTTTGCATTTATTATTTATCTATATTTTACAGATGTGGAAATTTAGTACCTAAATTAACTACCTAAGCACAGCTAGTATCCAAGTCAAGAATCAGACCATATCTGCCTTACTCCATAGCTTATGCTCTCTAGAGCAATTCTAAAACATACAAACACCCCAATTGACCTGAATGCCCAGAGAAATATCAAGAGTAATTTAAAAAGCATATACTTAAGTAGAAAATAGCTTTATATTTAGTATCAATTTTTATTTGGAATAAATCTAATCATAAAAATTCAATCATATTATCATGCCTATAATACTTACCAAGAAACATAAAGAAAAACACAGGATAAACCCTCATAATTAGAACTTGAATTACGAATACTTTCTTGAAAATGAGGATAATTTAGTTTAGATATTGTTTCTGTGAAATAGTCACCTTTTTTAAAATTAATATTCTTGAAAATCCTTCTAAAAATTGAAATAATTTCCCATCTTAATACTGTAAAGAATAATAATTTTAAAAAACTATAAAGAACATAAAGTAGGTGCGCCTGGCTGGTTCAGATGGTAGAGCATTCGACTCTTGATCTCAGGGTTGTGAGTGCAAGCCCTACATCGGGCACACAGATTACTTAAAATAAAAAAGATTTTTTTTTAAAAAAAAAAGAACTTAAAAGTGGTTCCTTGTAAAAACAAGTATTACTTAGAAGTAGGAGGAGGAGGAGAAACCTGTTCTAATAACAGTAATAATGGTAATGACAGAAGTAGTTACAGAAGCATTAGTGGTATAGTAGTATTTACAGTAATATTACTTAGTAAATATAATAAACCAAAGAAAATATAATTTTGCTTTGCTGATCCTGAACCATGCAAAATCTGAGAATCCTTATTAAAAGTAGTAATTCTCTTTGTACACATAGGTAATTAAATGCTATGGGAGATTGTAACTTAGCCAATCAAGTCTAGAGTTAAAGAAAACTTAAGAGACGAGGTACTAGAAGCTTAGCTTTAAAAGTATGTTTGCTATCAATTCAACTGTCATCTTCATGAAGCACCATTCTCAAACTCTCTAATTCTTGCAAAGCACATTTTATAAGAGCCCTATTTGTCACAATTTTAGAGATTTCTATCTTTCCTCTAGACTTTTATCTCCTTTAGGCTTTAATTCATGTCATATGTTGTGGCTGTCTCAGGCATTCAACACAGTACCTGAATCATAACAAAAGTTCAATTAATAAAACTGTTCTACTTAAAAAAACATTTAATCATCTAATGTATAATTCATAATGAAAATTTACTTAGGGCAGCTTAGAAGTTGCTGAAGTTTGTGTATAAAGTATTAAGTTATAAAGATATTCATGAAAGCTCTACCCCAAGTAATGTATTCTAGACCACAGACCTGTAAGATTTGAGTAAGGTTTTAAGGTATCAGTATTATTAGGGAAAAACTTCCATTATTAGATCTACTTTTAAAGCCACTCATTTACTAAAGAGTTTAAGTATTCCTTCCTCTGTAAACCCTTTCATTACCTTCTAGGCACAATTTATTATTACTCTCTGCGTGCTACTACAAAGTTTTACAGATAAGCCAATTATACTTACACTAAGCAGAGTAGGACTAAATTTCACACAACTCAACATATTTCACACATTACAGAGGGATAACCTCAAACTACCTTCAGAACACCAAATTCAGTCTTTGAGACATCATTTTATAAACAATTGTGAGTTACTGCATGAAGATCTGGTAGCTCATAATGCTAAGGAATAGGAGAAGTGTGAAGACAGGCCTCCCTGAAGTTGAGAAAACATCTGTTATCATGCTGGCCTATGATGACTTCCTACCTCATTTTTCTCAGTCCTTCTACAGAGCGAGCTTTGGTCACATATACATAAAAGCTGGGACACGTAAGGGTGAAGGGGTTACTGAAACTATCATTCCAAAATCCTGTAAAGTAGGTATCCTCTTGTCTGGCCTAACTCTTCCCTGGGCCTATCTCCAACAGTCCTTGATTTCTCCCTTGGGACAGAGAAGTGCTACAGGTATTGCTGGTTTTCAGAAAGATATCTCAAGTAATCAAATATATAAGTGGGCAAAATTTTTTAAACACCCAGATCATATTGTCACAGCAGGATGAGAATGAACCTTTTCCCCTCAGTTTCACAGACCTATCATTCCAGTAACAGAGCTCAAATCCCAGAGTCTGCACTCCTCTCTACAAGGAGGTTGGGCCCAAGATCCACTTTCTCAGCCCAAATACAGCAAGCAATCTCACCCAGACGCTTTTGATGTTGTGCACCAAACAGGATTCCTGGTTCCAAGGGAAACAACATGCCCAGGAACCAGAATTAGATGTTTTGTTTTTATTTTATGTAGGCTCCACACTGGGCTTAAACTCATGACCCTGAAATCAAGGTCTGAGCTGAGATCAAGAGTTGGATGCTTAACCAACTGAGCCACCCAGGCACCCCTAGAATTAGGCATTTTATAATGACACATTTTGGGTCTGTGGAATAACTCCCTATAGAAATACCCGAACACCTCCTACCTGTCTGACATGTGACATTTATTTTTAAACACATTTTGGAAAATATATTATTATAAAGAAAATTAGAGGACTTCCTATACTGCAACTATTGACTTACATTTCCAGCTTATCTACTAAATTGTCAGCTTTCTAAAGGCAGAGTCTTAATCATTTTGTGTCCAAACTCGTAGTAGTTGTTCATTAAATTTGTTGAAGAAAGGGCAAGAAAGCAAGACTAGGGAAAAGAAGGGAGTAAGGATAGAAAGAAATATGATGAGCACCCTTCTATACATCACTTTAAATCCCACACCAAGACAGATATTCATAAGTGATATATATTTTTTAAATCCTATCTTCCTGGAATCCCTGGGTGGCTCAGCGGTTTAGCGCCTGCCTTCGGCCAAGGGAGTGATCCTGGAGTTCCAGAATTGAGTCCCATGTTGAGCTCCCTGCATGGAGCCTGTTTCTCCCTCTGCCTGTGTGTGTGTGTGTGTGTGTGTGTGTGTGTGTGTGTGTGTGTGTCTCATGAATAAATAATAAAATCTTTTTAAAAAATAAAAAAATAAATCCTATCTTCCTTGAAAAAAAATTGCAAAGAATAAGAACAAATTCTAATTATGAAATTTTACTGCTTTCAAATAAAATGAACCCATCAATTCTGCATGATCTTTTCCTTCCCTTGGGTTTATCTACGTCTCAGTAGAAAGATGATTTTTTTTTAATAATGGTAAAATACCTTGAAGATGACAAGAGTAAAAAAAGCTAAGTAATTTATAAAACATCAGCTTAGAAAGCAAGAAGAGATATGCAGTATAGAAGGTCCTAAAACAATCCTTTGATAGCTTTTACGGGTAAGGAAGTGGTTCAGAATCATCAGACTCACTAAATGTTTCTAGAAGTTTCTACTACTACTAATTTTCCACTCAAAAGGGTAGACCCAATTTAGGCCTAAATACAACTAATAGGGTACAGGAAAAGTCAGAAGAATGCAGAGAAATCTGATAAGGAATCATGACAAAGACATCAAATGAAACCCAAATACAAAGTCAGTAAGGAAAAATTTAATTTGTAAGTACAATATAAAATATTAAATTATTTAACTATAGATAATTTATAATCTAAGTAGGAGAGTCTAGAATACCAAGTTTAACACATCTAGAAGATCATTTTAATCACCTAGTTACAAATTCCAATTTTCAGAAGAGAACAATGTGAATCACTGTGGCAATATAAGTCCTAAAGCATTGTTTTCTAATCATAGAAGAAAAAAAATACATTTTCAAGATCCAACAAAAGTTAATTAGCACTGAGGGAGAAAAGATAAAATACTCCTTAGAAAAAGAAGAGAGAAAAAAAAAAAAGAGACTGAAACTTCTGAAAACCCAGGTAAGGAAATGCACAAACATAATAAAGCTAAATAAAGGAGTGCCTGGCTGACTCAGTCAATAGAGCATGCAACTCTTGATCGCAGGGTTGTAAGTTCAAGCCCCATGTTGGGCACAGAGCCTACTTAATTAAAGAAGAAAAGAAAGAAAGGAAAGGGAAGGAAAGGGAAGGAAAGGGAAGGAAGGGAAAGGAAGGGAAAGGAAGGGAAAGGAAGTTAAAGTACTGAAGGAAGGAAGTCAAGACTGCCTTGTTACATGAAGGGAAGAAGTCCTTGGACATTCCTTCCCTCCTTTCCCTTCCGTGCTTCCTTTCCCTTCCTTTCCCTTTCCTTCCTTTCATCCTTCCCGTTCCCTTCCCTTCCCTTCCCTTCCTTCCTTCCCTTCCCTTCCCTTCCCCTCCCCCCTCCCCCACCCTCCCCTCCCCCCTCCCCCCTCCCACTCCCTCCCTCCCCTCTCCCCCCTCCCTCCCCTCCCCTCCCCCCTCAAAAGACCAAACATACTAAAGCCTAGAAAAGCTAAATGCACACACAGTGTATCAATCACAGTGATAACAGAGTAACAGTCTCACCAACCTAACAGTACTGCACTCATGAAAAAACATTATTATTAAAAGCACAATGATACAGAATCAGAAAACAGACTACTAATTACATAAAGCACAAATTTAAAGAGAAATTATGATCACAACTATGTCAAAAAAAATCTATCTATGAAAAAGAACTAGAAGGCACATATACTCACACATGGTAACTATGGTCATGTTAAACTGTGGGATTAAGGATGATTCTCTTATTTTAACAAACCAGCTGCCTGGCCTTTTTCCAGGCGGCCGGGAAGATGGCAGACATTCAGACCAAGCGTGCCTACCAAAAGCAGCCAACCATCTTTCAAAATAAGAAGAGGTTCCTGCTTGGAGAAACTGGCAAGGAGAAGCTCCCGCAGTACTACAAAAACATCGGTCTGGGCTTCAAGACGCCCAAGGAGGCCATTGAGGGCACCTATATTGACAAGAAATACCCCTTTACTGGCAATGTCTCCATCCAAGGGCAGATTTTGTCTGGTGTGGTGACCAAAATGAAGATGCAGAGGACTATTGTCATCCGCCAAGACTCCTCCACTACATCCGAAAGTACAACTGCTTTGAGAAACGCCACAAGAACATGTCGGTGCACTTGTCTCCTTGCTTCAGGGATGTCCAGATTGGCGACATTGTCACAATGGGTGAGTGCCGGCCCTGGAGCAAGACTGTGCATTTCAACATGCTCAAAGTCACAAAAGCTGCTGGCACAAAGAAGCAGTTCCAGAAGTTCTGAGACAAGACTTCTGTCTACACCCCTGAAGAAAATAAAACTATTTTCCCAGTCAAAAAAAAAAAAAAAGGTTGCCTGAATTACCTATAACATAGTGATTTTTTAATGTAACATTTTTTCAAAAGAAAATAAATTACACTTTACATATAATTTACACCAATTTCTCTTTTCATACTTCCACCGAGATACCGAAGCACTAAATTCAAGATACCTAAGCACTAAAATCATGACATACATTAAGTTTTTTTACATCACATAAAATATAAGGATTAACATTATTACTCTATTCTCTGCTCATAAAAATAATTAGTAACAGTGTACTACTTAAATTAAGACACCCAATCTGAATGAGCCATCCAATTAATTCTATATATCCGAAGCATCAGCACAAGGTTTTAATAATCATCAGAATCATCAGTTATCCTAAGTACAAATTAGTGAAACTTGACATTACCCTACATGTTTAAGAGTATAAAAATGAAACTATCAACATAGGAAACAAAGGTTGCCATTGTCCAGAAATAGTAACTGGGCTAAGAATGAGTCATTTCACCAATAACAAGAATCAGCCCTAAAATCATTTTCCCTCTGAAAAAGTTCTTTACTTATTTTTACAGATTAGAATACACTACCTCAAACTATGCAAACCTAAAGCCAGAAAGCAAATTCCAAAATACTGTCAAATCAGACAGAAGGTATCATACCAAGTTTTACCATTACAAAATTGCCAAAAAGAGTCAAAAGTAATCATCATTCATGTCCAACATGTAATGAGCCGGAAGGGAAGGGAAGGGAAGGGAAGGGAAGGGAAGGGAAGGGAAGGGAAATAGACCAACATGGAAAACAAAAAAAGAAAGAAAGAAAATCAACACCTCTTCTTAGAGCCATCAGAGAATTGAGCTCTGAGGGCAAACTGCTACCCTGAATACTAGAGAGACAAACAGGCAGATGCAGACAGAAAATCAGTGTGGGAGATATAGAAGCCCAGAAACATAATAAGCCCTCAGCTGGAGCCAGTATCAATAAGAATACTTTAACAGTAATAGACAATTTGCTGGAGGCTCTGTGTCAACTAGCTTGGAACGAAAAATGGAGAGAGAATCCAGTCTTTGAGAGGTCCCCATGCTTTCCTGACTTTTTACATCCAAAAACCCTATCAGGTTCTCACTGGGAGGATCTGAGAAAAATTGGTTTCTGGAAAGGGCAAGGGAAAAGTAACCACCTTGAAATATGCCCAGAATTCTCTGTTCTTTACAAGGCCTGCCTGAAAAGAAAACTATTTAATAAAGCCTAACAAACTAGAATTTTATACAGCCTAACCAACCAGAGTTTTACAGAATCTAACCAAACTGAGGGAATGGAAACATCCAACTCCAACTCCTCTGTCCTTCAACATGGGGTAACAGAGAACCAAATCAGGCTCACTAAAACACTGGGACCTAATACCATCCCTTACCACCACATTACATCATTATAAATAAATGAACTGCAAGCCTCAGATTCTATTAAAGGATTTTCTACAAAACCCAGAAACAACTGAGCAGACAAAAACAAAAACACTAAAAATTTTAGTTTCTGACACCACTGATTCAGAATATAGTAAACAGCCTAACTCATGGCCAGATAAACATAAAACCTCACACTAAAGGCCTATTTAACTTCAGTTTGTTTTACCTAACATATCTGGCTGACACCAAATATTACAAAACACTGTAAAAACAAAAACTATAATCTGAAGACACAAAGCAAGCTTCAAAACCAGACTCAGGTACAGCAGAGGTTATCACTGAATTTTAAAATAGCTAAGGTAAATACACTAAGGGCACTAATGGACAGACCCATTGAGGCACCTCTTTTTTAACATATTTTTTAACGTATTTTATTTCAAGTATTGCTACAGTGTTACTGCAAATGTTATATTCTAATATGTCTTCCAAAATTTAAATAAATCACCTTTGTTGGAGTATCTAGTGATCCTCTCTGAATCACCCAAATACCCACCCTGAAAACAGGGGCCTGGGAAAACTTGTCTGTTATTGAAGAGCTATATGTCGGTAGATCCTTAAGTTCAAGCATTCCAGGGTTTCCCTATAAGATGGGTTTAAAACTGGACTGTATGGAATAAACCAAAAATCCATTTTCTTCCACTTCAGTCACTTTCGTGCAAATCCAAAGATGTTGGTTCAACTGACATTTATACCTACCACCAATACATAGACATTATTAATTTGTATCTTGAAAAAGCGTAGACAGAACCACAGGTGGTTTTAGTTAAGTATTACCAAAAAATTTCCTCTTAAGTATCCACAGTATGTCTATGAAGTAATCATTATGTATTTTCAATATTATTCAAAGGAAGAATTCAAACAATAGTGCAGTGAGCTATTCAAAAATATAAGGAAAATCCAATGGAAGAAGAACTCAGCACCATGCTTTGCCTCACTAGACTATTATCACTCTATTAAGAATGTTTCTCAGATCCCTTGACTGAAGGAGTATTATGATAGACAAATGTAGGCAATGAAGGGAGAGCTACTCTCTCATCCTCACTTCAGAAAAGGTTATTTCATTTTCTGAACTCAGCTGAAAAAGAACAGCAACAACACATTTTTTTAACTTCAAGTGAATTAACTAACCTGAAGAATGTCTCCACTCCAAATATACTATTCGAATTGAAAAACAAAATATGGTTAAGTCAGAGAGATCAAGACTAACGCCATGTTTACCTAACATCTTCATGACTGATCTTCACCCAAGTAAATAAAACATAAATAAGACTACATTCACAAGTCAGAATCTATCATACCAGCACTTAAAGCATTCTCTATTTCATTTTTTTGTCACTCTAACAAAACTACTATCAATATAGTATATAGCAGACACTCAACAATTACCAAACTTCAGAATCTGAAACCTAGAAAGGCCCTTACAGATCATTTGGTCCATTCCTCTTCCATTTTACTTATTGAGAAACTACTACCTTGAGAAGACAGTAACTTTCTCAAGCTAGTTAATAGTAGAGTACAAACTAGATCTAAGGCAACTTGATTTCTATACTGGTATTCTTTCCACTACATCATCCTGTTGCCAAGAACTCTGAAGAGCCTGTGATTTTATCCTACATGCTAGCTAAGCAATCAGCCTGCCACAGTCATGGATACTGAGAAACATCATCATCTAGCCACACACAACTGAGATACTGAAGACTGAAACCACATACTTCCTTGTATCCTTGCACTGGGTTGAATACTGTCCCCCTAAAATACATTAACTGTCAACATGACCTTACTTGGAAATAGGGTCTTTGCAGATATAATCAAGGTAGCATGAGTTTACAGTGGATTAAGGTGAGCCCTAATCTAGTGACTAGCGTCCTTATAAGAAGAGGGAAACTTGGATACAGATACAGAGGGAAGACCACCATATGAAGATGGAGGTAGAGATTAGAATTATATTGCCACAAACCAAAAAACACTAAGGACTGCTTGTAAACACCAGAAGTTAGAAGAGAGAAGAAAGAATTCTTCCCTAGAGCCTATAATTTTAAGCAAGAAGTATGTGATTTATTATAGCAACCCTAAGAAGCTAATATACCTACACACACATCTTCTGGTATATAATAACAAGATTTGGGGACACCTGGGTGGCTCAGCAGTTGAGCGCCCGCCTTCTGCCCAGAGCGTGATCCTGTAGTCCCTGGATTGAGTCCCATATTGGGCTCCCTGCATGGAGCCTGCTTCTCCCTCTGCCTATGTCTCTGCCTCTGTCTGTCTCTCATGAATAAATAAATAAAATCTTAAAAAAAAAAAAAAAAACACAAGACTTATTACTCCAATGTCCTCATTAGCATAATTCTACTATTCCAGGAGATTCTTGCATAAATATAAATTTGATTGTTCATTACAGAAGCTTCAGGAAAGACCCATCAACTCTTCAATAGGAAGCATCAACAATTTTCAAATCCTTGCCTTTCTGTTTCCACCAATTCTAAACTATTACAATATTCAATTCTAAGCAAGCCCCATCACCACCACTTAAGACTCAAACCAAACTTCAAATTCTCAAATTTTGACCTTGGCTTTGCCCTTCTAAGATACCAAAAGGCTTTTTTAAGGTGGTATTCTCCTTCACAGCAATAAGCAATAAACTCAGCTTTATTTTATCAATAGGTTGTGTTAGTGATATTGGCAAGTCAGCATAAGATAATCCTAACAGAAGTTATGACACTCCTGGGTCAGAGACAAAGAATAGTTTAGTACTCAAAATAATAGCAGTAGCCAGAGTATCATCATTTGCACTGGTTCCCCAAGCTCTAATTCTTAAAAGGCAACACAAGGTGAGCCAGTGATGCCTGCATACACAGTAGGTTGCATTACAGGAAAAGAAAATTGAGCTTACTTATGAAACCCTACTCTGGTTTACAAGCAAATGTGCCCTATCTTTTCCCTAAAGGGATTATCTTGAGTATCCTGGACAGCACAGAAATCTGTAACCTGTCCTTAGGAAAACACTGTTTCTATCTTCATAGGCTGTTTGCTATACAAATTTCCTTGAAAAGACAGCCCCAAACAAAAGCTATCAATGCTTCTGCTCAGAATATGGGCAGAAACACAAAAGATTCATGCAGAAAAAAGGAAAAAAAAAAAAGATTCATGCAGAATTACCTTCAAATAGGTGTCTCCCTTTGTCCTAAAGGGCTAGAAATTCTTAGGAAATCAGAATGAAATTAGCATAATACAATGAATAGAAGATTTACAAGAGAAAAAATTAGAGCAAAGAGGTGAACTTTCTGTATAACTACAATCACAAGAGTCACAATCTCTTTATATGTCTATATATCAAATATCCAAAAGTAAATACTTATATGTTATTTTAAAATGTCACATTTCTAAAATAGTATCTTGAACAAGTTTTTTGTTTGTTTGGTTGGTTGTTTTTTTGTTTTTTGTTTTTTTTGCTAATATTCTAGGCTTGGTAGTGCTCATGAGAAAAAAGGAAACTGGTAGTTCTAAACTTTGCTAATTATACCTATAAACATGTTTATTAGTGAAATCCAGAGCAGAATATAATACATTATTTTAGGGTGCTTAGGGTTTAAATAAAAAAAACTAAGGTCCATACTTAAGTATTTGTGAAACTAGAGGTCTCATTTAAATTTTATAGTTTTAAATTAATCTACATAAAAGTGTTTTGAGATAGTTTAAAAAATTATTTGTTAGACTTCTCTAGCTATATTTAAACATCAGCATTTTTTATGCATCTGTTTGAAAACTGAGATCATATCTCATACCATTTCAATAGTGACCTGTTCTAACTTAAAGTCAAATGAAAAAGAAATTAAAAACTGAGTTGTGTAAGCAATTTTAAATTGAGCAATTTAACAAAGCTGGAGGTATCACAATTCAGATTTCACACTATCCTACAAAACTGCAGTTTACAAATCAAAACAATATGGTACTGGCCCAAAAAGAGATACATCAATGGAACAGAATGGAGACCCCAGAAATAAACATATGCTTAAATGGTCAATTAATCTATGACAAAGGAGGCAAGATAGGCAATGGGGAAAAGATCCTCTCTTCAATAAATGGTGTTGGGAAAACTAGACAGTGGCTTGCAAAAAAAAAAAAAGAAGAAACTACATCACTTTCTTACACCATACACAAAAAATAAACTCAAAATGGATTAAAGATCTCAATGTAATACCTGAAATCATAAAACTTAAGAAAGAAAAAAATAGGCAATGATCTCTTGGACATTGATCTTAGTGATATTTTTCTGGATAGGTCTCCCCAGGCAAGTAAAACAAAAGCAAAAATAAACAATTGGGATTACATCAAACCAAAAAGCTTTTGCACAGAGGGAAAATAGAAGAAAAAGAAAAAGAAAAAGAAAAAGAAAAAGAAAAAGAAGAAAAAGGAAAAGGAAAAGGAAAAGGAAAAGGAAAAGGAAAAGGAAAAGGAAAAGGAAAAGGAAAAGAAAAAGAAAAAGAAAAAGAAAGAAAGAAAGAAAGAAAGAAAGAAAGAAAGAAAGAAAAACTATCAACAAAATGAAAAAGCAGAATGAGAGAAGATACTTACAAATGAAAAATCTAATAAGGGGCTAATACCAAAACATATAAAGAACTCATACAACTCAACACCAAAAAAAACAATCCAATTAAAAAATGGGCAGAAGACCTCAAAGAATATATACACAGTCAACAGAAACATGAATATCACTAGTCATCAGAGAAATGCAAATCAAAATCACATTGAGATACCACCTTATACCAGTCAGAATAGAATGGCTAGTATCAAAAAAAAAAAAGAAAGAAAGAAATAACAGGTGTTGACAAGGATATGGAGAAAAGGGAACCCTTGTGCCTGTTGGTGGAATTGTAAATTGGTACAGCCACTATGAAAAACAATATGGAGTTTTCTCAAAAAATTAAAATAGAAATACCATACAACACAGCAATTCCACTTTTTGGGTATTTATCCATAAAAAACAAACACTCTAATTTGAAAAGATACATGCACCCATATGTTTACTGCAGCATTAGCCAAGATATGGAAGTAACATAAATGTCCACTGACAGATGAATGGATAAAGATAATGAATATTACTCAGCCATTAAAAAATAATGAAATCTTGCCATTCATGAAACGGATGGAGAGTACTATGCTAAGTGAAATGAGTCAGATGGAAAAAGACAAGTACCATATGATTTCACTCATATACAGAATCTAAAAAACAAAACAGACAAAAGAAACAAGACTCATAAAAACAGAACAAACTGGTAGTTGCCAGAGAGGTAGGGGGATAGACAAAATGGATGAAGGGGATTAAGAGGTACAAATTTTCAGTTATAAAATGAATAAGTCACAGGATGGGGAATGCAGTCAGTAATATTGTGATACATTTGTATGGTGAAAGAAAATAATCACATTTACTGTAGTAACCATTACATAACATATAATTGTTGAATCATTACGCTGTACATATAAAACTAATATGTCTCATGGGATGCCTGGGTGGCTCAGCAGTTGAGTGTCTGCCCTTGGCTCAGGGCGTGATCCCGGAGTTCCGGAATCAAGTCCCACATCGAGCCTCCTGCATGGAGCCTGCTTCTCCCTCTGCCTATGTCTCTGCCTCTCTCTGTGTCACTCATGAATAAATAAATAAATCTTTAAAAGAATAATAATAATAATATAATGTTTCAGGTTCACACTGAGCATGGAGTCTGCTTAAGATTCTCCCTCTCCCTCCACCCTGCCCTTTACTTGTGAGTGTGCATGCACATGTGTTCTCTCTCTCTCTCTCAAAGAAAAAAAAAAACTTTAAAAAAAATTAATACTATGCTCTTTGGCAAATGGAATTTGTGTTCCCACATGCTAGCTGTCCATCCCTTTCCTAATATTTGGTTTTCAGTTATGTCTTTGATGCTATATTAAAAAGTTATGCCAGATAACTTATATAATTAATACGACATGAAAAGAATAGCTCAAATCTGAAGAAATCATGACTTCTGAGCATGTGTTGCATTTACCCAATGACCAAAAAACTGCTCTCTCGGGAACATCTTTAAAATGCTGAGACTCTGCCTAAAATGTTTTGCTTATTTTGGAGATGTTCCCTGAGAACACAATAAAGCGTACCCTTATATCTATAGAGATACTATGAAAGTCATGTAACTTATCTAAAACATTCAGAAACAACAGAACAGTTCAAAGTTGCAGACTCTTTTAGTCTCCAGCCTGAGGAGCTGGAATCTAAAGCAACATTCTCTGAGTCAGAGTATATGTTGCTCAAGATGTCTTTATTTCTGTAGCACATAAAGAATTAGATAATCCTTATAAATAATCAATAGCCTTTTTTTTTTCAATAGCCTTTTTGAGATCACAACATAGCTAATTGTGTATGTTCACAACTTCCCCAAGGCAAAAGTACAGTTTCCATCACTTTCAACCCAAATATTCCTTCAAGAAAGTTAAAATTGACTTTCCATGCCCAACCTTTGCCATCTTTAAGGATAAGTATGATCTTTAACATAAGAGAATTACTTGACTTTTCTAAATAGGTAGGTTTCAAAGCTACCATAAGAAGGTTAACTATACAGACCTATCTACACATTACTGATCTGGTACTATATTAAAGAAAGCAATGTGATTTTTCAATAGTCAGGAAACGCCACAAGATTCAATATTCCCCATTTCTAACAATTTTGTATCACCTCCCTTTACATACTCAAATTAACCATAAATTGCAGGTCTCTTCTCCTACCCACAAGATCTGTTTAAAAATTTTTTTGGTTATGTATTTTTTAAAATTTTTTTAAGATTTTATTTATTTACTCATGAGAGCCAAAGAGAGAGAGAGAGAGAGAGAGAGGCAGAGACACAGGCAGAGGGAGAAGCAGGCTCCATGCAGGGAGCCCGATGTGGGACTCGATCCCAGGTCTCCAGGATCACACCCCAGGCTGCAGGCAGCACTAAACCACTGCGCCACCAGGGCTGCCCTTGGTTATGTATTAATGCCATTTTTTAAAAGAAATGCAACTCCAACCCGAAAAAACAATAGTAAAATCATTGTGATCTTTTTAATAATGACAAATAACATTCTATTAATAAATTATATTAATAAAACACTAAGGATAATTCTACTGATAAATATTCTATTAATGGAATGATATTTTTTAAATGTGTAACTGCATGTTAAAAGGATTACACACCATCACCAAGTGGGATTTACTCCTGGAATGCAAGGATTATTAGACATGAAAATTCATCAGTGTAATATGCTACATCAACAAAATGAAAAACCCATATGATCATCTCAATTGATGTAAAAAAAAAAGCATTTGAAAAAATTCAATACCCTCTCATGATGGAACAGAAGGAAATTACCTCAATATAAGTCATATGTGAAAAACCCCCAGCAAATATCATACTCAATGGTGAAAGACTGAAAGCTATTCCTCTAAGATCAGGAACAAGGAAAGGAAGCCCACTTGCCCTGCTTCTTTTCAATACAGTACTGGAAGCTCTAGCCAGAGCAACTCGGCAAGGAAAAAAAAAATACAAGGCATCCAAATTGAAAAGAACAAAGTAAAATTATCTATTTGCAGATAATATGATCTTCTATGTAAGAAAACCCTAAAGACTCCACAAAAAAGGTCTTAGTACTAATAAATTAATTCAGCTAAGTAGCAGGATATAAAATCAACATACATACAAAAACAAACTGCATTTCTACACACAACAAACAATCTGAAAAGACAATTACAAAAGAATTCCATTCACAACAGCATCAAAAAGAAAATAATTATAAATTAACTTAACCAAAAAGGCAAAAGACTTTACAATGAAAACTACAAAACATTGATGAAAGAAATTAAAGAAGACATAAATAAATGGAACCACATCCCATGTTAGTAACACTGGAAGACTTAATATAGTTAAAATGTCATACTAGCCAAACAGATCAACAGATTCAATGCAACAAAACCCTAATCACATTTTTTGCTGTATAGGAAAATCCACCCTAAAATTCACATGAAATCTCAAGGGACCCCAAAGAGCCAAAACAATCTTGAAAAAGAACAGGAAAACCAGAGGGCTCACACTTCCTGATTTCAAATTTTACTATAAAACTACAGTAACATAAACAGTGTGGTGCTGGGGCACCTGAGTGGCTCAGTTATGATTAAATATCTGCCTTCAGCTCAGGTCATGATCCCAGGGTCCTGGGATCCAGCCCTGCCTTGGGTTCGCTGCTACTCCCTCTCCCTCTGCCCCTCCCTCCCACTTGTGTGAGGGGTATGAATACAGTCTCTCTCTCTCTCTCAAATAAATGAATAAAATCTTTAAAAACAAACAAAAAACAACAACGAAAAAAAATAGTGCGGTATTGCCACAAAAACAGACCTATGGACCAATGGAATAGGGAGCCTAGAAACAAACTTTCACATATATGATCAAATGATTTTTGACAAGAGTGCCAATAACCTTCAAAGGGAAAAAAGAACAGTCTTTTCAATAAGTGGTCCTAGGAAAACTGAATATCCACACAAAAGAATGAAAACTGAATTCTTACCTAATATATACACAAAAATTAACT
The DNA here is from genome assembly GCF_011100685.1 of Canis lupus familiaris. Taxonomy (NCBI): domain Eukaryota; kingdom Metazoa; phylum Chordata; class Mammalia; order Carnivora; family Canidae; genus Canis; species Canis lupus. Next base: position 39,997,069 of record NC_049229.1, on the reverse strand, counting down.
CAAAGTAGATCAAGTATCTAATGTAGGACCTAAAATAATAAAACTCTTAGAAGAAAACATAGGACAAAAGCCTCATGACACTTAATTTACCAATGATTTCTTAGGTATGACACTAAAGACAGAGCAAGAAAAAGAAAGGAAAAATAGACAAACTCAACTTCATGAAAAACTTTTGTGCATCAAAAGATAACACCCACAGAGTGAAAAAGCAACACAGAGACTGGGAGAAAATATTTGTAAATCATATATCGGATAAGGATTATCCAGAATATATAAAGAACTCCTAAGCCTCAACAACAAAAAACAACTCAATTCAAAATTGGAAAAAAAGACATAAATAGATATTGTTCCAAAAAAGATATACAAATGGCCAATAAGCCCATAAAAAGATGTTCAATGGCACCAATCATTAGGGAAATGCAAATCAAAAGTACAAAAAAAAAAAACACACAACTACAATTTCATACCTGTTAAGATGGCTACTGTCAAAAAATAGAAAATAACAATTGTTGGCAAGGAGGTAGAGAAACTGAAACCTTTGTGCACTGCTGATGAGACTATAAAATGGTATAGCCACTGTGGAAAAAAGTATGGTGGTTCCTCAAAAAATTAAAAATAGAATTACCATATAATCTAGCAATTGCATTTCTGAATATATACTCAAAAGAACTGAAAATGAGCTGTTGAAGAAATATTTTACATTCATGTTCATAGCCACATTATTCACAATAGCTAAACTATGGAAACAACCTATACCCAACAAACAGTAAGTATATAAATAAGCAAAATGAGGTGTGTGTGTGTGTGTGTGTGTGTGTGTGTGTGTATACATATATATATGGAATAGATATATGGAATATACAATGGAATATTATTCAGCCTTAAAAAGAAAGGAAATCTTGTGCTATGCTACAACATGGATGGACCTCAAGGACATTATGCTAAGTGAAATAACCCAGTCACAAAAAGATAAATGCTATGTATTACTCCTCTCATATGAACTGCTTGGAGTCAAATTCATAAAGATAGAAAGTACAATACACTGCTTGCCAGGAGTTGGAGGGAATAGAGAATGGGTTGTTATTGTTTAATAGGTATACAGTTGAATTTTACAAGATGAAAAGAGTTACAGGAAGGGATGGTATGACTGCATTACAATGTGAATGTACTTAATACCACTGAACTGTACACTTAAAAATGGCTAAGATGGTAAATTTCATGTTACGTATTTTGTTTTATAAATATTGTTATATAGAAGTATTTTATCACCAAAAAAGAAAAAAAAAGAAAAAAAGTATGACTGAAATAATCACCAAAAACTAGAAACTCCCCAAATGTCCATCAAGTGGTGAATAGATAAACTATGGTATATCCCCATATGGTAGAATACAGCTCAGCAATAAAAAGAAGAACAAATTACTAGTACATATAACATGAATGAATCCAAATGCATTATGCTAAATGAAAGAAGCTAGACTTTAAATGCTACATACTAAATGATTCTATTTAAATGACATAACAGAAAGGAAGACTATAGGAACAAAAAACAGATCAGCGGTTGCTAGGAGTTGAGATGAGGGAGAAGTTGACTACAAAGAGACAACATGAATGAATTTAGGGATGAATATACATTTGTCAAAATCCATAGACTGAACACTAAAAACAAATAATAATTTTGATATACAACTAAAATCTGGATAAAAATCAAACCTTTAAGTCAGCTACAAAAATGTCAAAAAATTCTAAAAGGAGTTATTTATTTTTGACACCAAAAGTACAATATGCCATATTCAGCCACAACTTGTTTTATCCAGCCCCTTAAAGTCTACTTTAATTATTAAACCAGAAGTAAAACACTTTTTTTATTTTATGCACTACAGAGTATACATAGTAGGTAGTGTGAAAAAAATCTGTTACTTAATACATAATTCAATAGAGTTCAGAGTGATTTGGTCTTTCCTATTCACCACCATATACATACATAGCTTTAAACACAAAATTATCCACTGCTCAAGATATTAACTTATAATTGGAACAGGGAAGTGCTATCCACAAAATATATTAACCTGAATTTGTTTAGTTAATCAATAAAGGCAACAGAACACTTTATCTTGAAAAACATACCATCTGGGTCATGGGTGCTCTCTTAGCAAAAGCAGCAACCTGGAACAACAAACAAACGAACAAATGAAATTCAGTCCTACTCAAAGTTCAGTTAGAAATTCTTCAATTATTATTGCGATTTAAAAGATTCCTTTTTTCCCCTTATAGTACGTCATAACACGTAAAACAGAGGCAGACAGAGAATTAGGCTTCCTACTAAGCAGGGAGCCTAACTCAGGGCTTGATCCCAAGACTCCGGGATCATGACCCAAACCAAAGGCAGACATTTAACTGACTCAGCCACCTAAGTGCCCCCATGTAAAACTTTTATATGTTCACTTCTGTAAGTAGTGTTTTTCAAATCCCGATAAAGAATGGGCTTTTACTTTATTGCAATCAAACACAGTAACAGTGTCTTAATTAATTAGCTTCATAGTTTATCTTAAAATAAGTCAGCATCCATAAAACTTACTTAGTGAACACAAAATTCTTTAATTTTTCTACTTTTTAACATATAGGGCAATCAGAATTGTCTCTCTCTTCAGACTATTGCAAAAAATCTTCTACATTCCTCACACCCCAATCAGCTCTACAGGCCTAATTTCTGACTATCTTCTTTTTTTTTTTTTTTTTTTTTATTTATTTATTCATGAGAGACACAGGAGAGAGAGGCAGAGACACAGGCACAGGCAGAGGGAGCAGCAGGCTCCATGCAGGGAGCCCAACGTGGGACTCGATCCTGGGTCTCCAGGATCATGCCCTGGACCGAAGGCAACACTAAACCACTAAGCCACCTGGGCTGCCCTACAGAGAATTCCATTCAAGCCAATTTAATTTGCTTGTTTTCTACAGAATAATTTTGTCAGTCTCAGCTATCACCCTGCAACACACCATTCCTTCTTTTCAGAACAGGGACTTTTCCTCCCTTATCCTCTTACTGAATCAATGTATATCCATCAATGTTCTCAAAATCCAGCCCCTCCATTTCGCCCTGAAAGCTGACATAATCACTCTGTACTCCATTAATCTTTGCTAGAATATATTGTTGCCTTATACATGTGATATCTCATATGATCTTCTAATAAGGAATTCTATCTCCTATTTATTTTACCTCGCTCATATCTACTACTATGTTTGACATATAGAAAGTTAATGATATGACTGACAAGTGAACAGTCTTAATAAAGATTCCACATCAACAAAAAATCTAATCATGAAACGGGCAGAAGACATGAACAGAAATTTCACAGAGGAAGACACAGACATGGCCAACAAGCATATGAGAAAATCCCTTGCATCACTTGCCATCAGGGAAATACAAATCAAAACCACAATGAGATACCACCTCACACCAGTAAGAATGGCAAAAAATCAACAAGACAGGAAACAACAAATGTTGGAGAAGATGTGGAGTAGGGGGAACCCTCTGGCACTGTTGGTGGCAATGCAAACTGGTACAGCCATTCTGGAAAACAGTGTGGAGGTTCCTCAAGAAGTTAAATTGTACTACTGGGTATTTACCCCAAAGATACAGATGTAGTGAACTCTGGGACACCAGCACCCCAATGTTCATAGCAGCAATGTCCACAACAGCCAAACTGTGGAACGTGCCACGATGTCCTTCAACAGATGAATGGATAAAGAAGATGCCGTATATATACACACTATACACAGACACACACACAATGGAATAGTACTCAGCCATCAGAAAGGACAAATACCCACCATTTGCTTCAACATGAATGGAACTGGAGGGTATTAACCTGAGTGAAATAAGTCAATTGGAGAAGGACAATCATCATATGGTTTCACTCATATGTGGATTATACAAAATAGTGAAAGAGATTATAAGGGAAAGGAGGAAAACTGAGTGGGAAAAATTAGAGAGGGAGATAAACCATGAGAGACTCCTAACTCTGGGAAACAAAGGGTTGTGGATGGAGAGGTAGGCGGGGAGTTGGGGTAACTGAGTGATGGACACTGAGAAAGGCACTTGATGGGATGAGCACTGGGTGTTATACTATATGTTGGCAAACTGAACTTAAATAAAACAAATGTAAAAAATAAATAAAGATTCACAAACCAAATGTTCACTGAGTATGTATGTGCAAGTCCCTAAATACAAAAACCCAAGAATAATATAGCGACACAATACGTTCTTTAGAAATATGGTTTTTTTGGCAATTACTTTACTAATGTTACAATGTGAGATTTAGGATCTCACATGAGATCAGTGAGATCAGAGAGAAGCAGTCTTTCTCCAATGACATCAAAGCCTACTGAAACCAATTTTTGGTAATTAGGAACAATACTGAAGGTATCATCACCCACTCCAACTCCTCTAAGCATAAAGGTAACCCAATTATTTTCATTTTAAATTCCAAAAGTCAAAAGTCTATTATGAGGCAGTACAGTTTATTAGTAAGAACATTCAATAAACTCTAAGCTAAAAACAATAAGTACATTTGTATAGTGCATTTCTATTGACATTATCTTATCTGCTAGATCTGGTTGAAAAAGACAAACCAGGGGTGCCTGGATGGCTCAGCAGTTGAGCGTCTGCCTCAGGGTGTGATCCCGAGGTCCCAGGATCGAGTCCCACATCAGGCTCCCTGTATGGAACCTACTTCTCCCTCTGCCTATGTCTCTCTGCCTCTCATGAATAAATAAATAAAATCTTTAAAAAGAAATAAAAAGACAGACCACTGCTAAGCCTGAGCCAACTACTCCAGGGGCCCATAAACAATTCCTAAACGGCCATTAACTATAAAAATCAGCCATGGTTCATCATTATTCCTTCCTTGTAACTTCACCCAGAAGTCTTTACCAACTTCTCACAATAATCCAGTAGTTTAGGATTTATACTTCTAACTGTTACAGAGTAACGGGTACCAGATTTACCCTCAGACAGTAAACAACTACAAAACTAGACAAAACATATGACATAGCAGTTTATAGACAGTGGACAATAATTAGTGTAGATCTGCATTCCCTGACAGAAGCAAACAAGCTAGATAAGCCCCATGAACATCTTGACTTTCTGCCAAGAGACATGCTCTAGACACTACAGCAGGCAGGAAGATTCAAAACAGCACAGCAAACTACTTAATTCGAAAAGACAAAGATATAAGTTCAGTAAAGTACAGGTGACAGGAATTACCAGAATACTGTATCAGAGAGGAGGAGTTAAGCAGAAAAAAGCTCTAAGCATCTAGGTAGGGGTTCACTTGATTCTGACTCAATACTAATCTACATACACTTAAGAGTAAAATTCTACGAGGTCAGGCAGAAAACAACTGCTGAGGAGTTTAAAGAAAAAAAAAAAGAACAATGCAAGGTTCAAACAGAGCTTGGAACAATGGAGGTTCCACCCAATCAAAGCAGAGAAAGACTTTGTATATTCTGGGCAATAAGTAGAGACCTCGGCGTCGCTAAATCAGTCCTAGAGTAAAGACTACTTACTCTCTAATGATCCCAACAGAACTTAAAAACAAACCTTGAAGGAATAACCGGAACTTCAATTTAACATCTGTAACCAGATGACCAGCCAAATGGAAAACGTCATTATTCACAGGGCATCAGGTAAAGTACTAAGAAAGGTTCTGCCTCAGTAGTGGGGCAATTAGATTAAATGGTCCCACTTAACAAAGATTAAAAGCACTATCTTAAAGGATCAAACACTTTACAAGTGACTTCAATATATTCCAGAAAAAGTTTCAAGAATATTTATAGGAATACAAAAATATCCTCACCCACAAGGTAAAATTTGCAATGTCTTCTTCCTTTACATGCCTGATTAGCTTCAATTGATTTCCAAGCAGGTTTAAAAAAAAAGAATAAGGAAAAGAAAACAGAGCCATAATGAGTAAAAATATCAATCAAAAACAGCCTAAACATTACATAGTTGATAGGATTAGGAAACTAGGACATTAGAAGTTGTTATAAATCCCATATATTCTAGAACCTAGAAAAAAAGGTTGACTACATTTTCAGTAAAGACAGAATAAAAGACCCAACCCAAACATCTAAAAATGACAACCAGAATGTTGGAGATGCTCTGACACTCAGTGATTAAGATTTTCTGATGGATTCAGAGCTCTATTCCTGGTATTGTATGTAGTAAGGTAGGAGTATTATATTGTTCCCTCAATTCCTTTTGAGTGGTTCTTCCTAGCCTCAAGTAGTTCCCTCACAGGCATGTACTGATTAGTACTCAACTGAATTCTTGAAAATTCTCCTGTAACTCTTTCTCTGATGTTCTGTCCTGTGACCTCTAGCTGCCTTGGCTCCCTACAGCCTATCAGCTCCTTCTCTTCAACTCAGGAAGATCTCGTGGCTCCTCCTGGGTTCTACTGACCTACACTATGCCTAAAAACTCTCTCCAGGCTAGAGCAATCTTAAGTCTCACATAATTTATTTCCTGTCACTCAGGGATCAAAGACTTTTGCTGCCTGATGGCAATGTCTTAGGAAGTGTTGTTTCATATCTTTAATCCACTTAGTTGTTTAGGGTGTAAGGATATTAATCCCTGTCGGTACATCCTGGATAGAAGCACTATTTTCATTCTTTTGAAGGGGATCTATGAGCTAGATTAATTTCGTGATAGAAAAAAAAATCCGTGATAGCAATAAACACTGAAATTTTCAAAAAATTAGAGTCAATTAACACCACTCATATGTTATCCTAAAGCATATAATAAATGCATAATATGGGGTAGAAAAGAATAGCAACCATGAAGTGAAATAGTCAAATACCAGCTGAGCTCAAAGAATAAACAGGATCCAGTAATCAAAATTAGTAAAAAGTTATTTGTTGGCTATGTATTTAACAGCCAATGCAACTAATCTAGAGTAAGGTCTTCTACCAAAAAATGAGGAAAGATTGCTTTTGGTATGTTGCTGAAGTGCAAGTGGTCAAGATCAAAAACAAATGATAGGTAATTCCCAAGTTGCTTACCAAGAGGTTTTTGATATAAGCAAGAAAGAGATACAACCTACACACCCAATATTCCTGCAGCTGGCTCTTAACTTCCCTGTGTTTCTCTATGAGAGCCTTAATAATCCAAGCTTGCCTACACACTGGTTAAAATGGCTTTTGATGAGGCCACATCAGAACTTGATACAGTAAATGAAGCCTCATCCAAAGCAACCCTCAGGGCACCTGGGTGGCTCAGTGGTTGGGCCTCCATCTCCGGCTCACGGTGTGATCCTGGGGTCCTGGGATCGAGTGTCACATCAGACTCCCTGTAGGGAGCCGCTTCTCCCTCTGCCTATGTCTCTGCCTCTCTTTGTCTCTCATGAATAAATAAAATCTAAAAAAAAAAAAAAAAAAGGACAGCATCCTCATCATGAGGTTGCTCAGAGACAACCTAACATTATAGACAGCAGACAGTGCAGGAGAAGACTGTGATGTTGCAAAAGAGATTAGAAAACTAAGTGCATACAGGGTGTAATCCTTCTCCCCCTCAAGAAACCTTTGTACACATTTCCATTTCTTATTCCTCTTGAATGTTCTATAGCAAAGAAACCCATTCATGTGTATATGGAATCAAATGTTTATAGTCTTCTCACACTGTAGCTTTGGGAAAAACCCATTCCTTGATTTGTGTTTGCCTTAGCCCTCCTGGTGTGCAGTTACTGCTGTAGAAAACTATTAATAGCTTCATTTCACATAAACATAAGTAACTTCTGAACACTTACATAGAGGACTAAAAATGTATCTGGTATTTAAGTAATCTGAACCAGTTCTGCAAGTAATTGTGTTTTGTATTACTTTGAAGATACGAAAATGTAGTTAATTATCATTTAAAGAGTATTCTACATAACTTAATTTCTATTTTCCCTCTCTTTTTCCCAGGGTTTCCTTTTCAGTAAGCAACTTTTCCATGTTCTTAATGTATTCTTTTTTGGTAGGAATCCAGAAGTATGAGATTAAATGGAAAAGCATTTGACATTTCTGGGCTGGATGTCACAAATTAAAAGGCCTCCTGTATCCTGTATATGATGGAGATCTTGCATGTCAACAGGAGTTTCCTTATTCACTCTTCATTTGCTGCTATTTAAGTTGACAACTTTCCTTCCTAATAAAAATTTACTTATACCTCCTGCCTTTGTAGTTCTGGTATTCACTTTACTATGTAACAGAAGTAGCATGTTGCCACTAGAACGCAAGCATTGCTTTTGGCAAGTTAAAGTGTATGTCATTTCTTAATACACTAGAAAGAGGAAACAAAGTACACAAGTCTACATCTAAAACCTTAGTACTTTTTCATGCAGATTTGTTCAGGTGTAAGAGGGCATCCAGTTTGTCTAGTATTGTTAGAGAGCTGGACTGCTATTGTGTGGTCATTGATTATAGTTCCAAAATAGCCTTATGAAATGTTATGCCTTATTTAACAGCAAAGTAACATACAATTAAAAAATGTAAAGAGATCCTTTTATAGTTATGATCCTTTCAAGTGGTATGAAATCAAAGTCAAAATACTAAAATTTCCATCAGTTATAATACCATCATTCCTTTTAAATTCCCATGGTACGCTGAATTTTTAAATCTTTTTCAACTTGCCTTACACTAAATTTGGCTTTTTTCCCCATCCCATCTCCATAAAGCTGTGTACACTGCAAGAGCCAAGACTATGTGTATTTTTATATCCTTTAGTGGTTTGTAACACACTATTGTCTTGACATCCATTAGTATTTAACATTTTCTGCTCACCAATATCCCTTCTATTCATTTCACACGGATATTGCAAAGATCAAAGAGAGTAACATTTGTGATGGTACTTTGCAAAATAAAAATGTTTTGCAGACCTCAGATGAATTTTATTTCATTATCTGTGATAATCCTAAATCTTAGCTGGCATGTAGTAGAATGCTCCACAGAATAAAAACAGAACTGGCTCTCATGATTAGCATGAATTTAACAGTGGCTCTACAGCATCCTTTATTCTGTCCCCTTTTCTACAGGTTCTAGAGTCCACTTCGTCATGCTAGGGGTCATCATCCCAACACCATCCCTGTCCCCACATCATCTGGCATTTTTATGATTTCCAGAGCCAGCTCCAGTTCCAGCTCCCAGTCTAACAATTCATAATGACTGGCATGTTCCCTACCATCTTCAGGTCCTATCAGGCCCCTCTCTTACTGGATAAGACACAGAGAAAAATTAACAAAGCAAAGGCTTATGACCTAACATTATCTCTATGTTGAATAAAAAATCACTTGCACCTTTTTTTTTAATAAATTTTTATTTATTTATGATAGTCACACAGAGAGAGAGAGAGAGAGGCAGAGACACAGGCAGAGGGAGAAGCAGGCTCCATGCACCGGGAGCCCGATGTGGGATTTGATCCCGGGTCTCCAGGATCGCGCCCTGGGCCAAAGGCAGGCGCCAAACCGCTGCACCACCCAGGGATCACTCACTTGCACCTTTTTAAAAAAATGCTAGTATAAATATGTAACATTGCCTTAGCTGCATTTTAAGTAGGATATGAGAAGCTCTGGATGTCGTAACTTTCAAGATTATCATGATTTTCAAGAACATATTCCGGCATTGAGAAAAGAATCCTAAAATAGAAATGAAGAAGAGTCTTTGAATCTAATCCCAGCTCTGAATATCAATTTACTACATGATCTTGGATATAACATATCACTTGCCTAGACTTCTAGTTATTCTCCTACAAATCAAAGAACTGGAAAAAAACTGTTAAAGTCTCTTGCAGCTCTAAAATTCCGGGAGTGAAAGCCTACACTATAACTTCTAGGAGCCATTAAAAGTCTCCAGCTTACATATCAATTCACCTTTATGCCTTACTATTAAACACGCCCTCTTTCCCAGAAACATTCTAAATAATTCATCTTGACAAGATACGATTTGAGTAACCAGTCCTAGAACCAAGTGTTTTCTTTAATCTTTTGCTTAAAACAATTCTTTCCATTCCAAAAACTTATTTTTGCTTCATTATTATAAAACAGAGATGTTTTCTTCTATCTCTTTACCATCATACAGTGATTATAGTTCCCTAATTTACTGTTAACTGAAAAGTATAGCTTATATTCAGCAATAAACTCACATAAAATTTACTTCCCCAAAAAACCAGTCCTGGACACCTTCAGTCCTACCTTAAAATTTTTTTTTTCAATTTTATAATAGTTTTATATTACAGACAGGTTGCAACAAAGAGTTTCCATATGCCTCATACTCATATCTCTCTATTGTTAACATTTTGCAGTACTATGGAACATTTGTCACAATTAATGAAAAAAAATGTCAAACAGTACTACTAATGAAACTCCATACTTTATTCAGACAAATACACTAAATATCAAAAACAATTTTAAAGCAAACTCTTAAAAAGAGCAATGAAAACATAATACAACATAATGAAGGCCACACAGTAAACAGAACATACACAGTAAATAAATGTCAGAGCTAAAATCTAGCATATCTGTGTCAATAATAAATGCAAACAGCTTAACTCCTCTACTTAAAGGAAAAAGTTTAGATTGGTTCCTGAAGTAAAACCCAATTGTATATTACACAAGAAGACCTAAAACAAAGTAACTAAGAAATATTAAAAGGAAAAAGATATGAGCAAAGGTATAATGGGCAAATACAACCAAAAAGGAAGCAAAAGTTATGATCTTATTGACAAGGTAGAATTCAGGCCCAAAAAAACATCTGCCAAGACAAAGTAGAACTTTTTATATGCTAAAAGACTAATTAACAATGAGGAAGATAAATCAATTATGAATACTTTTGCACCAAATAACCCCAGTCACAAGTTCTATAAAACAAAAATCTACAGCAGCTATATGAAAAGTTTAATAGACAGAGTAATCGTAAGTGAAGCTACAGAAGACCAAAGCCATGTAATCAGTAAGGGAAATTATTGTAACATATTGAATTTACTATATTGAATTTAGTGTTGTAATAGAGAAAATCTCTTTTCATGTGGACGTGGACTATTCACAAAAAGGATCATATATAATATCATACAGAAAATCTCAGTAAGTTCACAATAGAAATAACATAAATTATGTTTTCTGATCACAGTGCAATAAAACTACACATGAAATATAGTAACAAAAAGCCCTTACTCCTGCAGGTTAAAAAATGTTTTCTTAAACAACTTGAATAAAACAGAAAAAAACAAAATTGCATAATACATAAAAAATATGATGAACTCCAAGTGGATCAGAGATCAAAATATAAAAATTAAACCATGAAAGTCCTGTAAAAAAAATGACTTCAAATATAACCTGTGAATGACAACAGTCTAGCAGTGACTTAAAGTCCAAAAGCAAAAGATATAGTTTTTAAATGATAAACTCAAAAAACGCTATTTTTTAAAGTATGCATGGCCAAAATCCCCACAAACCTGTAAGTAAAGGCAGAAAACAAACTGAGAAAATATGTGGCTACTAACGACCATTGCATACTTGAATTGTGGCCAGTCCAAACTCAGAGGTGCTATAAGTATGAAATACATCCAAGATTTTGAAGACTTGGTACAAAGAAGAATTAAAACAAAATATCTCATTAATAATTTTAATATTGATTACATGTCAATGATATACTAATTTTGACTGTTGAAATGATAGTATTTTAAATATATGTGGTAATATTTAGATATATAAGTTAATCATAATTAAAAGTATACTTTTAATTTTATAATGTACAATTTTAAGTCTTCTAGTAGCCACATATGGCTCACATTTACCTATCAGATAGCACTAATTTATATCAATCCCCCAGCTCTGCTGCCATTCTAAAGACAGACTTTCACAAATACAATAAAACATATGGAGGTTATTCCAATGAGATATCATTTATAATAGAAAAGATTAGAAATATCTCAACAGGGTCTGGATGAATAAATTATAATACATTAACACAATGGATATTATACAGCTTTAAAAAAGTATGAAGAGGATCTCTATGTACATATTGCTCTCCAGGATATACTGCTGTATAAATAAAAGCTAAGTACAGAACAAATACAAGGTATGCCAGCTTTTCAGGAAAAATGTAGATATATCTTATTTTCTTAAAAACAAAGTACTGGAAACACCGAAATTAGTAAAAATAGTTACTTGTAAAAGGCAAAGAAAGGGGCCAGGAAGGAGGAGACACAGGTAAAAGTAAGACTTACCTAAGGGCATATGACTAAATAGTTTTGATTTTTGCACTAAGTGAATGTTCTGCATATTTACGAATAAAATTAAATCAAAAGGAAAAACAAAAGCACCCAAATCATCTTAAATTTCTAATGAATCAGTAAAATTACTACACGAAAAAAAGATTTAATGTTTGCGTCGTATGTATGTATGTATGTGTGTTTTTATTCTTTTTAATTTTTTTAATTTATTTATTCATGAGAGACGGGGGTGGGGGGACAGAGACACAGGCAGAAGGAGAAGCAGGCTCCATGCAGGTGCCTGACATGGGACTCGATTCCGGGTCTCCAGGATCACACTCTGGGCCGAAGGCAGCGCTAAACCTCTGAGCCACCCAGGCTGCCCTGTATGTGTGTTTTTAAAGATTTTATTTATTTATTCATGAGAGACACAGAGAAGCAGAGACATAGGCAGGGGGAGGAGAAGGCTCCCTGCAGGGATCCCAATGTGGGACTGGATCCCAGGACCCCCAGATCACGACCTGAGCCAAAGGCAGACATTCAACCACTGAGCCACCCAGGTGCCCCCACACAAAAAAGATTTAAAATGACTCTGAAAGACAGTACTCTGGTAATAGGATATATTAGTATAATATATTCTAAAGAGAAAATGAACGACTAGAGAAATCTTGAGATTCAGTTTTGCAATTTTTGATAATTCAGGTGTGATTTGCAAACAATGTTTTTGCATGGTGTAGAATAAATCAAATAGGTAAATGTGTTTTTAGGAACTAAGATATTTCGTTTGGTGGGGGAAACAAAATATAAAATGAAAAAATGAATAAAATGAAAAAAATTAAGACAAAATAGACTCTAATGTTAAATTTGAACTGATGTATGATTTTACTTTTTAAAAACAATATATTTCTTAGCTTTGTCCAATAAGAAGTATTAGAAGCAATGATGCCCCTCAAAAAATGAACCTAGCACCCAGATCATGGTATCTAAATCTTGTTCTCATCTCCAAAGCAGCAAATATATAAAGTTAGCCTGGGACATCATCTTCTGCCTGACATAAAGAGTTCAAAGCCCAAAAAAAGTTCCAAAAAAAGATACACAGAACACATGCACACAGACATACAAGAAAGCTTGAAGGGGCTTCCGCAAGCCAAATTTGAACATCTAATCAGAAGCCATACGTGATTATAAAACATTAAATACATAAAAATCAATGAGACTACTGATTAAAAACAAATGGAAGAGGGGGAAGTTCTATGTCATATATGGTAGACTACGTTTGTCCAAACCAATCCTCCTATAGGTAACAATTATAAAACTTGAAAAAGTACAAACAACAATAACTACCTAAAGGTACAGGAACATGAAAAGAAGCAGGCAGATTCTGAAGGGCAATATAGTCTTGGAACAAAAAAATGGCAGCAGTAAGTTTCCAAATATATTGTCCACAGCCTCAGGGGCAGCCATAATCAGTGGCCACACGATGAAAATAAAATTCCCACAGATACCCACAGATTTTAATTGCAGTTTTTATCTCTCCCGGAATACCAGAGGAAGCTTTCAAAGCAACTGCGAATACTGCAAAGTGAAGGGGAAATTCCAGAAAGAAGAGAGTCAGATAGTAAAGTCATATATTCTACTTGTAACTCTTGCCAAATCTTTGGCAGACCAACTGACTGACCAATGAACTGTATATACGGAGGACAGACAACAGCTAATGATTGGAGGGAAAAAAAATAAAACAAAACAACCACAACTGAGAACTGAACTGCCTCCTAAGATAGAGCCTGTAGTATGAGCATAACCAAACTGCCTGCTAACACAAAGGCATCAGCCCTTTTATAGAAGAATATAATGGAATCTATAAAGACTATAATACAAATTTATTTGACATACAAAGGTCAGGAAAGTAAGACCAAACCACAATAAACAAAAAAATAAATACCAACCTTGTAGAATCAGATGTTTGCATCAATAAACAAGGATTTTAAAAGAGCTATTATAATTATGTTCAATGAATAAAGGAAAACATGCCCATAAAGAAATAGAAACCACAGAAAAACAACCAAATAGAAATTCTAGAACAGTAAAAGAGTATCTACAACAAGGAGAACATACCAGAAATGACACAGGGAAGAGTTAGTGAACCTAAAGTTAGATCAAGAGAAACTTAACTTTCCCAGAAGTTATTCCTCTTGTAACTGGAAGTGTGTACACTTTGACCAACATCTCATGTCTGTCAACCCCCAGCCCCTGGTAACCACCATTCCACTCTGTTTCTAGTTCAGCTTTTTCAGACTCCACATAGGCAATTCAAGTACCTATCCTGTATGATATACAATATTTGTCTTTCTCTGTCTTATTTCACTTAGCATACAATGCCCTCAATATCCATCCACATTGTCATAAATGATAGAACTTCCTTTCTCTCATAAGAATAACATTCAAAAAAAAAAAAAGAATAACATTCCATTGTATATATATTATGTACCATATCCCCTTTACCCATTCATCCACTAACAGATATCTTGGCTATTATGAATAATGCTGCAATGAACACAGGAGGGCAGGTATCTCTCCAAGATCCAGTTTCTACTTCCTTCGGATATATACCCAGAAGTAGGATTACTGAATCATACGGTAGCCTTATTTTTAATTTTCTGAGGAACCTCCATACTGTTTTCCATGTGGGTGTACTAATTTACATTCCCATCAACAGTTCACTTTTCTCCACAGCCTTGCCAACACTTATTATCTCTTGTCTTTTTGACAACAGCCATTTTAATAGGTGGAGGTGATATCTCATTGTGGTTTTGATTTGTATTTCCCTAGTGATTAGTAACACTGAGCATCTTTCCATGTAACTAAGCCATTTGTATGTCTTTTATGGAAAAATGTCTATCAAGTTCCTTTCCCCATTTTATAACTACATTAAAAAGCTTTTGCTATTGAGTAGTTTAAGTTCTTTATATATTTTGGATATTAAACCCTTATCAAATATATGACTTAGAAATATTCTCTCCCATTCCATAGTTAAGGTAAGTTCCTTCTTGTGCACTCAATTTGTTGATAGGTTAAATCATGAAAGGATGTTGTGTTTTGTCAAATACTTTTAATGCATCTATTAAGATGACATGATCTTTATCTTTCATTCTAATAACTTGGTTTATCACATTTATTGATTTGTATATGCTGAATCATCTTTGCAACCCAGGGATAAATCCCACTTGATCCTTTTAGTATATTGTTGAATGTGGTTTGGTAATATTTTGTTAAAGATTTTTACATTTTTGTTCATCAGGAATACTGGCCTATAGTTTTCTTTACTTGTAGTGTCCTTGACTGGTTTTCATATCAAGGTAATGCTGGCCCTGCAAAATGAGTTCATGAGTTATTTCCTCCCCTTATAGTTTTCATAAGAGTTTGAGAAAGATTGATATTAACTCTTTTTTTTTAATTTATTTTTTATTGGTGTTCAATTTACTAACATACAGAATAACCCCCAGTGCCCGTCACCCATTCACTCCCACCCCCCGCCCTCCTCCCCTTCTATCACCCCTAGTTCGTTTCCCAGAGTTAGCAGTCTTTACGTTCTGTCTCCCTTTCTGATATTTCCCACACATTTCTTCTCCCTTCCCTTATATTCCCTTTCACTATTATTTATATTCCCCAAATGAATGAGAACATATAATGTTTGTCCTTCTCCGACTGACTTACTTCACTCAGCATAATACCCTCCTGTTCCATCCACGTTGAAGCAAATGGTGGGTATTTGTCATTTCTAATAGCTGTAACTCCTCTTTAAATGCCTGGTAGAACTCACCAGAAAAACCATCATCTGAGACTAGGGTTTATTTGTTGAGAGGTTTTTGATTACTGATTAAATCTCCTTACTAGTAATTGGTCTGTTCAGATTTTCTATTTACCTGAGTCAGTCTTGGTATGTTATATGTTTCTGAGAATTTATCCATTTCTCTACATTGCCCAACTTGTTGGCATATAATTATTCCTAACAGTCTTATGATCTTTTGCATTTCCATGGTTATGAGTTATAACATCTCATTTCTGATTTTGAATCCTCTTTTTTTCTTGTTAAGTCTAGCTAAGAGTATGTCTACTTTATCTTTAAAAAAAAAAAAAAAACCTAGTTCTTAGTTTCACTGATCTTTTCTATTGTCTTTTTAGTCTCTATTTCATTTATTTCCACTCTGATCTTTAGAATTTCCTTTACTAACTTTGGGTTTTGTTTTTCTAGTTCCTTGAGGTATAAAGTTAGGTTGTTTATTTGAGCTCTTTTTCCTGAGGGTGAAAATGAGGGTGTTTATTGCTATTAATTTTTCTCTTAGAACTGTTTTTGCTATATCCCTTAAGTTTTGGTATATTATATTTCCATTTGCATTTGTCTCAAGGTAATGTTTTATTGGACTGGTTGTTCAGTAGTACGCTGTTTGATCTCTACATATCTGAATTTTCCAGTTTTCTTTTTGTAATGGATTTCTAGTTTCATACCATTGTGATCAGAGAAGATGCTTAATATAGTAAAGCTATTTTGTATGACACAATAGTAGTAGATAATAGTAGACTTTGGTACAGACAAAAGTGACATATATTTGTCAAATTTTCTAAAATATACAACACAAAGAATGAACTTTAGTGTAAACTATGGACTTTAGTTAGAAATAATGCATTAATATTTGTTCATCAATTAAAACAAATGTGTCATTCTAATAATATAAGATGTAAATAACACGGGGGAACTGGGGAGTGGTGGGTATAATGTGAGAACAATATACTTTCTGATAAATTTTTCTGTAAATATAAAAGTTCTCTTAAAAAATTAAAAATTTTTTTAAAGATGCTGTAAGCAAAATCAAATGACAGGTGAAAAATTGAGAGAAAATATATACAACATACATTGCAGACAAAAATCTAATATCCCTAGTATAGAAAGAACTCTTAAAAGCCGAGAGAAAATTAAACCAAAAACCTGATAAAGAAGTTGGCAATAGATAATTCACAAATAATAAAATACGTAAAAACTGCCCTTGAGTATACAAAACATGTTCAACTCATTACGCTGACATGCCACTTTTCACCTATCCTCAAAATTTTTAAATATGATATTCTGTCAAAACTACAGGAAAATAGGTACTCTTATAAATTGCTGGTGTTAGGTAAACTAGTACAATGCTAATGGAGAAAAATTTAGCCGTATCTAATAAAACACTCAAAGGGTGTTTTACCTTCTAACTTAGCAATTTCACTTCAAGAAATTTGCCCTAAAAAAAAAAAAAAAAAGGTAGTACACGAAGATATATGCACAAGTTATTCACTGCAGCACTACTTTTAATTGCAAATTAGTGGAAAAACCCTAAATAACAAAAAATCTTAAATTGGAGCATGGTTGAGTAAACTATGGCATCCATACAGTCAAGTACTGTACAACTATAGAAATATGAGGAAGATTAGTGACTTCCAGGATACATTAGGAGAAAAGTAAAGGGCAAAGAATATTTATTGTATGTAAACTTTTGAGTAAGAAAAGGAATTAAGAAAATATCTACAGATCAGAATAAAGTAAAGATTTAAACAAGAAAACTGTAAGATTGGTTACTAGCAAGGGATGTGTATCAGTTTCTTGTGGCTGCTGTAACAAATCACCATAAACCTGGTAGCTTAAAACAAATTTACTCAAAAAAAAAAAAAAAGAAAAATTTACTCTTGGGACACCTGGGTGGTTCAGTGGTTGTGTCTGCCTTTGGCTCAGCTCATAATCCTGGGGTCCTGGAATCGAGTTCCACATCAGGCCCCCCCAAAGGAGCCTGCTTCTCCCACTGCCTATGTCTCTGTGTCTCTCATGAATAAATAAAATCTTTAAGAAAACAAACAAACAAGTTTACTCTTAACAGTTCTGAAGGCCAGAAATCCAAAATCGGTTTCACTGAGCCGAAATTGAGGTATAAATACGGCCTCACCCTTAGGAGTCTCCAGGATGGAATCTGTTCCTTGTCTCTTCCGGCCTCTCTCTGGTGGCTGCCAACATTGATTGCTTGGCTTGTACAACACTACAACTCTGCCTCTATGATCACACTGCCTTCTCCTCTTCTATGTCAAGTCTCCCTCTGCTTCCCTCTTACAAGAATATACCATATGTAGGACCCACCCAGGTTAATGGTCCATCTCAAGAGCCTTAACTCATTTTAATTACATCTATAAAGACCTCATTTTCATATAAGATTACATTCACAGGTCCCAGAGATTAGTGTATGCATGTCTCATGCATGTCTTTTAGGAGGTCACTTTACAGAGTGGATGAAAATGGAATGGAAGAGATGGAGGAATGACATTTGAGGATATGTTTTTATATAGTTCTGACTCCTGTTAATGAACTCCTATAGTTCTCAACCATATGAATGTTTCACATACTCCAAAAAATAAATAAAATCAACAGGTATGTAAGAGGGCTAGCCCGCTTATATACCCTAAAGTGGTATATAAACAGAAGGAACCAAACCAAAAACTATTTCAAATAATTAACACATCACCACTGAAAAGAGAAGTAGAGCCACTGGAGAGAAGTAACTTTGAGCATGGTATTTTGTCTATACTCTCAAGCTGAAAACAAAAACAACATTAGTTTGTTTTTACCACTGGAATGGGTTATCAATTTTGAGACTATCTTTTATGCATTTTAAGATTAACTGAATAAGTAAATATATTGTAAATAATCAGAGCCAGGTGTCTCGTTGTCAGCAAAGAGAATTGCAAATACTTGAAAATTTAAGTTAAGAATGAATCCTAGGATACTGGATTGAAACTGGAGCTATCAACTTGAGATCAGGTTACAGATACACATACATAGAAATATAAATAGATATGACTGTGTCAGCATGTATAGTTTCCTAACTCTACCTAGAGGGCCTAGAAACAGTGACACTACCGTGACAATGAACACAGTAACTAGCACCCAGACGTTTTATCTGAATACTCTTCTTCACTAAGAGGAATTGAGACTTCTTAGAAAAATTGCTGATTTCACCTCAGAGGCTGGGATAGTAGTACAAGGAAGACCCAGAATATCTTGTGCCAGAAATAAGGAAATGTTCAAAGAATTATGGTAGTATGTCTTAAGAAAATAGGAGTCGCCGTAAAGGGACCAGATCTAGGACAATCTGAGAATCACAATAAATGACAATAATTTGATAGCACTAAGTCAAAATAAGAATCTATGTGTATGTACATATTAGAATGTCAACTAATTAAAGGAGAAATCACCATCTGGCAACCACCATATTAATAACACTGGTTCAATCAAAATTCCTCAAAGGGATGCCAAAGTAGTTAAGAAAAGTCTGATGAGAAACAAAGTATTTATATGGTCTCAAATATTTCCTCGCAATATACTTACTAATTGCAAAGGAGAAAAAAATAGTAAACTGTTACAGTGAAGAAAACTAGCAAGTGATCAAAGTTAACATCACTAGTAATGGGACAAATTCAACATTTTGTGTCTCTAGATTGAACATCACGAGAAGGATACAACATCACTACTGGGTAGCCCTGCAAAAAATGCATAACTAATGGTACACAGATGAGATATTAGACAAATTGAAGGCTATTCTCCCAAATAACTGGGCTATACTCTTCAAAAAAGTCAATATTATAATAGAAACATTTCCACATTAAAGAAAATGAGAGCAGGTGAAAACTAAAAGCAACTCATCACCTGGAATTTGATCCTGGACTGGAGAAAATGCTTCTTCTTTTGCTTTATTATTTGGTCAATTAGTGAAACTTAAATTCATAGACTATATAAATATTTAATAAATAGAGATATAGTATACTATATATTTATTAAATATTTATAGAGGCTTATAGAGAATGTCCTTAATTACTTCAAGAAACTGCCTAATTTCATAAAATACACATTGAGTTTTCAGAGGATCATGTCTGCAATTTTCAAACAGTTCAGAAAAAAATAGAAAATTATTTTTTAAAATTTATAAAATATTAACATTTGGGGAACAAGATGAAAGATATAGAAGAATTCTTTATACTATTCTTGTGCCATTCATTTTTGCAAGTCTGAAATTATTTTAAAAATACAAAACTTAAAAAACTTTAAAAGTTACTAGGGTAATAATTTTGAGATTGGAAAATATTCCAAGGAACCGATCCAGGACCAGCTAAAGGGTAGAAAAGTTTCTGTGACACTCCAAGATCCAAAACTGTGTAGTACAGCAGGGTAGCAACTGGAAACATATCTACATCTGTCTACATCTGCCTGGTGTCTTATTCATTCCCAGTTCCAGTCCATGCCTCCCACACCAGGCATATGTTAAATGGATGAACCTATATAAAAATAACAACCAACAATGATAATCTGCATTAGAAAATGAACAAAAGCTGTTTAGAAATAAGTCCTAAAAATTAAGTTTCTAAACATAATTTAGCAGCAGAATCTTTTTCCCTACAAAAATCTTAAATAGAACCTCAATACAGGAAACAAAGTGAAGTCGCTCTAGTTTTAATGTGGCTCTGATGAAAATTTGGAACTCCTCAACTTCTCCTCACCCAGCATAAAAAGACTCTAACACCAATTTTTCAAGATTCAAGAGCTCTGAGAAGGTTATTTTATTTTTGAGAAGGTAATTTAAAGATAGAAGGATAGTCTTATTTTGAAGCTCTAATGTTAGCCTCCACTGATACAAACTTTTCCTTGCTTTTTCTAAACCTTTATCCAAAGAACCACTCAGCCCCAAGGCAAATTATTTCCTTTTCACTGTTCTAAGCCTTAGGAACTGTTAAATAATTAATATTCAAGATTGGTTCTTCTCAAGAACCTTCAACTACCTGGATTCCACTGAAACGCACTGCTGAAAGCTATGAAATTTATCTCCAAATAAGAAGTTGGATAGGAAAATTCAGATTTAAAAAAATTATCAGTAAATAATAATCCTCCCCAATAACTAAGAGATATAGCCACAAACTGGCCTATAGTATATAAAATATGGTATATGAATCCACTGGGATACCCAAAATCCCTTCAAGCATCCACAAGGCCAAAACCATTTCCATAACAACACTGATGATATTTGCCTTTTCACAGTTAACATTTGCATGCACAGTACATGCAAAGGTGGATAAAACTGCTTGTGTCTTAGAATGAATCAAGGCACCGGCACCAAACTATATTACTAGTCATTGTATGATTCAAAAACACACAATGGGAGGAGGCAATAAAGGGGAATTAGTTTAATCCTAAGAATTTTTATTTTTTAAGTTTTCACTGAGAACATCTTTTTAAGAGTCTGTGTATTGAAATGGAAGTATGCATAAAGCATTTCTATGCATACCAAAGAACAATAATTGTCTTGAGGAAACCACTTGTAGGATTGTGTGAGCTACAAGCTGAAAGAGCCACTTTCCATGGGATACTGTTTTCACTTGAAAGGATTCCGGTTCTTCAGACTTGGGTATTTGGCAGACATTTTCTTGAAAATGAAGTCTGTGTGTGTGTGTGTGAGAGAGAGAGAGAGAGAGAGAGACAGAGACAGAGACAGAGAGAGAGAGAGACAGACAGAGAGACAGAGAGAGAGAGGGAGAATGCACCATTTAAAGACATATGCTCCCTGGCCCACAGCGTCCCCTGCCAGGGCAATTTCCTGGCATGGTCACTTTTTAGTCCCTCACACCACTCCACCTCAAAGTCATAGCAGAGATCTGGCTCCTCCTTTTTCTCTCTGTGCTGGGCCTTCCATTTCAGGAACCAGGCCCTCCTCTCCTCTGGGAACAGGGCAGCAAGGTCCACTGCATCTTAAGCATTCGTAGTGACTTCCAATGAGATGTGGATGGTGGAGCTATCCTACTTGACGAGGAGCACCTGATAGAGGCATGCACAGGCTTGTGGTCCCATGTAGGAGTATGGCTCTCTTGCTGTCAGCCTGCCAGGAGGACATGTGCAGATGGTAAACGTGCAGAGGGCAGTCCCTATTAGCACGTGCTGCCACAGCAGGCTATAACATTGCGTTAGGGCAGCCTAAGCAGACTAAGACACCTGAAATCCACCTAGCTTCTGAGTGTAGCAGACACTTGGCCTTCCTGCACCCAGTGAGGTGTGTGCTCCGAGCAGGTGGCCCATGATGGCCATTCCTCCTGAGGTTCCCTGTAGCACATGGAGGCTCAGGGTCAGCCACTGGCCTGGTGTAAGATCTGTCCCACTCACTGAGCTCTGGAGCAACCTCAGGAATCAGTGTCCCAGGCACCACTGGCAAGTTAGGAGCACAAGTGATGGAGGCAGTGCACAAGGTCGCAGTTACCCCAGTGCCCTGTCCTCCTGTGGCATCCAGTAAGCCTATCTTTTAAAAGTGACAGTTTCTAATGCTAAAATTCAAACTTTCAAGTTGAGAAAATATGCATTCATCATCATAAGCTTAACATCTTACCTTTCTAATGAGATTGGTGGTGCTATTAACAAGTGATTTTTTTTTATACGGTATAATTGAAATGAGTCATGTTAACACTTGGAAGATCCGCATAACTCAGTGAACCAATATTTTCTACATGACCCAAGCTTAATGTTACAAAATCATTCCTGGATTAAAGATCCAATCAATGTACACAACATACCATGGATTTTAATGTAATAAAGTAAAAAGGTTAACTGATACAGTTTCAGATTTCACAATTTAGAAAACTACCATTTGGGGCACTTGGGTGGCTCAGTCTACCTTTGGCTCAGGTCATGATCCCAGAGTCCTGGAACCAAGCCGTGCATGGGGTTCCCTGCTCAGTGGAGAGTCTGCCTCTCCCTCTGCCCCTCCCCCTGCTTGTGCTCCCTCTCACACTCTCAAATAAATAAAATCTAAAAAACAAACAAACAAACAAAAAAAAAAACAGAAACTACCATTTGTCAAATTTTCATAGAATTTCAAATGGGATATCCACAACCATCTAAAAAAGCTAAAAATATCCCTCTTCCAAATAGATATGTATGGGACGCCTGGGCAGCTCAACGGTTAAGCATCTGACTTCAGCTCAGGTCGTGATCCTGGAGTCCCGGGATGGAGTCCCACATCAGGCTCCCTGCATAGAGCCTGCTTCTCACTCTGCCTATGTCTCTGCCTCTCTCTCTCTCTGTGTCTCTCATGAATAAATAATATAAAATCTTAAAAAAAAATAGATATGTATGTGAGGCCATATTTTCTTCATATACTTCAACCAAAACAACAAATCATAATACACTGAATGCAAAAGCAGATATAAAACTCTAGACAGGAAAAAAAAAAAAAAAAAAAAACTCTAGACAGGGATCCCAGGGTGGCGCAGCGGTTTGGCGCCTGCCTTTGGCCCAGGGCGCGATCCTGGAGACCCGGGATCAAATCCCACGTTGGGCTCCCAGTGCATGGAGCCTGCTTCTCCCTCTGTGTCTCTGCCTCTCTCTCTCTCTCTTTCTGTGTGACTATCATAAATAAATAAAAATTTAAAAATAAAATAAATAAATAAAATAAAAAATAAAAACTCTACACATCAGGATGCCTGGGTTGCTCAGTGGTTAAAGCGTCTGACTTCGGCTCAGGGCATGATCCTGGAGTCACAGGATGGAGTCCCACATGGGGCTCCCTGCATGGAGCCTGCTTCTCCCTCTGCCTGTGTCTCTGCCTCTCTGTATATGTGTGTCTCAAATTAATAAATAAGTAAATACATACATACATAAATATCTTTAAAAAAAAAAACCTCGACATTTTCTGTGAAGTCAAACATTAAAGAAATTTACAAAAATGTAAAACAATGCCACTCTTCTCATTAACTTTTTCTGTTTGGGAAATTATTTCTTATTAAAAAATGCTATTTATATAAACATCTAATGGGTTTATTGCTATTCTCAAATGAATCATGTTAAATTTCTTGGTTTTAATTTCTAGTTTGGTAAATAACAATATAATCTAAAAAATCAAGTTTCTTGCAGTCCCCCTCAATAATTTTTAAGAATGTTAAATGGGTCCTCGGAACAAAAGTTTGAGAAGCACTACTATAGAACCAATTGATTTGTCAGAAAACTTTCTCTAACTGCTACAGAAAAAAAGAAGAAAGAAAAAATTGACTGCTATTATTATAGCATAGCTCCATTCAATTCAGTACAGTTAAAACAAATGTGCTTAAAATATAACCAACACCTCTATTTACCTTAAAGTATTATTTTCCCTCAGTAAATAACCAAATTTACTTTTCCAAATATAACAAGGAAATTTTAGAACTTCTAAATGTTTTGTCATTGTGAATTTCTCTACTCCCAATGTATCATTAATGCTGAAAAATGCTCAATGATTTTAAATGGAATGGAATACATTTAAATGCTCAAAGAAAATAAAATTGTCAGCTCTTCCTGCTTATACTGACATTCAATGCATACAGTATTACTAATTAGTACTGCTGAGAATACAAATAATTCTAAAATTCAAAACCATTTACTTAGCAGCTGTTAAGATCGTTTCAGATCCTCATAAAGCTATGACAAGTAAACAAAGTTCATAAAGCTATGATGAGTGAACAAAGTTTATCAGATTTTCAGGATAAAAAAAAAACCTATCTAAATAAAATACCATCTTTAAAAAAAAAACGCACTACTTAATCTTCACTGATATTATAATTATTGCCTACCAGTAAAATACCAAGAGAAAATTTAAAGTACTATCTGAACTGAGATAAAAAGACAAACAACAAGATTGTTTACATCCTTATTTATAAAGATTGAAGAGATTTCGTATCAGTCGATGTTGTAGATGTAGAAATGACTTTGTTTTTCCCAAACTGAGACAGAGTCTACAGAATATTTGAGGAGTCACATCCAGTGTTTGGGTTATTTGGTAGTAATTGGTGAAAGGCCACCATTTTTTTTTAGCATTTACTATGTATCAGGCATTGCTTTACGTACATTTTACTTACATGAGCTAATTCATTTACTTTTCACAACTCTGTAAGTTCATCTCTATAAGAAAAAATTGAAACAGTACTTGCCCAGTGACACAGAAAGCTAAGTGGAAAAATGGGATTTGAACTCAGGCATTCTGTCTCTAAAACCTGGACCTTAAATGACTACTGTATCATACTGCCTCTCTCGTGATAAGTGCTAAGGTCAAAACTAATACTTTCTATGACCAGGTTATTAATGATTATGGACTGCTTTCAATTTTTACTGAAACTCTTTCATTGTCTCTGACACTGTGGAGGACTATTTTTCAAACACTCCCTCCTCGACACTTGATTTTTTGTTGTTCTTCTCTGAATATGTATCAGTTCTCCTTTGCTGGTCTTTTTAACAAATATTTGTTGGACACCTACTAAGACTCAGGTATTATTCAAAGTGCTGAAGATACTACAAGGAACAAGAGTCAAGAATCCTGCCCTTCTGCCTGCCCTTTTAAAAAAATAAGAGCTGAACTGAAAACTGCAGAAAAAGTTGACATCTGTTTAACTTAGTGGTGGGATAATGTCTGCTCTATGATTTACTATACATTTTAATATGTCTGAAATGGTTCTTAGTTTTAAGAAAATCTTAGTAGAGACTACTGGAGTACAGGAAAGGAGAAAAGGAACAGAGGAAGAAAAGGGGGGAAGAGAAAGAAAAGAGAGGGGAAGAGAGGCGGCTGAGGAGAAAAGGTAAGGAGAAAGGAGAGAAAAGCGAAATAAAGGGAGACAAAAGGCCAGGGAAGAGTAAATCACTTCCTAACTATACTTTCCACAAAGCTGGCCAGACATTTTAAGTATATGATACCCATCAACAAATTTTCTCTAGGCATTTGATATTTACCATGGCCTAGCCAAACAGCATTGCTTAAATGAAATATTTGTTAACTGAAACAAACTTTCTCACAAACCATGTTCAATGTTCAAGGCCAGGAATATTATTTTTGTTTAATTGTGCTTAGCTTGTTTACCTGAAACTGGACTATAAACATATTACACTAGTCAAACTTCCATACTTCTACCATCAGGTTCATTTAAGAATAATTATCAAATTCATTCATATTCTAAAAGTTTCTACCTCACTTTCGCTGAAATAGCTTAGAAGGTCAGTATTGGCCACTGATAACCTACTTCGAATTTCAGAGGTGTATATGTATATATATATATATATATATATATATATATATATACGCACACACACACATTTCAAAAGTTTACTATTTCATAACGGAAATAAAAATTGAGCCAATATCTCCATAAAATATTTGCTAAAGCAAATACTACTATACAGAAAATTTGAAGAATAAACAGCACATTATTTTACTTGCTATTTGAGCTTTCATTAATAAGCACTTAAGTGCTTTTTATTAATATTACTAAAAATGTGAAAAATTAAAATAAGCCATCTTCTATTTACCATAGCCAGAGTTATCAACATATATTATCACACCTATATACTACATCTTTAAAACATAACTCTATGCTGTAGCTCAATGAAATGCTCACTTTTATGCATGTCAAGTTACTAAAGAACTAACTTCAAGAATTAAAGACCTAATGGTATGCTACCGTTAAATGTGTACCAAGTGCCTTGACTAAATAAGCACTTCACACAGAGTACTACTATATCATTTAAAATCTCATAACGACCCTGCAATTACCATCTCCATTTTATAGGTAAAGAAACTAATTCAGTTAGTAAATGAAAGGATTAGAATTTGAACTCAGATCTAACTCCAAAACTATAGTTTTTTCCACTCTGTCAAGTTACACAGATTAAAATTTATAGTTTCCATTCATTAACAAAATATCGGTAGTACTATCAGTTTCAGTTGCATGACAACAGTAAATTATCTGCAGTGTACTGTTTAATCCCAAACTCAGATATATAATCCTTGATGATTACAAGATAGTTAATATACCAAATATTTCATGCTTGGCACCTGGCAAGCAATGAGATCCTCATGTATTAAAAATACGCAGACTGCTATAAATGAACATGCTATTCCAAAACCTATTCAGAACTTAAAATGCACTTTCTTTTTATATGAAAACAATGCTAAAAACAGTAATTCTAGAGGCACCTGGCTGTTTCAGTCATTTAAGTGTCTGACTCTTGGTTTCAGCTTAGGTCGTGATCTTGTAGTCATGAGATCGAGCCCCACAATGGAGCTCCCCACTCAGCACGGAGTCGGCTTCAATTCTCTCGCTCCCTCTCCCCCATCCCATGCCGGCTCCCTGCTCACACTCTAAAATAAATAAATGAAATCTTTAAAAAATAAAATACAGGCACATGGGTGGCTCAGCCAGTTAAGTGTCTGCCTTCAGTTCAGGTCATGATCTCAGGGTCCTAGGATACAGCCTCACATGGGGCTCCCTGCTCAGCTGAGTCTGCTTCTCCTTCTCCCTCTACCCTCCTCCCCACCCCACCCTAGCTTGTACTCTCATTCACTCTCTCTCTCAAATAAATAATCTTTAAAAAGTAAATAAAATAAAATAAAATAAAATAAAATAGGTCACTCTATTTCCAGGCCAGCCAATATTTAAGTAGTAACCTAACAATATGTAACTACTATTTATAAACATAGGAAAATATGTATGTGTATTGGTGTATATGGGGAAGAGGGCAGATGTATTAATGTTCTGAGTTCTAAATTGTGATTTCAGTGTGTGTTAGTGAGACCAGAGATGTCGTAACACTCATGCATGGCAGCTTTGCAGAGAGGCAGGAATTCAGCAACAGAATTGAAGTTAAAGAGAAACTTAATCAACAGTGCCTGCTAGAAAATCTGAACAATCATGTAAGAGACAGAGTCTACATAGAGATCACTCACTTCCCAGGCAATTTCTATTCTTTAGAGCACTTAAATTTAAAATATTTGTAAGTCAAAAACAAACTATATTACAAGTTAATTTAGTATACTGTAAAAAGCACATTTTTATTTTCCTTTTTGTCTATTTCTACTTGAGGTGCATAAAAACTAGAAATACAATGCTTAATAGCCAATTTGGCAAACATTATGGTTTAAGTTATTAACACATGCTACTGTTAGCCCTTACATTCATTTGCAAAAGGAAATCTATACTGCCAAGTTAGTTAATTTTTGTTACCCAGACCATTGTTGGGCTGCTTTGACCCAACAATTAGTACACATATGCCTTGTTGTTGGTTTTACATTGATATTAAGTAAAATATAATTAGATAATAAACTGAAAATACATAAACTCAAGAACAAAAGTAGCATAGTTGAAATTCCAGTTTTATCACATTCTTATTTCATGATGTGGGGCAAGTCATTTAATACCCCTATGCTTCAGTTTCCTCATGTGTAAAATAGGAAAAATAATATTTAGCCATGATTATGAGCAAAATATAGTTTTAATGTTCAGCAAAGTGACAAATGACCAGTATTATTTCAACAAGTTATTATCTATTCAAAAATGTGACCACCCAAATTCCTTGTACAGAATGATTATAGTACTAATTCTTTTAACATTAAAGATTTTCTAATATCAGTTACCTTATACAAATTCTTGAAAATTAAAAAAAAAAATTAAGAGAAAACATCAAACAGTAATTATTTAGCTTATTTAGCCAGTTGTTAGACCAAAAGCTTTATAAAGCTTATTTAGCCAGTTGTTAGACCAAAAGCTTTATAAAGCAGATATACACTCAGTTTGTATATATGTCTTCTGTTTTACTATTTAAAGTAACATACAAAAAAATTGACTTTTTCAGGGGAATATAGTTCTATGAATGTTAACAGATATAAACCGCCACCATACTCAGATACATAATAGTTCCTTTACACCAAAAAACTTCATACTCTCTATTGTCGTTAAGTTATATGTAGTTATAAGTAACATAACCTGATAACCAGTGCTGTTGTTTTCCATCACTATAGTTTTGCATTTTTAACAATGTCATATAAATGGAATCATGAGACAAGTTACTTTCACTAAGTGTAATGCCTTTAAGATTCATCCAACTTGCATATATCTACAGTTGATTCCTTTTATTACTGAGTTGTGTTCGACTGTACGGTGTATCCATTCACATACTGACTACTATAAACACTCATGTACCAGTTTTTGAGAGACTATAGTTTCACTTCTCTTGGGAAAATACCTAGAGTTGGGATTTCTGGGTCATGTGCTAAATGTTTAACTCTCTAAGAAACAGAGAAACTTCTCTAAAGTGGCTGTACAATTTTGTATTGCTATCAAGCAGTGTGTAAGAAGAGTTCCAGTTGCTCCACATCCTTGCCAGCTTGGTATTGTCAGAATTCTTTTGCTTGGTTTTGCTATTCTAACAGGTATGTACTGGTATCTCTTTGTGATTTTAATTTGCACTTCCCTAATGGCTAATGACATTGATATGCTCAAGTTTTTTAAATATTATGTTTAATTCTACTTATTAAAGAACTGTTTAATGCTTCAGCACACAGCCTGTTAATGAAATAGTTTTATCAACTAAACTAAGCTTCATGTCTTTTCAAAATAATTTACAACACTGAGGATTTCAAATTGGCCTCACAGTTAACAGAAAGTTTATGCAATGGACTATGAAATGTAGTCAAACATATTCAACTTGTAGTAAACTGAACTTTTGTAGCTTTTTAATAAAAATTGAGAAAATTTATTCTTTTAAAGATTTATTTATTTATTTATTCATGAGAGACATGGAGAGAGAGGCAGAGACATAGGCAGAGGGAGAAGCATGAGGAGCCTGATTCAGGACTCGATCCTAGGACCCCGGGATCACGACCTGAGCCAAAGGCAGATAGATGCTCAACCACTGAGCCACCCAGGCATCCAAAAATTGAGAAAATTTAATAGCTTCTTTTACAACTTTCTTATCTTTCCAGAAACCCCTACAAAATAACCTATGTATAACAATGTTCCTCAACATTTTTGCTCATTTTGTGCTAGGCACTAGGCTAGACCTTAAGTATGCAAATATTAACAAGTCAAATGACCCTGTCCTCAAGCAATTTATATTATTCAGAATTTTTAAAAATTAACTTTTTCTTAAAATAAGCTTTCTCTTTTAAAAGTTTTACATTTAAAGGAAAATTCAGAAGACAGTACAGAGTTTCCATAAACCACCCGCCCCCCAGTTTCTCCTAATATTAACATCTTACATTGGTAATTTGTTGAAATTAATAAACCAATACTAAACTTCCTTCAACGTAGCAAAGATGTTAACTTTTATTACCTTTTAAATTGTTTAATTATATTTTTTATTTATATTTAGGAGTATGGCTTTAAAGAAACTTCTGTCCGTTCATTTGACTCTCCAATTCAAATGCCCAACACAGACTGACTTGAAGTTATGCCTTAATCACAAATCATCAAAAGTTACTGGAAAAGATAATCTAATGTCCATTTTCCAAAGAAAGACTGGACCATATCCTTCCATCTCTATTTCTGATTCTCTCTGGGTCTTAACAGGATTCTCCCAAACCCAATTTTTCCACATCTTTAAAGTCTCAAGACTAGAGAGGATCTCTTTTCCTCCTAGGTACAGTTCCAAAAAACCCAGAATAGAGCTACTATTTGTTCATCTCACAGAACCATTCTTGCACCAATAACTGTGATAGTAATGAGCTGCCATATGGAAGCTTCCCCATATTATTATACTTCCCTCTGACGAGAATAGAGTAGGATGAGTGCTCCAAAACAGGCAGGTAACAAGAGAGTTATTAGTGATCTAGACAAATCACTGAAGGAGTCCCTGGTAGCCAATTAACCAAACCAATTTACGTCTATCACCACTGGGGAGTGGGAACAGGTAGGCTGGGAGGCAACTTAATATCTATACATTGTTTTTTAGAAATTGTATCTTTTGGAGGCCACCTGGGTGGCACAGTGGGTTAATCCTCTGCTCTTAGTTCAGGTCCTGATCTCAGGGTCCTAGGATGGAGCCATAGTCTGGCTCCCTGATCAGTGGGGATTCTACTTGTCCCTCTGCCCCTACATGGCTCATGTGTGTATGTGCATGTGATCTCTCTAATAAATAAATAAAATATTTTTTGAAAAGAAATATTATCTTTTGGGCAGCCCCAGTGGCGCAGCGGTTTAGCGCTGCCTGCAGCCTGGGGTGTGATCCTGGAGACCCGGGATCGAGTCCCACATCGGGCTTCCTGCATGGAGCCTGCTTCTCCCTCTGCCTGTGTCTCTGCCTCTCTCTTCGCTCTCTCTGAATGAATAAATAAATAAATCTTTAAAAAAAAAAAAAAACATTTAAAAAAAAAAAGAAATTATATCTTTTTCATTAGGAAATAAAGTATCTGTAACTGCATTTACACCTTCTTTTATATTCTTGCCCAAAATGTTTCTTCAAAGTTATTAAAATTTCAGAAACTATGTAAGTAGCACTTATAGCAACTGTACCTGTGAACAAATACTGTGGAAAATACGGAGAGCAGAAATTTCAGGGATTTAGAAGTAGAAAAGTGGGAGCACCTAGCTGGCTCAGTTGGTGCAGCATGCAACTCTTGATCTCAGGGTTGTGAGTTTGAGCCCCACATTGCATGTAGAGATTTAAAAAATGAAATCTTTAAAAAACTTTTAAAAAAATGAATGATACCAAGAGTTCAAACAGAGCAAGAGAAGGGAAGCTGCGTTGGAATGTGTGTGGGGGCGGTGGATTCAACAGAAAAATTCAAATTAACTGTGGCTTAAACAAAATAGTTTACTTCTCTGTGACATAAAATAAAATGTGAAAATAGGCAGTCGGGGGCTTTTCTACCATGTCTTCAATATACAGTATCCTTCCACTCTCCAATCCACTATCTTTGGAATATAGCCCCATCCTCATGGCCTAAGTTGGCAGCTAGAGAAAAAGATTAAAAGGGTACAACTCTCCCTTTATACAGAATTTTAGAAGTATCACACATTTCCGCTTTTCTATCACTGACCAGGTAATTTTTCACTAACTGCAAGAAAACTTCAAAAATTTAGTCTTTCATCAAGGAAATACTGCCCACTAAATATCTAGGTTTTGTTAATTTGAGGAAAACAGAGAATATGCCACAGTAGGCCATTGACAACAGAGTTAGATGAAGACAGGAGATGTGAATGCAAACTTTCATTTCTCTAATCTCAAGCTACAAAATGTTGAAAATGAAATGTTTTTGATGTTATTACTTAACTGAGAGAGAAGAAATGGAAAAAGAGAAGGACCTTTAGACTCTTAACTATAAGAACAACCTGATGGTTATCAGAGGGGAGGAGGATGGGGAATGGGTTAAATAGGTGATGGGGATTAAGGAGTGCACTTGTGGCGATGAGCACTGGGTGTCTTATGGAAGTGTGGAATCACTAAATTCTACACCTAAAACTATTATTACACTGTATGTTAACTAACTGGAGTTAAAAACTTTAGAGGAAAAAAAAGAAAAAGAGGACTTTTAACTCTACTTCTTAGACTATTTCTTACTCTGCCCCATATGATTACCTTAAAAAAAAAATGTCCATTTGAGAAATAAAAGTGTGAATTGAACAAATTGGGCTCAAAGTTGCAAAACCATTTCACTACACAAAGCTATAAAACCAATATGTCTAACAAACAGAAAACACCAAGATAGAGATCGTGTAAAACCAAACAAAGAAACAAAATCATACTATCACTCTTCTTAGTTCTGAGTTAAGTTACTTCAAGGTCCACAAACTCAGCCTAAACTACTCTCCATACCCACTCTATTACTTGGTAAACCTCTTCATATTCATAAAGCATATTTAATCTTCCTGGTTCTCCTTCCTTGCTCTTTTAAGGATTTTACTACAGTCACCTGGAATCACAAGACTAGTCATGATGAGGGAAGGTGGGGGATGGGATTGGTTACATGGGTGATTGGGATTAAGGAGTGCACATGTGGTGATGAGCACCAGGTGCTGTATGTAGGCATGGAAACACTAACTTATACACCTAAACTAATAATATTACATTATATGTCAATTAACTGGAATTTAAATTTAAAAAAATTTTAAAAGACTAATCATAAAGAAATTACAAAGTTTAAGAAAAATCTTAGAAAATAATTCCCTGGACCTCAAATATTCTCACTTTACTGGAAAAAAACTATGTCAACTAGTATTCATTCACATCATCTTCTTGTCTCAAGGAAAGTGCATCTCTAAGACCTTAAACATTAGGTGATATATTTCAGAGTCTTTCTTTACCACAAGCATGATACAGAAGTACCTGTGATGGGTGATGGTGATAGGACCAAATTAAAACCTTTAGAAGCCCCAAGTACAGAAAATGTAATGGTATAAGCCTCTACCCCACCCTACTAAATACTACACAACTAAGACTAAATTAATCCAAAAAAAAATTTCTTTCCAGATTACTACTTCAAAAAAAAATTTTTTTTTAAGATTTATTTATTCATGAGAGACACAGAGAGAAAGAGAGGCAGAGACACAGGCAGAGGAAGAAGCAAGCTCCATGCAGGGAGCCCGACGTGGGACTGGATCATGGGTCTCCAGGATCATGCCCTGGGCTGAAGGTGGCGCTAAACCGCTGGGCCACCTGGGCTGCCCTCAAAAAATGTTTTAATTATTAAGTGCTTTCAATCTTTTTTCAAATTCTTTTTCCTCTGCTTTGCTGGTACCCAAAAGCCTTGGTTGGGTATGGCTTTTGGGTAATCAGCACTAATTAGTAGTAAGAAATAGAGGTAAAGGGGCACCTGCGTGGCTCAGTGCTTGAGCGTCTGCTTTTGGATCAGGTGGTGATCCCGGGGTCCTGGTATGGAGTCCCACATCACACTCCCTGCAGAGAGCCTGCTTCTCCCTCTGTCTATGTCTCTGCCCCTCTCTCTGTATCTCTAATGAATAAATAAATAAAATCTTTAAAAAAGAAACAAACAAACAAGCAGAGGTAAAAGCAGTTGCAACTTGAAGAGGTCTACTCTGTGTCAAGTATTTTACATGCAGTATTGATAATTCTTACCAGTCCACAAAAGGGTGATACTATCAATCCTCTTTTGCTGATGAAGAAATGGCTCAAAGAAGCTAGATAAGATGCCCAAGGTCACGCATGCAGTAAATAGAAGAGTATCTGGAATATGCCTTTCTATCTCCCAAGACTGATCCATTAGACATACTGCCTTATAGGGCATTTCTTTAGAACCTGCTCCTGAACAAAATTTCATTTCAGAGAAACACTGAAAAATGATTTTTTAAATGCATCATTTGATAGTACTCAAATTTTCCATGGAACTTAATCACCAATAATTCTAGCTAATGGCTGTAAATACACAGCCAACACTGCTGCATTGCACAACTCCAAAGAACCTTTTTTTTTTTTTTTTTTAGTGTGAATGGTGTCCTCTGAATTGTGCAATATACCAGCTATAACCCAAATGCTTATCAAAAGCCTAGGCCATTCATTGTTCTGTTTTCAAAAAAAAAAAAAAAAAAAAAAAAAACTGCAATCATTTTTTAAAAAGCAGGTAAGTACTCTGAGAATGTTAAAGAAAGGTATTTTAATGCACATGAAAATATACCCAGCATCATTAGCCATTAGGAGTGTATAATTTAAAACCATAGGGATATATACCTACTAAAGGAGCTAAAATCAGAACAAAAAAGCAAAACAAAACCAAAAAACCTGACAACATCAAGTGCTAACAAGGATGTAGAGCAACTGGAATTCTCATATATTGTTGGTGGGAATGCAAAATGGTATAGCCACTTTGAAAAAGAGTTTTGTAGTTACCTACAAAATCAAACATACACTTCCTGTATGATTGCTAAGTATCTACCCAAGTGAAATGAAAATTTATGTTCATACAAAAAGCTATTCTCAAATGTTTATAGAAGTTTTATTCATAGTTGCCAAAAATTAGAAATAACCCAAATGTTTCTCAATAGATGAATAAACAAACTGGTCCATCCTATGGATTACTACTTAGCAATGAAAAGGAATAAACTATTGATAGTCATGACAACATGAATGAATTTCAAAGGCATTTTCTAAGTGAAAGAGGCTGACCCAAAAATCTACACAACTATGATACCATTTATATGATATTCTGATAAAAGCAAAACAACAGCCATGGAAAACAACAGGTCAGTGTTTACCATGGGGTTAGAGATGAGAGGAAGAGGCTAATTACAAAGGGGCAACACGAGCTCTATGTCTTGAATTAACGGTGATGTATATACATTCTATGCATTTGTCAAAACAAACAATAGTATATAACAAAGTATGTATTTTATTGCATATAAATTTAAAAATTAAAAGAAAATTTAATTCATAAAAAATAAAGGAAATATGCCAAAGGAAAAAAATGAAAGAATAAAATTTTTTAAATTATTAGTTCTAGAAATGGTTATCTTCTGGAGAGAATATAGCTGCCTCTAGTAAGCCACAGAGATAAAATATAAAATGCTCAAGGCAAGGCCTACCACATTCTCAACTGATACTAGTTCCCTTCCCTTTATTCATTTCTCTGGCCTGTGTACACATTTCTCTTTCCCTGTGACTTTTCTTTCCTCCTCCTCCTCTGCAATGACTATAGATTGCTTTTGCATACTTCACACTCCTTCTCCCATTTCTCTAGTTAATAGTATTCCCATCCTTTGGGGAATTGACATTCCCCCATTTTATGTGGCTCTGATGATAATCCAATGACATAATGATTAGCTCAAGGATGGGCCCCATCAGTGAGGCCTTCCTTCAGAAAGTTCTGTTCTTCTGTAAGCTTTCAGCGATGAGGCTGTGCATCTCTGCCATAAAAGACTTCTAATATAAGCAGACAATAAGACTACCATACAGAAAAAAGTAAAGTCAAGAAATGGAGAGTATCCTGAAGACATCATTTAAATTCCTGGATCTATTTGGTCTTAGACTGTTCCACCTCTGCTCTTCCCATTTACAAAGACAAGAAGTCATCTTTTTCAGCCAATTTAGAACTGTTGGTTTTCATGCTTCCCATTTTAAAAACACAAAACATTTTTTCTCTCTAAAGGAGCAAAAACAGTAAATTATCTCTTCATTTGCTGTGGCCTTTAGTTAACTTATTTCCAATATTAGCGGCTATTAATATAGCCCTGCTGTAAGGCCAACACACTGTATAAAGAGATAGAAATAAAAGATAAAACCATATATAAGTAGACTGAAAACAGCTGTCCACTAGATTTACACTCCAAGTTCCTTAAAGACAGCTTGTAATGTAAATTATAAGATTTTAAGTCTTCAATGCAGGTAGTGCTCACTTTTCACACCTTGACATTTTACCACTCTACTCATTCAAAACTAGGTAATAAGATGTGTTACTTTGTGTCCTCTGGTTTTACATGGTTTCTTCACAAATCTTCATCAATATCTGAAGAAAGACAATTGCATATGCCAATAGAAGAACACACACATGCAGTAAGGATTAAAGCAAAAGTCTTATGAGTTGACAACATATAATAAACTTCCAATAAGTCTTTCTTGCAGCCTGTCTGGCTGGAATGTCCCTTCCTTATTCTTTGATGCTAAGCTTAAACATTACCTCCTTTCAATAGAGCCTTCTCCACTTATCACACCCTAATAGTATTGCTGTCTCTGCCTCCTCTCTAACCATGATAATTACCAAATTACAATTATTTATGTTAGTGGTAATGAGAACCTTCTGTAATAAAAGTTTCTGTAGTAAAAAATGAAACAGAAAAGAGCAGATGAAATAGAGAAATACTGTAGTAACAATTTCCAGTGTAACTATGGAATAAATCTGATGGGAAATTCAAAGATGACTCAGAGTTCAAGTTTGGGCAATGGGAGGAATAAGCCAATAATAAAGAAAGGAAAGTTAGAAAGAAGAATACATTTCAAGGGAAGAAAATGAAAGAAAATTCAAATTTGAGCATGCTGAGCTCAATGGCATGACAAATGGAGCTCTCTAGCTGAAAACTGGAGTTTGGGCACTTACAGTATAGGAGTCATCTGAAAAAGATGACTGAAAAAGGTACTCACTGAAGCCAAACACCAGGTACATTCCAAGGAAAAACATTTAGAGTAAGAAAAATGTATAAGGTAAATACTTAAGAAACAAGTTGACCTTGTGAATGAAGAGTGGCTAGAATATACAGGAGAGGTAGGAGAACTACGAAGCTATAAGGGAGGAGGAAAAGGGGTTCACAGTG
Organism: Canis lupus familiaris; assembly: GCF_011100685.1. NCBI lineage: Eukaryota > Metazoa > Chordata > Mammalia > Carnivora > Canidae > Canis > Canis lupus. The sequence continues at coordinate 39,959,724 of NC_049229.1, read as the reverse complement.
TCAAATCTGGAGAATTAAAAAGCAAGAATTAAAAGTGAAAAAAGTCCCTATTTGGAAATTCGGGTCATTGGTAACAACCCAGAGAATAGCTTTAGTGAAAAACAAGGTAGCAAAATTTAAACAATATACATGCTGCTTTTTCCTTTGGGCTACTGAGTAATACGAAAAAAAAAGGGGGGGGGAGAGAAGAAAAAAAATAAGAAAAGGAGTTTTACGGGTGTTTTTTTTTTTTTTTTCTTTTTGGCCACTGAAGATGTTCGAGGAGATTCAAATAAAAATAATAATAGAGTTAACTAACAAACCCATATATTCTAAGGGATAGAAGGGATAAAAGAAGTAGCCATGAAATAGTCATGTAAGCCTAAAAGGACACATCCCTAACACCAAATGTCAGAGAGGATGGGAAATTAAACAATTTAGAAATAAAGAAAAACAAAGCTGAAGAAGTTTCTGTTTGATGGTTTGTTTGTTTTTAAGATTTTATTTATTTATTCTTGAGAGACAGAGAGAGAGAGAGAGAGAGAGATAGGCAGAGACACAGGCAGAGGGAGAAGCAAGCAGGCTCCATGCAGGGAGCCCGACGTGAGACTCCATCCCGGGTCTCCAAGATCACGCCCTGGGCAGAAGGCGGCGCTAAACCGCTGAGCCACCCGGGATGCCCCTGTTTGATGGTTTTAATCTTACTCTTTTCAGAAAAAAACTAATTGAAAACAATCTACAAAGTCTGGGAACAGTATACAGCAAACGGGGGCTAGGAAAGGAGAAGACAATGTCTGAAACAGCCCCTGCAGGAAGAAATTACAAAAGAACTGCCAACCAATATTAAGTGGGCATCTCGGAGCACACTTTATAATTAATTGTTCATCTCATTTTCACTTACCTAGTAGAAGGGCACAAATTCTTTAGCCTATTTGATTTGACTGTTATTCTTTTGCAAAGACAGCCTTCTATATCTGATTTGAGGTAATGATGTTCTTTCTGTAAGTCTTTTCCACTGTATACTACTGCATTTTTTTCTTTGCTATGTTACAAAACCTTTAATCATTTTTACTGCTTTAATGTGTTCTAGTCTTGCTCTGATGCTTTAATATCCAAGTAATATTCGATTATTCAAGAAATCCTTAACGTCTATTTTCTTAAAGTATGTAAGAGAACGATATAGAGAAGTGGAATTCTAAACTTAAAAATGGCTGTATCTTTTGAGGGGCGCCTGGATGGCACAGGTCATGATCTCAGAGTCATGGTATCAAGCCCCACAAGGAACCCCCCAGACTCACCGGGGAATCTGTTTCTCCCTCTCCCTTTGCCTCTCCCCCTGCTTATGTTCTTTCTCTCAAATAAATAAAATCCTTTTTAAAAATGGCTATATCTTTTGACAGCTGCTTACTATGTTTAAAATAAAAAATCCCTGGGAAAATATGGTCTTTAATATTTTGAAGCTTCAAAACTTATAGAAATCTCTTTTCCTTTACAGTGAAATCTTTCCAATTACATAATTCATACTTAGATACTTCATTTCAAATTTTGTGAGACATTTAAAAATAAATATGGTATGGCATATATTTAAAAGAATATGACTGCCATAAAATAGTCACCTTAGAAAGTTCTCACACTTATTCCTAGAATGTTGCCATTGCATAAAAAGCTATGAGATTCAACTTTTAGAACTTCCTAAAAGTCTTAACATAATCATTATATTATTGTCAAAGTGAAAAATCTTCACTGATTATAGGTTTCACATTTGGGGAAATTTCTAGTTCTCATAAAGTGGTTTACCTAAATTAAAAATACCACATGTGAACAAAAAATATGACTATAAAGCATGAAACAAATTTTCTTATGCTGCTATAATGACATCAATGTTAAAATATATTTATGACTATATTCCCCTCCTTCACAAAGTCTGATCTGTGGGTTACCACTCATACATTCTAATATGTTGGGTAAAAATAAAAATTAAATTATTTTGGGGCAGCCCCGGTGGCACAGCGGTTTAGCGCCGCCTGCAGCCCAGGGTGTGATCCTGGAGACCCAAGATAGAGTCCCATGTCAGGCTCTCTGCATGGAGCCTGCTTCTCCCTCTGCCTGTGTCTCTGCCTCGCTCTCTTTCTGTGTCTCTATGAATAAATAAAAAATCTTTTAAAAAAAATTAAATTATTTTATAGCCTACTTCTTACTATTATAGGTAATATAAGAAGCTCTGATGGTTTCTAAGAGTCAAATTATTGAATATTTAAAAGTAGTTACAGCACTCTCACTTTTAAGTTTAGCTAATTGTTATTCAATGCCCTATGTTTTTTTATACTGAAAATGCACCTTACCCCTTTGGCATAGTCCTGATGCCAGCCTACTCAGTCAGTTGTCTAGTCCTATTACAAATACATACATTTATGTATGCATAGCACTGCTTTTTTAACTCCGTATATATTTTTTCCTTAGTTTGTCACCTGAATGTTACCCGTCAGCTTTGCCTCTACATGAACCCTATACCTACAGAAGTCTTCCTAACAGTAGCTATACATTTTCTTTGGGTTTTTCTGAAAAATGTTCTAGTCTCACCTGGCTGCCTTGAGCCCAATTTGGCTTAAACTTAGCTAAAATCTTTTCATACCATATTCTTCCAAAACAAAAAAATAACTAAAAAGTCTAATTTTTTCTTACATTCATAAGAGGCTTCAATCACTTTTAAAGCTCTATCTCTGAAAATTATTCAACTGTCTTTATTCTCATCAAAAATCATTAACTCAGCATTTAGGACTGTCCCTATTCTCAAACTTATACACACAAACTAAGAAACATTCAAGAAAAAGTTTAATCAGCCATCTTGTTTCTTCAAGACAGTCCCTTATTTGTTCATTGCTGACTCATGTATTTGACTATAAGCCTCGTTTTTGGGTGCTCGGGTGGCGCAGTTAATTACGCATCTGACTCTTGGTTTCAGCTCAGGTAGTGATCTCAGGTCATGAGAACAAACCCTGCATCGGGCCCTATGTCTGCTTAAGACTCTTTCTCCCTCTCCCTCTACCCCCTCCCTTCCACAAGTTTGCAATGCCCCCTCGCAAATAAATAAATAAATCTTTAAAAAAATAAATAAATATTATGGTCTAATAAGCCTCATTTTTTTATTCAAAAAAATAACAACAAAGTGACTATATTTAAGGGAAAGAGTTAAGATACATTCTAGGAAAAGGTCAGTGAATATCTACCCAGCTGTAAAAACTATAAGAAAATAAAAATGACTCATATTATAGAAAAAGAGCAAAGGCCCGGGGGAACAAGTGGCTTACCCAAGTTTATACACTTGGTAGCAAAGCTACCACTAGTATCCAATCTCCTGATTCCAGGTTTAAAGTTTCTCTACTTTAATCATTCATTCAAATGACTAAGCCAGGATTATAGTAAATGAAAGGAGCCAGACACAAAAGAATACATACTGCATGATTCTCTTAATGTCAGGCTTCTAGACATGGCAAAACTATAGAAACAAAAAGCAGATCATTGGTTGCCTAGGGCTGGGAGTGGGAGCACTGTTTGGGAAGATGGGCAAGACAGAGCTTTTTGGAGAATGAAAGTATTCTAAATTAAGCTGTGTTCATTGTTGTACAACAATATACAAATTTATTAAAACTTAAGCTGTGTGGGTGCCTGAGTGGTGAGGTAAATTAAGAGTCTGACTCTTGGGGATCCCTGGGTGGCGCAGCGGTTTGGCGCCTGCCCTTTGACCCAGGGCGCGATCCTGGAGACCCAGGATCGAATTCCACGTCAGGCTCCCGGTGCATGAAGCCTGCTTCTCCCTCTGCCTGTGTCTCTGCCTCTCTCTCTCTCTCTCTCTCTGTGTGTGACTATCATAAATAAATTTAAAAAAATTTAAAAAGCTACAGCAATCAAGTTAGTACATTATTACAGTAATCAAGAAATTGGCTAAAGGGACACTTGGGTGGCTCAGTGGTTTAGCGCCTGCCTTCGGCCCAGGGCGTGATCCTGGAGTACCAGGATCGAGTCCCACATTGGGCTCCCTGCATGGAGCCTGCTTCTCCCTCTGCCTGTCTCTCTCTCTCTCTCTCTCTCTCTCTCTGTGTGTGTGTCTCTCATGAATAAATAAAATCTTTAAAAAAAAAAAAAAAAAAGAGTCCGACTCTTGGTTTTGGCTCAGGACTTGATCTCAGGATCATGAGACTGAGCCCAATCAATGTCACACTCTACAGGAGTCTGCTTAATACTCTTTTTACCTCCACCCCATCCCTCCCCACCACGTGCTCTCTCTAAATAAATAAACAAGTCCTTAAAAAAAATAAAACTGAAGCTGCAAATTTTATGAGTTATAATTTATACTTCAATAAAGCTATTCAAAAAAATGATTAAGAAGGAACTCAGATTTTGGCTTTAAGTCCATTGAGCTCTTTGGAAATTATATGTCAAAAAGTATCACTAGAAGTGCCTGGGTGGTTCAGTCTGTTCAGCATCTGCCTTTGGCTCAGGTAAGGATCTGAGAGTCCTAGGATCAAGCCCTACGTGGGTCTCCCTGATAAGTGGGGAGAGTCTGCTTCTCTCTCTCCCTCCACAGGTTTCCTCCCTCATGCTTGCTCTCTCAAATAAATAAATTTTTAAAAATCTTTAAAGAAAAAAAAAGTATCACTAAAACACACACATACAAAATTCAAAATTTCAGATCCTTTTCCCTTCAGAATTTCCAAAAGTTAGGTACCTTATTTTCCAACCTTTCATTTTCCATAGATAAAGTAACAGGAAGTACACAAATATACACATAGGAAATGTGCATAACTCCGGTGAAAACACTTTAGTTATTGATCATTATTTCTTTTAGGTAGGATCTGCACTGCTCTAAGTAAGCCTCTGCAGACAGTTTAGAATAGAGGATTGCTCCTTTATCTGTTATGTGGTCTGATAAATTGCTCCAAAACAGGATTCTTTAGTGATTTCATTTTCATGACATCTTAGTGCCATTATAATTTAAACACTAATAGTCTCTTTATTAAGAGGAACCATTCTTGGTTGCATATTAGCAAGTTTCTGTAGTTAATTATTTGTGCATCCTTATTAGGTATACATCTCTTCAGCTTATTCAGCATTGACAGCCTATTCTTTGTTTACTTACAAATTAAAAATAAGTTGTATCTCTCTCATAACAGTTAATGCTTTACATCAATGAGAAACATCACTGTTTGAACCTTAAAAAATAAACAGTTGTAATTAATGGAGGCCTAGATATCTGTAATTATGTCAGAGGAAGCAGTCAGTATTAGGATTACTTAGTAAACCTAATTTCCCATGCTGCTATGGCTCAGTTTACCAACGCTAACGAAAGACCTTTCGGTCTCAAGAATTTCAATTACCACCTTCCTAAATACTAGAGTTTCACCAAACTTCCTAAAAGAGAAAGAAAAATCTGAAACTTATAAAAAGAAAATGAAATGTTTACCCTAGCTTAAGCTCTAATTTTAAAGAGTAGGTTTCTCAAAATTACAATCTTTTGACTTTTGGTAACTGAATGAATTAATGAATTCAAAGAATTCAAGACATGAAAAATGTTGAAAGATTGTGAGAACACAACTCAACTGAATATATCTCTCTTTCAGGCACAATTCTGTGTGTCAGAGAAACTGAATCAGCCAGATCCCAAATGGTTAAGGTCCTAATTATCAAACATACACTTTCTCCTTGTGACCTTTTCACAATAACTGGCTTAAACTTGCTAACAGTACTCCCAAGAATGGAGAATATTGCTGTTCATTTTAGTTTGTTAGCTTTCTTCAAGGGACAGCCACAGGATGGTTTCAGGGTTGATTTTTTTTTTTTTTTTTTTTACATTTTTATTATTGCAATGAGGCAAACAAAGAAGGTAAAATAATATTCTAAAAAACCGATTCCTTATAGATGTTAACTCTATAGATGAGTACAGAAATAACAAAGGAGACATAAAAATGAATTCCAGGAAATTAGAAGAGAGGATGATGATATATTTAATATTACGTAAAACAATAATGTGACTGATACAGCACGCTTAACAATGGATGAACCAACAACCCCATATTCCTTTTTACATGGAGTTACAAAATCATTTTTTAATAAACAATAATAAGCCCTACCCCAAATGAAGTTTTTCTAGCCTCTTGCCTACTGCCTCAGAGGAAAGGAAATCATTATAACAAACCTATTGCAACATAAAAGCTAATGTTTTACTAGGAAATGTTCTAAGAACTCTAAGAAAAAAAAAATCCTATAAGGATGGTCAACTATCACATTTCCTACCACTATTGGGAAAGTAAAGATGACAAACAGGGAAAAGAAGGAAATGGAAGGACAAAGAAAAACTGAAGAAATCTCTCTCACCTCCAAACAAAGCAGGCTCATCAACCAGTAAGATCCTCTGCCTCTCTCAACCTCCCTCCCTTCACTGACTGCCCCAAACATAGCTGAAGTCTGAAACAATGAATATAATATAGAAGCTACATATTATATTTTTCCCCACCTTTACCACCAATCAAGATATGGTCAATTATATTGTAAAAATGATTTTTTAATCTAGCTTATGGAATGACTTAAGTCATTTAATAACATTGCTATGCTTTTATAGTTTGATGCTTTTAAATATTGTTTTTACCACAGGTAAATTTATTCTGGTTCTAGGTATTAATGGAATTACGTATCTCATGTAAGGGATATAATCCAGCCACAAAATTATTAAAAATTTGAAACTCATTCATGGTTCATTAATAGTCAAGTGAATAAAAGATGTACAAAAACACAAAACAGATTCATTTTAGTCATGTTAACAGTAAATCAAATAGAAGAATCTCCCATTTTTATGTTACTTTTATTCATGTATAATCAGAAAGTTACAGCAATTAAAGTTGATATCATATAATATTTCTCTTAACTCAGATTCTAAAATAAACAGTTTAATTGCTCATTTACATCTATGACTAATATCAACACTTAATTACTTATTTTATAATGTGAACTTTTTTACATTAACCAGTCATCAAGACCATGACAAGTAGAACTGTTAAATCCAATCATAACATCAGTATGTTGTTATATTTATTCATTTTGTCCCACTGTTAAATGTGAAAAACTCGAGTTCTAAGATACAACAGAAATTGGGAGCATTTCAATAACGATCTTTAAAGTTTTATTTCAGTGCTCCAAGAAAGAGGTTATACTAGAGAGCCAAGACAAAATAATAGCAAAAGCAAATCTGAACCACGTCAGTACTAGCCTTATATTGGTGCAAGTTGTCAATTTAAAAAAAAAAAAAAAAAACTTAAAACATATTTCTTCTTCACATGTCATTTTCTGACAACCAAAAAAAAAAAAAAAAACTATCACAAAAAAGATATTTTTGAAAAGTAAAGGTGAGCAAGCTATTAGGTTTTAGTAAATAAAGTCTTTTTTAAAGAAAACTTGTATGAAATTAACCATATGGCTCTGCTTTCTGTAACAAATATAAGTAACTCATATTGAAATACACAGCATATCCCACAGGCCTTATATGTTCTTCTTCCATTAAAAGGAAAATGTACAGTACCATATAAAGTTTATATAGCTTATATGTTTAGAATATTGTAAAGATTGATAATAAAGTCATTTATGTAATCAAGGAAGAAAAACCTATGTCAGGTATGTGATATTGTTCATTTTATTGGTTTGATCTCTATTCCAAAGAGAAAATTGTGGGATATTTGAGGGAGGTTGAAGAAGAGGAGATGTAGCCTGGAGAGAGAATGTAGAGAGAAAACACGGTTGAAACATTGAGACTAATCTCTACAAAAATGTACCTTAAATGCATACAAATCCCCTATGACAGTTTTCTGTTGGGAATTTTTTAATGATTTTTAAAAATGGATTACAAATATCTTTTACTTTTAAATATGTTTGTCTCATTATAGCAAACTACAATTTAATAACAATTCCAACTGCCAAAAAGAAACCATGTACTAAATGGTATGGAAATAAGCCACAGACTCATTAAGAAGAGAACCAAAGAAAATCTTGTACTGGTCCTCTAAATGCTACAGCTACTACACTGTTGACTATAGAAGCCTGGAAGTTGGTATCTCATCTGAAGAGTAACAAGAGGACTAGTATTGATACAGAGTATAAAAGTACTATAATAGGAATACTTTTAGTTTCAGAACTGTTTAGAATCTTAATTGCATTTTGCTTTTTAAGTAGGCTCCATGCCCAACATGGGCCTCCAACTCAGGACCTTGAGATAAAGTGTCACATGCCCCAGTTGTGTTTTATTTTTAAGTTACAAAAATTTACATTTTTTAGGGACCCCTGGGTGGCTCAGCAGCTGAGCTTCTGCCTTTGGCTCGGGGCGTGATCCTGCAGTCCTAGAATCGAGTCCCACGTTGGGCTCCCCGCATGAAGTCTGCTTCTCCCTCTGCCTACATCCCTGCGTCTCTCTGGGTCTCTCATGACTAAACAAAGTCTTTAAAAAATCACATTTTCTTATTCACTCTTTATATTCATAAAATGGGAACTCTTTCGTAAATGTTCCATAGTATAAAATGGGTGTATTTGCCATTTAATTAAAACAAGAGATTTTGTAATGCAGTTTATAGTAAATCAAAAATAGCCATTTAAGAAATTGAAAGAGATACATAAAAGTATACTGGCATATCCTATAAAACATTGTTTAATTTATAGCATAAAACCCTTAAAAACGGTAAACACTTCACTATTGTAGATCTCACAGGTATTGCCGTTCATTTCAAAGAATCTATTTTTTATTTATCAGTACTGAGATTCTGACATAATTGACAGCAACAGAGAACAAATAGCCCAACCATTATCTTCAGAAAACAAGATATTCTAATGATTTTAACATATACATTATCAATTTCTAGCCTTGAATTTGAAGCATATGTGAACTAAGAGAGGTAAATTTGCATTCCTAACTGATTACAGTTAAGAAATCTAACTAAAGTGCCATAAACCAAAAAAACGATTGCTCTATATTCAAAGGCCCAAGTTCAATTTAGTAAACGCTAGACTCACTACATTATATTACAGGAGATAGAGGTTAAGAAGTGACCTTGAGATCCTGCTTTCCAGATGTCTGAAGGGTCCATTTCTTAATAAAAGAATCTCTACTCTTGATAAATATTAAGCTTACTATCCATTCAGTATCTTTGCCCACATAAGACTCTACTTGATTTTTAAAATTTTAGGACTGTAGATAATATAAAGAAAAGATTTAAGAACATACAACATGCACAAAGGATTAAGACATACTTTCCTTCTGATTCCAATGTACAAGAAGGTTAAGAAACTACTATCATACACTCTATATTATGGGGTATATCGTCTGAGATTTTAAATGGGAAATTCAGTAAGCCTTAAGCAAACAGTTTCCATTATTTCAGATCATGAATAGATTTTTTAACTAATTCACAATACACAACATATATATGTATATAAATATTCCACAAATATCTATGTACAAATATATGCCCATTTCAATTCCCTTACTCTTATAATTAAAAATTTATGCTCCTTCCAGTCATAAAAATCTGGGTTTGGGCGTTTTAAAAGTTCAAATGCATAGTAAGCTATGCTTTGCTTTGGCACTAGCTCCCCCTCCAGACCAACCTACTAATATAACTACACTTAAAAAAATAAACAACAACACAAGTTTTTCCAAGCCACTAGCAAATTTCAAAATTTACCACTTTTAAGGACATTCCAGTACCTTAAAATAACTAAATAAAATTGAAACCAAACACTGCATAATTTAGTCAGAATTATTGTTTTTCTTTTTCAATTCCATCCATCTCAAATAGGACCGACTTGTAGGAAAACAACCTGAAGTGACTCTAAATTTAAGAACACCCTAAACAATCTATACAGTGCTATATTTTATGGAAATTATTTTGAATCACTATCCTAATGAACCACAGTATACTCCTGTTAACTCACTACTCGATCAAACACACACTTTTGCATGTTTTTTTACAATGGACACAAGTTTCATTCCAGCTGTTCAGCTATTCGATTCAAATACAATTCTCAATTTATAAAAGCAGCAAGAGGAAAATCCATGCCTCCAAACCACCCTTCAATGTTCCTTATAGCCTATTCATTTCTAACTCCCTACATTTCTACATAACAAACCATAAATTCACAAATCCAAATGTTTGAATGCCCACCTTATCCCTACGGCTTGTAATATTTATAAATCAAGTAATTACGACTTTCTACACACATTTTACGATGTATTTCACAAGGCTGGCAACGTGCAAGACCTTACCATTTGGCATAGGATTTTAGGTCATTTTTTCCGTTATTTTAAAGAAGGGAAAACACAACTTGCTCCATTATTTCAAGATAGCGCTGTTATGCCTGATTTCTCTCCTGAAATGTTTTCTATAGGATACACCTTTTAAAAGAACTATGTATGGGCAGCCCGGGTGGCTCAGCGCTTTAGCGCCGCTTTCACCCCAGGGCGTGATCCTGGAGTCCCAGGATCCGAACCGAGCCTCACATGGGGCTCCCTGCGTGGAGCCTGCTCCTCCCTCTGCCTGTGTCTCTGTATCTCTCATGAATAAATAAATAAATAAATAAATAAATAAATAAATAAATAAATAAATAAATAAATAAAACCTTAAAAACAATAAAAATAAAAGAACTATGTATAAAAACATGAAATTTAAATTTAACAAAATAAACATACACTTACCTACCCCCTCCCCCAGGAGTAACGAGGAGGGGAGGCGGGGGGAAAGAAAAAAAAAAAAAACTATAATGAAACCTTGCCTACAGCTTCTGAAGAGAGCCAAGTCAAAGTTCAGTCAGTTCCCCCTTGATGAGCTTAATTCTAAACTGAGAGAAAACTTTTGCTGAAATGTGTTCTCTGTTACCTGGAAGTTCGGGATGTGATCTACTGGCGACTCTGCCTTCCCTAGGTTCACCTTCTAGAGTTGGCTTAAGTCCACTGTGAACTAATCCAAACACGGTGAGAAGCCACACCACCTCTCCCTGCCTTTCTCCAAGGCCTCAGCCCAAAGGCTAACGACGAGACACGGCTCGAGGCGGAAAGCTCGCCAGGGATCAGCCCTCACCGAGGCGCTGCCTGCCATTTACTCGAGACCCACACGCTGCGTCTCTGACGTTCCGTGCGGTTTGAGGCTTGCAATCCCCACAGTCAAAGAACAGGTGCTGCACCGGCAACAACCCGCTCGCTCTCGCAGGGCGAATCCCCCTTCACTAATAGGCAAGGACTCATTTCACCTTCCCAAAGAAGTTTAGATACTCAAAAGCCGCCAGCTCATCGTTTGCACAGCAATTGCGGGGCGGGGGCGGGGGCGGGGGCGGGGGCCGGGGGCCGGGGGGAGGGGGCAGTGCAGCGGCACACACGCCGTCAACTGCCCAGGCACTGGCCGCTCGCCGGGAGCGGGTCATTGTACCGGTCCGGTCCACTCCCGGCTCCTGGCCCGAGAGCCCCTCACAGAAGCCCGCGACGCACGAGCATCCTCCTGCCCACAGTCCGTGACTACAGACACCGAGTTGCAGGCGAAGGGGCAGGTAGGTGGAGGGCAGGAAAGAGGGGCACCTCCCACCCCCGCCCCCATCCCTCTCCTCGCCGAGGCTTCGGCCCCTGCCCGGAGCAGGGGTGCGCGACGCCGAGCACGGCCGCGGCGGCAGGCGCCCCTCACCCCCAGCCCGCGCCCCCGGGCCGCGCCGGGCGTCCCGGGGGGCTCCCTCCCCACTTTTCCCGGAGCCCCCGGGCAAGCGGCAGCAGTTGCAGCAACAGGCCCGGGGAACGCCTGGGGGGGAAGAGCGGCGACAGCCCCCATCACATCCCCGCGCCGGCCCAGCCCCAGACCCCGAGGCGCGCGGGGCCCGGCTCCCAAACGCCCCCTTACCCGAGGCGGGAGCAGAGGCGGTCTCCGCCGTCCCCAGTGGCCGCCGCCGCCGCCGCCACAGCGCTCCGCCGAGGTGCCCCGGGGGGAGTGGGAGGGGCGGCTGGGTGGAGGATGCTACTCCCGACTGAAGGGAGAGGAAGAAACGGAAACAGGAACCGCCGCCGCCGCCGCCGCCGCTTAACGGAGCCTTCGGCGCCACTGACTGAGCGAGAGCGCGAGGCGGCGCGAGCGGGGCAGTCGCTGACAGCGCGAGACCGAGCGCGAGACGGGTCCCGGGCGCGCGACCCCGAGCAGCGCCGGCCCCATTCCGCGAGGAGAGGAAGGGGACCGGTCAGCTGGGGGCTGGGAGAGGGCGCCGCGGGGCGGGGGCCTGCAGCTGAGGGAGCCCGGCTACTCGGGTCGGCCGGAGACACCGCGCGCACGCGCCGGAGCGGCTCTGACACGGAGCGCGGGCGGGGAAGCCGCGGCCGGCGCGAGCGTGCGCGCGCGGACAGGGGCGCGCGCCCCTCGGCGTTACAGGCTGCTGGGAGAGGGCGCGCATGCGCCGGCCGCGGCCACCTACGGCGACCCTGGCATGTGCCGCGGCTCTCCCCCGCCCCCTTCTCGCAGCGCCCGCGGAGAGCGTAGCTGCAGCATCCGCTGCCAGGCAGAGCCGCGGGCCGCTGGGGGACCGGAGACTTCCAGCAGGACACCAGCGGCGCTTGGGCGCCTGCTTCCTCCACGAGCGTAGGCCGCCCTCTACCGCCAGCAGGCCGACGAGCCCAGCTCCCGGGCCCGGGAGCGCCATCTCCAGGGAACGTCGTACTCCCGGCAGCCGGGGAACTGACTGGCCCGAGCCAGTTCATCCCGCGGCCCTAAGGAGCACTGGTACTGCAGGTTTGAAGCAGGCTCCCGGCTGCCGTTTAGCGGTGACCGCCGCTGCTCAGCCCCTGCAGCCTAGATCTTGGCCGTCGGGCTGCAACTTGCAGCGTGGACCACAGAATGTCATCGCACCCACATGCAACCAGAGAAGCCCCGTTTTATCTTGTGAGAGCGGTTTCCACCTTTGCCCCGACAGAAAGACCTCCCACAAGGGCCTGAGTTTGATGCTTGGCCTCTCCGCCCCCACCCCCCCGACCCGCGGCTGCGACAGCCCCTTCGAGGCGGAAGTTTATTCAGTATGGGGGGGGGAGAACTTTGGGGGTGCAGGAGAGGGGCTCCCTAGGATGCTTCCTACCCGCTCGCACTCGGGAAATTCCTGGCGCCCGCGATGCAGAGCAGTGGGCCGAAGAGCTAGCTCCGACCGGCGCAAACAGCGAGCTGAGCCGGAGGACCTGAGCGCGCCGCCCTGGCACACAAAGTAGTCGCGGGCCGAGGGAGGGGGTGCTACGGCGGCCAATCAGAGACGAGAGCCGTGTGAGTGGAGTGCGAGCCGACCAATCAGAAGGCCGGAGGATGAGCTTCCCGTACCCAACTCTTCCCTGTAGCCTCGGGACCCAGATCCCAAGCCTGGGGCGCAGCACCGCGGAAAGCGAGACGGTGCCCTAAGGACAGAAAAATTATTTCTCTAGACTTAAGTATTTTTAAGTATGTGCATTGGTACTTATCGCAGAGCAAACAGCGGCGGCGTCTTAGATGCTGAGTATGAAAAGGATCACAGAAAAGAGATTTATAAGGCACTGGCCTGCCAAGACTGCAATCTGCCTAATAACATTCATAAATTTACAGTATTTATGGAGATCTTTTTATACGCCAGGAACTGTATTAACAGAAAAACAAATAACTGCTGACTCAAAGAAGAAAAAAAGCTCCCTGTCCTCAAGGAGCTCAGGCCCTTCTTATGTTTGCTGGACCTTGTGACTCTGGTGTTTATTGTCAGTCCTCTAAAGAAAAAGCTATCAGTGAAGTAGTTTACAGTCATTTTCATGACTGTTATCTCCCTGTAAGAGGAGAAAAATTGAGGGAAAAGTAGAGTGACCTGTCTAAAGTCACAGAAAAAAAAGATACTGACAGAGCCAGAATTATGTTCTAGCTCAGAAAGCTTGATTATCATCATTCAATATGATTTATTGAATGCATGGTTGCCCTCCTCCACTAAAGAGAGTCCTGTACTAAGCTTACAAACAAAAGAATTCTATAGGGGCCACAAGCTTTGGTTGTTGGAAATGAATGGAAATTTTAGGTTTATGCCATCATGAGATGGAGTAAAAGCTAACATCTTATCAGTCATACTCTAGGTCATTTTTAGAAATCAGGGGTGAGATGGATATTTACTTTTCAGTTTAAACAGCAGTTTAAAAAGTACTTTAGCAAGCATATGTAACTTTAAAGCTTGCCTTATATAATACTTTAAGACCTCCAATTTCAAAGCTTTACTTTACATTTTCCTCAAAACATCAGGTTTTCCAGCTGGCCTTCATTTTTCCATTCCAAAAATGTAGGAATTAAAATACGTTATCTTCTCAGGGGCACCTGGCTGGCTCAGTTGGTAGAGTGTGTGACTCTTTATCTCAGGGTTGTGAGTTTGAGCCCCAAGTTGGGTGCAGAGATAACTTAAAATCTTTTTTAAAAACTAAATAAAATACATACCTTCTCTACTTCTTTCAGCCTTAAAAAAAATATCTGTCCTAGGAGTGTTTGTCTAAGATTTAGGGCATTTTGATAGGAGGGTATATTACATATTAAAATATCAAATTTAAAAAATTTTTTAAAAATAAATAAATAAAATAAAATATCAAATTACTTGGGTGTCTCTAGAATACACTCAGAAATTAGTTCTCTAATGACTCTGATTGTGCTCTGTTGAGTCAATACACTTGTTGGCCTGTGACAGAACACTGTTATCAAAGCCCTTTCCAGGATATGCCCAGGATTTAGCTGCCACCTCAGAACTGGAAGTTTCAGTTATACAACTGTCGTTTTAAGAGCAAATCTTTACACACTGAGTTCCAGATCAATAATGAATTTCAAAAAAATTCACAATAGTTAACAGCTTTTAAAAAACACATTTCTTTAACTCTCTCCAGAGAGGAATATTAAGTATATCCTTAGTAATATTAAGGCTCTGCCTTTCCCTTGCTAGGCTAAGTTTCTGAAAAGAAAAATATCTCCAAAAGGTTCTAAATGTTACTAGTCACCGGAAGCCATCTCTGTCAAAAGATGTTTTTTCTCCACAAGCTTCAGCTTCCCCACCACCACCACCCACTGCTGTTCCTGGGGCCCACTCTTTCTCTCTTCTCACCCCAGCTGCCTGCCTCTGTCTCTCATCACTCCTAGTTTCTGATATTTGCTCAAGCAAGTAGAAGTGACCCACCACTTCCTCTACCCTTCCCTCACCAACTAGGTTTTAGACTCATCTTTATTTATCTAAAAATTTACAGATAAGTTCTATTTAGCAAGAGATTGTACAGAACAATCTTTATGTTCTGTATAGAACTAATAGAACCTTGTCAGTACATTATATTCTTTTATACAACCTGTGTCAAATTCTTAGTCATCAACCAGAGTTATGGGGTCTTGTAGGTGGGGCAAGGAGGAGTCAACCATTAGACAATGGAAAAGATGAAAATGAAAGTTAGGGGATCCCTGAGTGGCTCAGCGGTTTAGCGCCTGCCTTTGGCCTGGGGCACGATCCTGGAATCCCGGGATCAAGTCCTGCGGCAGGCTCCCGGCATGGAGCCTGCTTCTCCCTCCTCCTGTGTCTCTGCCTCTGCCTCTCTCTTTCTCTCTCTGTCTATCATAAATAAATAAATAAATCTTTAAGAAAAAAAAAATTAAAGTGAATACACAAGTAGCCATTTTATTGAGACATTAGCTAGATCAAAGGTAATGAACTTGAATATTATCACATTTCCAAAGTTGAGAACATTCATGCAGGAACTAATTTGAAGTTTACTACTACTATTTTATTAATGACTATAATAAAAATAATGCCTAAGTGTAATACTGCTGAGTGTCTACTGAGTGTCAGGGGCCATAATAAACTCTTACCTCCATCATTTAATTGTAAAAGCAACTATTTGAGTTGGATCCTGTTATTTTAGTAAGGGGATCTATGAGGTCACAAAGAGGAGGTAAAGAGGCTTTCAAAAGCAGCTTCTCAACAAATAGTTTATAGAAATGTTTCCATTTCTAGAAATGTGGATCAACTGAATGTCAGGCCTAGAAACATTCTTAATAATTTTTAATTATCCTTATTTTCTAAGTTTGCTTTAGGTGCATTTACTTAGAGGATTCCATCTTCCAAGAAATTATTCAAAAGACAACACTGTTACTGCTACATGCAAAAAGATTTGACCTTGAGACCATCATTTTACCGATTTGGCCCTTAGTTTTCTTATCTGTAAAATAAAGGTGGTGGTCTAGAAAAATTTTAGTTGTTTGCCAGTTCCAAAACTATAAATCTAGCCAGCTCGACATACCATTGCCAACAGACACAACAATTAAATATGGAGAAACAGTCTATACTTTGAAATCCAGTGCATGTTTTTAAGTCACTTTTGAGCCAACTCTTTAAGTAGAAATTCAGTCTACACCTACTCAGAGCCAATATTTCCAATCAGAAGAGTGAATGAAGGGATTGATTTAAAGACTTGTGAAATGAGCCAAACTATCCCTTTCTATGACTTGCCACCATAGCTGAAATCTTCTTCATTGGAATAAAGCATCATATAGTTCACACTGCTGACATCCACTCCTATTCCTTCCTCATTAATAGAGTTGTGTGTGTGTGTGTGTGTGTGTGTGTGTGTGTGTGTGTTTTAGGTAACCATCCAACCTCCAGCTATAGAAGAACAATTCAATTAGCCTAAGTCTACCAGTAAATTAATTTCCTAGTATGGTAGAGACTTGCTTACCCTCTCTTTCCTTGCATATAAAGAGATTTTCATTCATACATCTCCGCTACTCATCCCAGACTTGCAGTTGAGCTAAACCATGTGACTAGTTATAGTCACCAGTCTACAGTGGGTTGCAAGTAGATGTGTAACATCCAGGTAAAAAATTTAATTGCAAGTACAAGTTCTTACAGTGTTTACTCTTCCCCAGTCTCAAAACCAATATTACTGAAGATGCTAGAGCCTTTGTCAGCCTAAATCCCTAAAAGAGGAAAATGTGGAACACTCCACCTCCCACCCTCATGAGGCCAGGATGGATATATGAATAAAAAACACACCTTTATTGTTTAAGCCACTGAGATTTGGGGTTGTTTTTTACTGCAGTATGACTTGGTATCTAAGTTATGCTAGGTCTTAGACTATTCTAATTCTAATTTAGGTATATTCTAATATACTGGATAACCATTATTGTCCTAGGGTGTATTGGCCCAATCAGACTGAAGGGAAGGATTTTTTAGGGGAGAGGATTCTCTCTTTTCTCTCAGATACAAATGATAACAGAGATGATCACTGGCAGCAATCTAACAACCACAAGAGGAATTAACCTTACAATGAAGTCAACACACTGAAGATGGCAAACAAAGAGAAAAACCTTTGAAAATATGTTTGAGCTGGTGATTATATGACTCCTGAAGGCTACTCTTCTCTGGACTTGTAATACTGCAAAATAATAATTCTGAGTTTTTTTCTCCAAAACACCACAAGCAGAAATTACAACTTGTATATCTTTAATTTCATCACAGTTCCTACACAGATTTATCTCTAGAAGAACTCAAAAATATTGGGTGAATTAAAATTTTTTAAAATATAATAGCTCATACTCTTGCCTTTAGAAATAAAATATTGCCTGAATTAACAAGGGGAAAAAGTAATTTAATACAACCCAATCTTTTTACAGATAAAGAGATTAAAACTCAGATACATTATAAGATTTATCAAGTTCACATAGCTTTGTTATGGCAGAACTAAGAGGAAAAAAAACAGCTAATAATTGCCTCATCAAAAATGACCACAGTTTCCAACCAAAAATAGGGAAGCAATGAGACAGTATATTACTGTGGTAGTTAAAAACTTTGAAGTTAAGACAAATGTAGCATACTTACTAGCTATATGTTCTTGGACAAGTTACTTAACCTCCCTGAGCTCGGTTTTCCATCTGTTAAAGAGGATAATAATCTCTAGCTTATAGGGTTATGAGGAATAAATGACTCAAAATGTAAAAAGCACTCAGCACAATGCCTGACACATAATAAACCTTCTATGTATTGCAGATCTATCAAATGGTGTTTATTCATAGATAAATCAATTTTTTTGCATTAAGATTGATCCATTCTCCGTTATCTTTCATTTAATTCAGACCACTGATCTGTGTTTTTCCATCATGTATAATTATAGTGTAGCCTATACAATTGCCTAGCCAGTACCTGCCTTTCCTATTGAACTGCTCCTCCCATTTCCACACATCTGTCATATGATGGCAGCAAGAAAAGCCTCGTTACTACTGACTGGCCATTGGCCAATTTGTCAAGAGATGGACACCTGATGTAAGATGGGCCAATGAAGCCATTACTCCAAGAGTTTTAGATTTCGGAAGGAAGGTCATCTCAAGTCTCAGCTAGATATATAATCTGGAAGATGTCATTGAACATCTTTTTGTTTTTATTTTTGTTTTTGCCAAGAGGAAAAATACATTCTGCATTGAAAAAGTAAAAATCAATGGACAAAGGGAGAAGAGGATGAAGAAGGTGTCTTTGTTACACTGGAGTTCTCAGTTCCAGGTTTTCTGGAATCTCTGCTTTTCTTTCTGCTTTGGGTTTCCTCTTCCAAGGCTTCTACCCATATTCTTCTAATGTATTCCCTATTTTGCATAAACTAATTTCAGGTGGGTTTATTTTAGATGTGATTAATGCAATGGTATGTTATATTATCATAATGTAAAAAATAAGAAGAGGGAAAATCCTTAAGTCAATTATCTTTATTAACAACTTGAGTGATACTTCTAAGAATATGATCAAGCTTATAAAAATCAATCAATAAATCTTTATCAACTGTATATAAAGTACCTATGAGCAGTGACTTCAAATTATCTCCCTATATCTGTTTTTATTCTTCTATAATAACCAACCCCCAATTTTTAGATGGTCATATTGCCACTGAGTTAAAACCTAATATTTTCTAGTCTCCATAATTGCATATGTGTGGCCACATGACTAAATTCCGGCTATAAAAGATCTAAGTAGAAACGTTATGCGGGACATCTATTTTTTAAAAGTCATAAAAAGAGGGATCCCTGGGTGGCACAGCGGTTTGGCACCTGCCTTTGGCCCAGGGCACGATCCTGGAGACCCGGGATCGAATCCCACGTCAGGTTCCCGGTGCATGGAGCCTGCTTCTGTCTCTGCCTCTCTCTCTCTCTCTCTCTCTCTCTCTCTCTGTGACTATCATAAATAAATAAAAATTTAAAAAAAAATAAAATAAAATAAAAGTCATAAAAAGAAAAGAAATAAACCTTCTTATCTGTTTTCTGCATCCTATTACCTGAGCTATAATGTGATGACTGGAGCCCTTTCAGCCATTTTGGACCATGAGGAAGATTGCCAAACCCTATAGCATAATAGTAAGGACAACCTTGTGGAAACTCCATGCCAGTCCTGGGATGCTACCTTCAAAATTCTTTCATAAATAAATAAATAAATAAATAAATAAATAAATAAACAAACAAACTTCTCTCTTATTTAAACCACTGTTTTCTAGGTTTCTCTGCTACACATCACTGAACTTAGTCTTCATATACTACCATAGTAGTTTGATAAACTATGTTAAGTTGGATCCTTAATGCTCCATAAAAAAAGAAATAAATCCAAAAATATAAAATCAAAAATATTTGAATAACAAATTGAAAAATTTTAAACCAAATATAAAAATACAGACTGGGGAAGGATGGGATAGGCACAAAAGAAAAAGAAAGATTCAGGGATAAAAATTCTAGCAAAAAAAAAAAATTATCACTGTCACTATATTATAAATATTTGCTCTAATAAGAATGAGCCTTGCTGAAGTCACCAAAGTTCCAAAATTCTGCTTTGCAGGGGCAAAACTCTATCTTATTAATTTACCAGAGGGCAAATTAGATTCTGAGGGGAAAAACTAACTCCAACCAAACTGACAAAAGTCTGAAACACCAGAAGGTCCCTTGAGGGCAAAGCCCCACCTCTCTGTCTTGTCTATGTATCGTATTTGCTGAATGAGTTAATTAATTTTCATTGCGATATAACTGCCAGGGGGATCAAAAAAACTCATAACCTCTGGTTAGTCAGGATCTTCTGTAGTTTCCATGGGAACAAGGCAGTATAGAATCATGATTCAGAAAGTAGATTCTAACTGTATTTGAATCCAAGCACTGCCACTTAATAGTGATGAGACCTTGGGAAACTTTTTAAAACTATGTGTCATTTTTTCATTCATATAAAATGGGAGTGATAATACTATCTACCTCATCGGGTTGTCATGACTGTAAAATGAGTTATTACATGTAAGGCTCTTAAGAACAGCACCTGGCACAGAGCACACAAAAAAATGTTAGCCATTTATAGCTCTACGAAAACCCTGAGCAAAAGCAAGCATTTGTGGACACTATTATTATTATCTGATCTACATCCAAAGTCAAGATAACATGAAAACAGAATCTCGTGAAGAAAAAGAAATAGGTGATTGACAAGATTTCCTGAACTGAAGGTTGAATGTCATTTCAGTTCTGTGGTACATGCTACAATACAAGTGTTGGTATTTAAAACAAAGAGTAAAGGTTCTAAAAAACAACCCCCTATAAATTGTGCTGGCACAGTGTACAAGTCTACTTGTAAACTCACATAGATTGGGTCAAGTGGAGCTAACTTCTATTTCTTTCAAGGTTGATCACTTAGGTTAAAATACACTCCCTTCCTTCTGGGCACTTCTGTCAAATGGCTGAGATGTCCATCCAGCTTGAGCTCTTTAAGGAACAAGGAACCAAGGAACTAGGGTTATTTCAAGGAAAAGGGGATATGAACTGTTTTCAGTTCAAAATACATGAACCGAAACTGACCCTGTGGCCGAAGCACTGTCAGATACCTAAGCAACTGGAGATCTGATCCACATCTCCATCCCTCTCACATCCCCCACATCGTTCTCTGCTCTTCTGCTCCTCTCTCAGTACCGACTGATTTCCATTTTTTATTCTACATTTTGGTTTCTGGGTCTCATGGCTTTTGTTCCCTTATAATTTCATCTTTTTCATAGCATAAAGCACAATCTTAACTTTCTTGATCTCTTGATTCACTCTCCAGAGAGGGAAATCTTGCCAAGTCTTCATATCTTTCTCTACTGAGTCATATCATAGGTCTTCTGGCCTTCAGTCAGCTATTCATTCTTTCCAAACCACCATGTCAAGGCAGTGATGGCTGAACCTTCAGCAGGGGCTATGGGCCTAAGGGAGGCAAACCCTTTAGTAGGAGTAGGGGGTGGGTACACACAGGGACTGACATCCCTAACACCCTGCTATAGTCCTTTCCCTCACTTTTTCCTTCAGCTTTTGACAACTCCCCTCATCTTTCTAATATTCGCATATAGACCTTACTGCTCTGTCCTGTCCTCAGTACTTAGCAATTCAACTCAATCTCAGCCTTCATATTGGTCTTTGCGAATTCTCTGATCCATGGTTTCCAGTGAATGTTTTGCTTATATAGTCAGGTGGACTTTGTTTCTGCATGGACCATCTAGCTTCTCTCCAACAAAATGACTCAGGCCCCCTGATACTGTCACAAAGTGAGCTCAGAAGATATAATGAGCTATGTAAAGGTGACACTCATGGCTTCTTTTAAAATCATCAAAAAGGTGAAAGCCCTATGATAATGGAACATAGGAGAGACAGATGTTTTAAAGCTAATCTACAGACAAGTTTTATTAAAATCTAATTCTATCGGGTGTTGAAACAGAGTTTATGAATATCTAATATATAAATAGTTAATATAGCTCTGGGGTGCCAGGGTGGGTCAGTCGGTTAAGCATCTGACCCTTGATTATGGCTCAGGTCATGATCTCATGGCTGGTGAGATCCAGCCCCAGGTCGGGCTCCACGCTCAGTGGGGAGTCTGCTTCAAGATTCTCTCCCTTTGCCTCTCACCCCACTCTCTCTCATCCTCTCTAAAAATAAATACATAAATATTTTTTAAAAAGAAAAAGAAGTCATATAGCTCTGAATTAACAACAAGGGGGACCGGGAAATAAAAAGGAGCACATGGATGTTTGGTGGCCACAAATATCTCCACCACATGCAATAGATGACCAACACAATCACATGTGGCACAGCTCTGGATAAAATAATTTAAATATGAGATAACCAGAGGATGAAATGGACAGCAGGAGGTGAATTTCAGAAATTGTGAAGGACATGATAACGGATTAGGTGAAAAAGTGACTAAGATGAATGAGATTTGGGGCTTGGGTTATTTGAATTATTTGATACCATCAATATAATTCATAGTTCAGTATAATCACATTTAGAATTTAGGTTTTCTGATCCCAACCCAATATTCTGTCAGGCTCAATATTTCATTTACAAAAGAGCAAAATCCTAACAAAGGATCATTGAACTAGATAGTATCCCTAGTGTCTAGAAAGTGCTTAGTCTATGAGAGATGCTCACTGAACATTATTAAATGAATGGATGAGTGAATGAATGAATGAAGAAAATGACTTTATGTCAACAGAAAGGATTTGACTAAAAAAAAGACGTTTTTGTCTTTACATGCTGTTAGATCCTGCAAATGGTTTCTAAGGAAGTTGTAATACCTTTTAATAGCTATTTTTAAAGTATCCTAAGAAACTCTCCACATACT
This sequence comes from Canis lupus familiaris, assembly GCF_011100685.1. Taxonomy (NCBI): domain Eukaryota; kingdom Metazoa; phylum Chordata; class Mammalia; order Carnivora; family Canidae; genus Canis; species Canis lupus. The sequence goes on along the minus strand of NC_049229.1, from coordinate 39,937,080 downwards.
TACGTCCACATTCCTAAATAATAGAAGAAATCCAATTAACTTTGTCTTTCCTTTTATAGAAGTATTTTTCATTTTTAGAATAGAAGCATAATAAAAGAATCTATGCAGCCTTTTCACTTTTAATATTCTTTGTGCCTCTAAGACAAAATATGCTTGATTAGTTCTCCCCTCCACCTTACAATGAATGCACTTACTGACTCTTCCCAGATAGATATGGCTGTGGTGACCATATTTTACTCACCAAATGGAGTGAAACTAAATTTAACAACTAAATCTGGTACTTAAAATCCGAATTTCTCTGGAAGTCTAAGACACATGGACACCATAGGGATGAGTCTGAAATATTTATTTAAACTCTGCATGATTCCTTATGATTCCTTATGACCTTGTACTGAAAGGGACCTTGGTTGTATATCAGAGCTGATATTCACCACCAATATAGCATAATTCTGATTGGTCAGGGGTCTATTTTGGTTGTCTGATACCATGCAATAATAGTATTTTGAATATGCACAGTGCCTCTGTCTTCTGTGAGCTTAACTGAGTAACAGGAAGGCTAACTGAAGCACTGGCAAAATAAACAAGGTTGCACATGGATAATTTTGATTCTGTGGTAAGAGACTTTTTAATCTTTTCTTTGTCTCCCAGTTACTATTTCAACTTTGCTCATGGAAGGAGCTGGGATAAATTTTACACTCATTACAACAAATCTTGACTCTAGTATCACATGCAGATAAAGTAAGTCAAAGCTTTACAGACACAAACTAACAGGTATGTATGTATATTTAATGGTTTTAGGTTTAAGTCAGTCATGCTCTGACAGAGTAGCATGAACCATATAACGTCTTGGAGGTACCTTCTGTATTTATGACTCATAGATTCCCATATATACAGTTCTAGAAAAACCAAACTGCTAGATTTAGATGCTCATTTAATTGCTTGTACAAGAAAAAGGATATTACGTTTTTTATAACAGTTGAAATGAAAGTTGAATAAAGCGCATCAGATTTCCCCTAATATCCTTACAATCATCTTCAACTGCTGGAATCATCTTCCAATGTTTTCTAGACAGAGCAGCACAAGTTACTCTCATGCTTTATATTGCCCAGACTCCTTGCTAGTCAAGTTGAAACCATGTTCCAGCCAAGGGGTTACAGACCGGAAGGTTATTAAGTTACTTCCTACTCTGGTTATAAGTGCCCCTGTGAGAACCTCCAGCTCTTAATTCCCCTGCCCTGGTGATCTTGAAGGCTAGATATTTCAAATGATCTCACTATAAGAGAGAGGTAGGTTGCCTGGATCCCTGAGTGTCCACTAGAAGGAGAGCCACCCTACGAGCAGCAGACTGTGACATGAGCAAGGAATAAATCTTTATTTCATTAAGCCACTAGTGCTAATTAACCAACTACTATGGTGACTGAGAGGATAATGAGGGCTAAAATCTAGCTCCTAATTTAGTCACCAAACCATGTGCCCTGGTACAGTCTTTTGCCAAAATGAGTGCCCTAGTCTGCATCCCCTCAGGGGAGATGTATCTTTTCTAAATCACATATAGATGCCATATGGACTATCAGCAGCCTTGACTGAATCTCCTCTCAATTGATCACCCAGTGTCCACTCTTTCTCCCCTTCACAATCCCTCCATAAAGACCTGCCAGGCTAATATTCCTAAGGCATAACTATGATCATGACACTTCCAGCTCAGAAAGCCCCAGAGGAGCCCCACTGCTTTAAGAATAAAGCCAAAAATCTTTAACATGGTTTCTAAGACCTTCCACAATTCATTGAACAAACTCACCTATGCATCCTAATCACTACCTTTGTCTTCTCATTCCTGCGTTCTCCATATTTGGAAGCTAGTGTGACATGAAACCAGGAGCTCCCTCAGCCTGACTCCAAATAGCAGGTGCACCCCAGCTCACATCTAGCATTCACTGACCCAGCTTATAAAACCTCTGCCTTTACTACTTCAACAAATTTCTATAGTATGGAATTTCTTCAAGTCCTCCAGCCTTCAGGAGTCACCTTTTCCTTTAATGTCCAAAATTTAAAAGCTCAACTCCCATCCTATACATGATAAAGCACCTCCATCTGGTTTATTTGTAGGGAAGAAGGAGGTTTGTCTCACAGTTGTTCTTGAGGCAAGTCAATCCATAGCCTGCTCCTCCCTTCTGGCTCGGCAGCATAGCAAGAATTCAGCTGTATTCTCACCCCATGTTGGATTCTACTTGTGTAGAAGGTGTCAATAGCAACTCATCTTACCACAAGGGAACCAAGAGGTAAAGGAAAAACAGCATAAAAGGTATCTACTCCTACTCTATAAGCAGCTAGGATTGGCAAATAAAGTATGGGATGTCCAATCAAATTTGACTTTTAGATAAACAACAAATCATTTTTTTAGTATAAGTATGTCCCAAATATTGCATAAGACATATTTATGCTAAAAAATTACTTGTTTATCTGAAACTCAAATTTAACTGGGCATCCTGCATTTTTATTTGTTAGATCTGGCACCATAAGTAGTGTCCTCCCTTTTGTTAAATTCTTGATCTTGGCTCAGACTGGGGAAGAAAGCAGGACTCTTCCTGCCAATGCAGAATCCACCAAAACCACTGCCATATATATGGCTTATATAATATATATAGAGAGAGTATTATATTGTATATGTATATCAAAATAAAATTTCCCCCTTCAATAGCATTGTTTTCCTTCCTGTTATTCATGTGTTATAATTTCTACACAATAGTATCTCCCATGTGACAAAAATAAGCCTCTTGAAGTCAGGAATCTTATTTTTCATATTCTTTCATTAGCTAGTTAGATCTTGGAGGCATCTTTCTGGCACTAACTATCTACTTGCTACATTGGCATTTCAAGAATTCAAAACTAGCAAGAGCGCCAGAAATTTTAAAGCAGATAAGAGTCAGAAGAAAATGCCTTAGGCATGTATAATAGCAAGCCTTTTTCTGACTTGTGTCAGCCTTGGATTTTTACTTTGGGACTTGCACATATGTTTCCAAATATCTTTCAATGTTTTCCAGGAAATGTTGGGTGGGTTTTATATGAGGTGTGTCAGACACTCATAGGAACAGACAGGTTATGGCTAAAAGTCATTCCTTTAAGATAGCTTTCCAGAGGTGTAACTCTCTTCCTAAAACATAACAGGTAGCATCCCCACTTTGTGGGTGTTATTTCACTCTTACAAACATATTTATTTACATGTTACCTGCAGCACTGGAAAGGAGTAATCTGGCCACAGGTTAACATCTTGTGGATCACACAGCCTTACTATTCAGCTCCTATATCCTGTGCTTTTTGGTAGCACCTCTGGAAGCCAGAAAGAAGGTTTCTTCTGGCTCTGGGTTAAAGTATAAAAGTTAATTAAATACTGTAAATACTATATAGAATCATGAAAAAAAAATGGCCTTATTCTTTCTTTCACCCATATTTAAACAAGCACTATGCTCCAGATGCCAGTCACTTAGGTGTCTACCATGATGATTCTTCTCATAAGGAATAAGAAATTAATTATAACCATGGAGGTGCCCTGGAGAAATAATAGAAAGAGTGGGTATGGTCTGTCTCCTTTAAACAAGTAATCTAGAGATGGGGGAAATTTCTAAGACTGCTTTATGGAAATCTAACCCTTTTGGAGAACTTTGGTTACTTTACTGGAAAAGAAAAAGAAAAATTATATATGTGTGTGTATGTATATATCAAGTAGCAGCAGTTTTTAAAACAAGATATGCACATGATAAAGAAAAAAATGCAAAGGGTATATAGAAGTGCATAAAGGGAGATATGAGTCTCTCCTCCACTATGTACCCTAGTCCTCCTTCCCTAAAGCACTAGAGACACCAATTTCTATATCTTTCTAGATGTATTCTCTGAGTGTATAATTATACAGCCCTTAGGTGGATTTTATTTATGCATAATAAATATTATATAAAATAATATACTATTATACACATTACTTTTTCAATTCCTTAAAAGATTTTTTTTTAATTTTTATTTATTTATGATAGTCACACACAGAGAGAGAGAGAGAGAGAGGCAGAGACACAGGCAGAGGGAGAAGCAGGCTCCATGCACCGGGAGCCCGACGTGGGATTTGATCCCGGGTCTCCAGGATCGCACCCTGGGCCAAAGGCAGGCGCTAAACCACTGCGCCACCCAGGGATCCCTGAATTAATAAATAAAATCTTTTTTAAAAATTGAGTTAACTAGTTAACTATTAACAATAGTTTTCAGATATTGGACAACACACAACATAGGACAGTCATCTTTGAAAGAAGAGAAACAAATGAGGTGAACCTGTAATTACCCCAGCTTACTGCCTAGACAGATTCCAGGTTACAGCACAGGCAAGGGAACCTGAACAAAGCCTGGCAATTTCCCTGAGTTGAAGAGACAGAGGTGAGAATTCAGACTGGCTACGGCAGCTAAAATTTGCAGGATAGATGACCAGAAAGGACAAAGCTGCTCAGAGAAAGTACTGGAAATCTGTAGGGGCTCCCCCTTGAGTCCTTAATTAATATACATGTGTATAGAAACTACATGAGCCAAGAGGGAAAATACCTGAAAGGAGCAATTTCTGGCATTCACACACCGCTTGAAATACTTCACATTCCCACAGCCTAAATGGAAAAACTTTCTAACACATTGGGCATTGGATTGAGTATCAGAAAGACATTGCCTTTTTAGTAGGCCAAATTAGCCCCTTTGTTCTAAAGGCTGGTCTGCTCCTATCAGAATTTAAAGGCAAGCCTCAAAAGAATCAAACTGTTTCCATATCTCAGAACTGTTAATCATAGGAAACAAACTGAGGGTTGCTGGAGGAGAGAGGGGTGGGGGGATGGGGTAACTGAGAGATGGACATTAAAGGAGGGCAAGTGATGTAATGAGCACTGGGTATTACGTAAGACTGATGAATCACTGACCTCTACCTCTAAGAATACATTATAAGTTAAATAATTGAATTTAAATTTTAAAAAGTCTAAATAAAAATAAATGACAAAAGATTTTTTTTTTTTTTTTTTTTTTTTTTGCTTGTGGTTTTACATAGACTGAAGTTTTGTGGTTTAGGTTAAATTTGGGACCTCCTCAAAGAGGACTTATTTATTTATTTATTTATTTATTTATTTATTTATTTTCTTTCCAAAATGACAACTTCCAACCCCACACAAATGTTCGATCTGTAACTGGTGATGCTGAGAGAGAGCAAGCATTTCAGCACCTGCAGTTAAAGAACTTACAATGTCAAGGGGATAATAAGAATGTAAAGGATCCTGTAGAAATTCAAACCCTAGTTAAAAAAAAAAAAAAAAAGAAAAGAAAAAAGAAAAAGAAATTCAAACCCTAGTGAATAAAGCCAAAAGAGACCTTGGAATAAATCACTGACAGCTCCATATCAGGCAACTGCATTTCACTGACAAGCTTATAATTGAGAATCAAGAGAAGCCTAGGACCTGGGGAGCCACGACCAGTCACCATTGACACCTGTGGACCACCTTCAGCATCCGTTCTGTACTTGGGATGGGGGCTCCAAACAGACAACAAGTGGCCTCTTACATCAGCTTAAAATAGCCTCTTGCTCTGCCTGCCTTATAGGAGCTGATAAACTGAGTCTGGCTTCCATTCTTTTGCACCCTTAGTGAAAAAAGATGACTGTCCTTGGTTCAGGTGTTAGAATGAAGAGCTGGAGCTTGCTCAGAATAATGTTATGTATTATTGGGTCTTTTCTCCACCCCACCCCTCTTTTGTATCTTATCACCACTTGCATAGAGCACCCCCACATTTTGTTTCTTGGTTGACAATAAATAGAACTGTTTCACTAAAAAAAAGAATATGACACAGGTGGTAAATTAGTAGACAAAGACATTAAAACAGCTGTATTAAGTATGTTCCATATGTTCAAGAAAGTAGAAGAAGGAGTAAGCATATTAAGGAAAGAAAAAGAACATTTTTTTAAAAAATGAGCAAAATTGAACTTCTTAATCTGAAAAATACAATATTTGAGAAGAAAACTCAGAACCGCTGTGGCAGTCATAATTTTTGCCACTATTTCTACCATTAGGAACGTCACTAATGTAAAATAATATTTTCAATGGGTCTAAAAATACTCCTTTTCATATAGAAATCTCAAAACCACATACCAATGTGCATCAAAACTATCAATGCAGAATAGTGTTTGCATAGTAAAAATATGTTAGCTGCACTTGCTATTGGGTATTTATAAAGAATAGAAGCAGCACACAGCCTTTTCTGTATGCAAAACATGTTAAGCCAAGCATAACTTCTATTCAGAAGAGTTTAAAATCCAATGAAGAATAAAAAATTGGGTTCTGAGACTTCATTTTTAAACTTGGTGCATGCATAAATTAAAGAAAAAACATTTTATATGCACCACTTAGGACCCGGAATAAAGCTAGAGACCCTTGCCAGGGTCCATGGCAGCAGTATTTCCACTTTGAGAGTGAGCTAAGGTTTGAAATATCTAACTTAAGAAATATGGTAAGAAGCAGCAGAAAATTAAGCAAGAAGCTGAAGAAGACCAAAAGGAACTCTTATAAAGAGTGGGAATGTAAAAAATGTGAGGACTATGGTTTACAAGTACGTATGAATCTCCCTGACAGAGGGAGAGAAGGTGATAACATGAAAATGCAATTAAATTCAACCAACAGTTATTGAGTGCCTGTTACCTCAAGACACTGCGCCAAATGAAGTACTCTCCCTTTCCTCCAGCAGCACGAAATATGATGCAAGAGATGAATGCAGATGCATAAATAATTGTCTCATAAGGCAGACTGATAACTGCACTAATGTAGACACAACAAGAGCTAACGGAGTACAGAGGAGTGAAATAATAACTGGATCTTGGGGTTGGAAAATGAGGGAAGACAACACAAAAGACAACATTAGAATGGTGTTCTATCAGATACAGGGGATTTTACAATATATAAAGGGGGGGTTCTGTGGTTAATTTAATCTCCCATTTAATTCCATTTATTTCCAAAAAAATAATAATTCCACTTATTTCCATCCCATTAATTTCCATTTAATTTCCCCCCTCCCTCACCATCATTCCTTTTTTGTGGGTTTTTTTGTTTTGGTTTTGGTTTTGGTTTTGCCTCTCTCTGCCCTGCTTTATAATCTATAGACCACATCATTTGACAATCCTTGGTAGTTGGCTGGCTTTTAGTCGAATTCATCCAATCAAAGATATCTGCCAGAGATTAGAGGGCAAGAGGAGAGAGAGGTTGGGGTACTCACTGTCACCTCTCTGGTTCAGCACTGTGGTTTGGCAGTAGCTGCAACCTTCTCAGCCTACAGCTCCTACTCTTTCCCATGGTCCCAGCTTTCACTGAGCTATGGTGACAGTTTTTCATCCCCTTGGCCCTTTGGGCCTTTAGGATGTAAGAGCTTCCCACTCTGCTAGTGTCTAGGTGTCTTAAACAATCTTGTGGCTTCCCTTTACCTTGACTGTGTCTCTTAAATAGTCTCTTCATCTAGACCATCTGAGTTGAACCCAGTCTTAGAGAGTAGTATAAGCAAAAGCAAGAAGGAACACAGTTCATTATTGAGGAACTGTGACTGCATTACGGGGAACATCATAAAGTAGGAATCTAGGGTAGAGGAGAGCAGTTTTAGAGAACTGGGGCTAGATTATGAGGGCCTTATTAAGGAGTTTGGACTATATTCTTTGGTAAGAGAAATCCAGTGGTAGTTGAGAGGCTACAATCAGATCTATCTACTAGCATGTAGAGGATGGAATGAAGAAGAATAAGACTGAAGGCAGGGAAGCTAGGTAAGAAGTTATTGCAATAAGGTCCTAAAATAGGGCACTGGATGATGGTAGTGAGAATAGATTTTAAAGTAGCCAGCAATCAAATCTATAGGGCATGGCAAATAAATGAATTGAGGGAGGAAAGCCAAGGCAATTTTTAAGGATGGCTTCTAGTTCTCCAGCTTGGGAGAATGGTAGCCCTATAAACAAAGAGGAAGAGGTTCTTAGAATTGGGAACATCAGTTTCATTTGAACCACCTAGAAAGTGAAGTGCTATGGCACATTAAGGCAAAGAGCTAAGAAATTGGGTCTATCCATCAGCAATAATTTAAGAACTGGAGATAAAAGCATGTATTATAGAGCTATGGTTCTTAGTCCTAGCAGTTCCTGAGAATCAGCTGAGGAGCATTCATAAAGTAAATTTCAGGGTCCAACCCCAGATCAATTAAATCTGATTTCTGGGTAGGATCAGAAATCAGACTTAATGGGTGTGTATTTAATCAGATTTCATTGGATTTAATCTGGGTTTGGATTTTTTTTTTAAGATTTTATTTATTTATTCATGAGAGACACAGAGAGAGAGAGAGGCAGAGAGATAGGCAGAGGGAGAAGCAGGCTCCATACAGGGAGCCTGACGTGGGACTCGATCCCAGGTCTCCAGAATCACACTCTGGGCCGAAGGTGGTACTAAACCGCCAAGCCACATGGTCTGCCCTGGGTTTGGATTTTTAAACAGCTCCCTAGGTAATTCTTATTGCATCCAGATCAAGAGCAAGATAGAAACAGCTAAGAATGGATGCTGCCATGGGAGATGATAAAGAACACCCATGATAAAGAGTGGCCGATAGAGATAAAAACAGTAAGAAAAATTGTAATCAGGAGAGTGAATAGACAGGTCACATGCCATGGACAGGTGGAAGAGGAATGAGAAGAGGTCACTACATCTGGTAAATAGGTTATTACTGATCTCTGGGAAAGCAATTTTAGTAACTGCAGAAGCCAGATTGCAAGAAGCAAAGAGCAGATTTTAGATGAGGAACCAGAGGCAGGGTTGAAAGACTTCTCTTTCAAGAAGCTTGGTATAGAAAGTAGGAGGAAAAAGCCAGTAGCTTAAGAAGAAAAGGACTGAGAGAACGCTTTCTTGGACTTTACAATAGAGCATGTAGCTGACTAAGGTAAGGAAACATCAGAGAGGGAGAGAATGAAAATATGCAGTGGAGGAGAAGTTATCAGAAGACCTGGGCCGCAGAGGAACCTGGGAGTGGCAGAAGATTATCAGAAGAGTGGACCAAGCAAGGGATACCAAAGAGATAAGCTCTAAATTGAGAAAGATTGAGGGAGTGTGAGGCATTGTTTTCATAATACAGTGAAAGGCATGGGTGACTAGTGAAAGCAAAGGAGGTAGATGGGAGAGGGGCGGAGAGAACAGTTCCTGAGAATTTTCTGTGTGCCCGGCACCATGCCGAAATTCTACCAAGTTACCTCATCTGGTAATTTGATGTATTTCTGAAGGACAAATGTCACATGGGATAAGAAGCAAAAATTAGGCCTGTTCTGCCCGATTTCAGCCATCCAGTCACCTTGCTCCTGTGGTACCATTACTAATTAATGGCCCTTTAAAGCTTAACCTGCAATCTGTTTTAAGTTAAATGCTCATTTCTAGCTGAATAGGAAGAGATTTCAGCTATGATAATATTTCCTTAGTTCAGTTAAAGGGAAGAGCCATGGAAGAACATTTTAAAGAAAGAGAAAAAGCCTATTATTAAGAACGCTCCATTAGCGAGGGCAAAGAAAGATGGGGTTTTATAAAGATACTGTGCAATGGCCCAAGATAATGGCAATTAATAAATATTTAGGAAGTGGAATTAACCTGCATATTTTTAAGGTCTCCTTTTAAATGGAAAAAAAAATGCTAACTTTAGGTTTAGATTACAAATCCATCAAGGGCTAGGACTGTGCCACCTCTTTCTGTGATGCCTGGGCAACTGCATGGGCTCAGGGGATACCAACTAAGTATCCCCTGAGTCATCCTACATCACCAGAGCTCCGCCTACAACATTATTATCCATGCCACATGGTACAGACAAGCAGGCCAGCAAGGTAACTAAATGGCTTCCAATCTTCCAGATACAGACGGAGCCTCTAGGTGGGAAAACTCATGACGTTGGCTATCCTTTTCTCTCAGAAACATTCTCCAAAATTGGAATCAGTAAATTCAGAAGTAGCGGCCAAGGGTTTTCTTCATTGACATTCCAGTGAACCAAGTTGGGGAATGGGCATAGATGAAAAGAAAAGCAGGAAACTTGACCAACCTGTCTGAATAAGCCTTGGGGAGACCCAGAGGGATGATCCTTCAGATGCCAGAAATCCAGTGGGAGGAGAGGTGGGGTAGGGTTGAAGAGGGCTGGGTTGAACTCAGGGTAGCACCCCTATGTGGCTCTCCACAATTTCAACACCAAACTACTATAAATTGTTTCTCATTTATTACTTATGCCTACCCTGCTTACAAAACACAAGTTTCAGATGATCAGGCCTCCCTCTCTTAAATCCAGAAAGTATGCAGCTTTTAAGTTCTGTGGAAACTGGATCCTAGTTTATATCATTCACCACTATGATCATAGATCTAAGCACATAAAGTAGTTAGTACTCGCTAGATATTTATTGAATGTTTGAATTTGTACATATGATCCTGTCTTCTCATGTTTCTACATATTATTTACATTTGTTTTAAAACTTCCTTGTAAAGTGTTTTTAAAAGTATTACTGGAAGTGTTTTAACATAGGTGTACTGCAGAAGTGATACTCTGAAACTCCAGAGCTTTCTGTCCGCTGTCTCCTAAATAAATAGCTTTTCAAAGTGTTGTAGCTGGAAGGCCATCAAGAATTGTATCACCTGACATTTACTTAATGCATTTCTTTAGGGGAGTCTCCATTTCTCTCCTAGAGTCTCCCAGAGTTCTCTATTACATCCTGGGCAGGTAGATACAAGGCAAACATTTTCATTTCATCTCCATTCTAAAAGGTCAAAAAGATGATAGAAATAGAACCCACACCTTTGGCTTTCTTGCAGATTTCCTCCTACTTAACCTTTATCCAAACATCGCCTTCCTCTTGGCCTCTTCCTTAGCAGTTCATCTTCTTAATCATGATCATGCCAGTCTGGTAAGGTGAATCCTAAACTATAATAACAAGAATAGTAAACATAATTTTATATAGGATCTTTTATACAGCTCCATTACAGAATGCTGTGCCAACTTAAGAGTTGTAGAATTACAGAGTGGCACTACTAAATTAAGTAATAAGTAACAGCAGATACTAATAATTAGCTTAATTTATGGTCTAGCAGAACTGTCACAACTGAGGCAGCTCTCCTTCCGCCCCTCATCTCCCTGACTTTTCTTCCTCCCTCCTCCTTTGGCAATAGCAACCAAATGAAGTGCTGAGATTGTCATGTTATCATAAAGTCAAGTCACTTCTTCCCTTACTCTTAGCTTTATGACCTTATTATATCAAGAATTTCCAACCTTTTTTGAGTTACATCACGCTATCATTGTTTAATTTCACAACTGCTTCTCTTAATGGCATGCACTTGGTGGGAAGGGCATACCAGGATGAATTGAAATCTCTTGAGAATCTGCAACAACTTCAGAAAGGCTCTTGGTTTTTGCAAAATCAGGGTTGGCAATGACTCCTCTACGTACATGGTAACCTTGTAAAGAGGGTTCTCCTCTCCACTTAAACCAAGGAGCTAAAAATCAAACACATTAGAAAGGCGATATGGGGTCACATGGCAAAAGTTGGGAATGACTGTTTTTCCAGTATCTGTGCATGGTAGCTTTCCATGGACACTCTGACCTCACTGGTAATTGGAAAGAATTTAAGAACGTTCTTATATGAACTCGACCTAAAAACTCATGCAGCTTAGATTTAACACAGAATACCCATTTTAACACATTTATTAATCACTTACCTCTCTATATACTGACCCCCAGCTTCTATGTTCTGAAGCAGGAATATGGGCCTACTGTACAACCGAAATAATGTAACCTGGTGACCAAACATTCCAGGGCCAACAAAGCTGCTCCCTCTGTAAGATATATTCTTGTGGCCAAATCGAATTAGGACTTGGAGGCTTTTCAAATCGTCTGCTGCAGAATGAGGGGTAAGTGTCAGTGTCCTCTATGCTCTGATAAAATTGCCAACTTACCTGAACAAAATGTATCTCAACAACACTCCATGCTGGGGAGGGGGCCCTGAGCAGGAAGCAGCACGAAATATTTTATGTATCTTTTATTATTGCATAAAAGTGATTAACAATTTAGTCCTAGGTTAAGACATCAAAACAATTAAAATGAACATAAAAATCCAACATTGCAAAGTCTTCTGGAGTACTTGAGAGTAAATGACGTATTCATCTCCACCCCCCCGCCCCCTCCCGCCGCCGCCTCCCGCCATCCCCCCCCACCGCATGAAACTCTTCACAGGAACTCATGTTTCTAATACCTCCTAAAGTATGTTGAGGTGACAGATGGGCTGAGGTCTGAGTCCCATCAAGCTTGGAGTTTTGTGTTTTTGTTTTTTGTCAGGGGAAAGAGGTTTCTTTGTTTTCCTAAAGATGAGCTTGTCCACTATAAAAGAAAATTGGTGCTCTTTAACTGTGGGCTGAACCAAGAGAGATTTCCCTTTCTTGCCTCTTGCCACCATGTATTTTTTCTGATTTGGTTTGGCTAACATCACAACCAAAACAGAAGCCTTCCTGACGACTGTCCTCCCAATTCCACTGCCCTGAAATATCTGCTAGAGAAATGATTCATTGTGTAAAGCCATGTTTGGCAAATAGAATAGGAAATGTCTGTTTGCAGAGAGTTCTTTGGTTTTATCCTTTGTTTTCCCAGAATGAACACAGGCCCTTTCAGATTCTTAAACTCAAAGAGGGTCGAAATCCTTCTCTACAAGTTAGTGTTTGACAATCATGAATTTAAATCCACTGGCATCGTTTCCTTGCCACAAGGCTCTCTGAACCAATTTCATCATCTGTAAAATGGGGCCAAGTCTAGTGAGAGCAGTTGGCACTCCTGCCCCATCCTTGCTATTCACTTCCAGTCCTTGCGATTAACAGCCTGAATTTTACTGCCTATATTATTTACCACATGTAGCAACTAGTTTAATTATGACAATAGGAGTTGATAGGAAATCATTTTTTGGAAGTAATTTGGCTCCTTTTGAACTTATCTGGGCTCATTTCAGAGGTTGTTTCCAAGAAAATAGACAAAGACCAGTGTTCTCAGTCCTCCTTGAGCCTTGGGACCTCTCACCTTCCAATTTAACAAATGACCCTGGGTGTTTATTTATTAGTGACTGAAGAGCCTTTGTAAACCAATTACCATGAGCAAACAGCATTTATTGTAAAGCAATAAACAACAATAAACCTTGCCCTCATCTAAATTCATTGCCCTAAACCACAGACCGCAGGGAACAGTTAGGTTTAAAACTCACAGTTGGTTAAGATTGAAGATTTATAGGCACTCCAGTCCAGCTCTCCTTGGGGAGCCAACATTGCCGGAGCACCAAGTCTGGAAGGCCAAATAACCTACATCAGGGTCACCTATGGTCTTTCACTGGGGGCAGGGGAGTAAAGGGAGAAGAAAAAATTCTTTTCTTTTCAAATTATCTTTTTCCCAGGACATAGGAGTATGCAGCACATTACAATTTCTCCTCCAGGTATATTAACCAATAAAGTAAATGGAAAAATCATTGTTGCCAAGTTATACATGGCAGATTGAACACTCATAGGTATCTCTATTCTTATAAAACAATTCAGCAAAAAAAATTTGGGGGGAATGCGTGGGTGGCTCAATGGTTGAGTGTCTGCCTTCGGCTTAGGGTGTGTTCCGCGGGTTCCTGGATTGAGTCCCACTTCGGGCTCCCCTTGAGGAGTCTGCTTCCCCCTCTGCCTATGTCTCCACCTCTCTCTGTGTGTCTCTCATGAATAAATAAATACAATCTTTTAAAAAATATTTTTAATGGCATAAGCCCACAAAGACTAAAAGAGCACTAGACAAACACACAGCAAAAGAAAGAAATAACCAATATTTGGAGTAAGTTGAAATCTAAACATCCTGGAGAAACAAATCAATCTGTCTTAGAATCCCAGAAACTCAGATGCTGAGGGCAATGGGTACCTCCAAGGGTCAGAGTTCTGGGCAGACCTGAAAACAGAGGGATTGGTTGAGCATTTAAATAAAACCCATTTAGATCACTTCTAGTCCCCACCCCTACCCCCACCACTGTCCGCCAGGATCATATTCAGGAGAGGGATACCAGACACTTTGAAGAGGGGTGGAAAGTGGTCCTGAAGATAGTCTGCACACTGCCTGCTTCCCACAACTGGATTAAAGTACATCAACAGCTGGGCTTATAGCAACAAACTGAAGGATTTTTCTCTGAGAAAGTGGACAAGCCCAAGAAAAATTGAAGTCCCACTAGTTACTCAGATCATAGCTAGGGTGACCAGATTTAGCAAATAAAAATACAAGAATGTGCAAGTATACTTAAATTTTAGATAAATAACAGATAATTTCTTCACATAAATATGTCCCGTGCAGTATCAGAGGCATGCTTATATTAAACAATTATCTATTTTGTATCTGAAAATCAAATTGAACTGGGCATCCTACATTTTATCTGGCATCTCTGTCCCCAACCCCAAATTCCAGTTGGCTTCTTGGTGCCCCATTCTTATACAGAAACACTGGCTAAGGACCATCAGATGGTTCTGTTGGAGGAAAGACAGAGAGGTCAAAACCAACAAGGACATGCAGAAGAAAGAGAAACAATGAAGGAAAAGGAAAGAATTAAATGAACGAGGATGAATGTCATCAGAACGATAAAAGAAAAATCGCTTCCATGGAATGAAAACAGCATTCTATTCATAAAGGAAAGAAGAAAGGAAGGGAGTGAAGAAGAAGAAGAAAGCTCAAAAAAATGAGAGAACTCTTGGAAATTGAAATATGATTTTTGAAGTTAAAAATTCACTGTAAGAGTTGAGACATAAAGGAATCCTGGCATGGGGTGTTGGATGAGGAAGATACCCAAGGAGGAAGACCCCCAGCACAAGGCAGGAAAAGTACAAGACAAACCTGGAAAACATGTTGGGCTGGAGAGTAAGAAAGTACTTTAAAGAATGATGGGCATGTGTCAAAAGGACACAGAAGACAACTTGCAGGGACTCCCACTGACCAAATTGGGAACAATTTCAGCATTAAGATACATAATGAATAAATTAAAAGTTTGATGAGGAAAGGGATATTTGCATCATTTTAAATCAACTCCCCAGTAACTACTTATTAATGATGAAATAACTGGCCTGTTATTTCCCAGTGGTGTACATCAGACTGAGAATCTCCTCTAGACCGAAGGAGTTTGAAAACATAATTGAGACAGTTGTTCAAACTTGAGTGCTACCTAAGTATTAGGTAATAGTAACATAACCTTCTTAATTTGTGTGACCGTATTGTGGATTTGCAGGTCATGTCTGTGTCTGTAGGAAATACACAATAAAATCTGAAGGATTACAGAGCATCAAATCAACAATTCACTCTCAATCGTTCTAGGGCTAAGGTTCTATACACTGTACTTGCCACTTTTCTGAAAGTGGTGTGATTATTTCAAAACAAAAAAATAAATACATCATTCAGATGTTGGGATAATTAAACAGGCTAGTGTATATAAAAGGCAATATGTGCTATAAAACAGTGGTTTCCTGACATTTGGGTTTCATGGTCTAATAAAATCTGTTTTTAATAGGAGGAGCACTATAGTCACCACCTTTTTATTTAGTCACGGAATGACATTAAGAAGGAGGACTACCATCAATTACTACTATCGTTTCATAAATGATTATTTCTGTGAGGAGCATCTCACTTTGGCAGAGGCATAATCTCAAATCTTAAAAATTGAATGCATTTGCCTCTAAGTAAAACTCAGTGCACTGTTTTTATGCTTATTATTATTTTGCTATTGTACCAACTTGTGAAAATGTCTTCATGAACCAGACCATGTCCCTGTAATTAAGGCCCAATCTCTCCCCTTCCTCTGCCCATTCACCTAACCTATAAGACTGTACTGTCCAATACGGCTATTAGCCATGTGTGGCTATTAAATTACTTGAAATTGTTTTTATTTTTAAAATTTTTTTAAAGATTTTATTTACTTATTCATGAGAGACACACAGAGAGAAGCAGAGACATAGAGGGAGAAGCAGGCTCCCCAGGGGAGCCCAATGTGGGATTCCATCCCTGGACCGGGATCACACCCTGAGCAGACGCTCAACCACGGAGCCATCCAGGTGTCCCAAAATTGCTTGTAAATAAAGTGTAAACATAAGTATAATTACACACTGGATTTCAAAAACATAGTATGAAAAAAATGTCGAATATCTCCCCCAACAATTTGTATATTGTTTACATGTTGAAATAATAGTATTTTGAACATGTTGGGTTAAACGTATTATTACAATTCATTTCACTTATTTCTTTTTACCTTTGTAAATGTGGCTACTAGAAATTTTCCAGTTATGTTTGTGGCTCACATTATATTTCCAGCACACAGCACTGCTCTAGGGAACAATCCTGTCTTTTCCAAATCAGTTTGAACACTTTTGTTGTAAGAGCTGGGAGATGAAGAGAAATGGGGTTGGAGAGGAGGGAGAAAAGAGAAGGTGTGAGTGAAGAGTGAAGGGGTGAGTGAAGAAGGGGCATTAAACACAGGGCCTGGGGATTGAGGACAATTTGGGGGATTTGGAGGTAAAAGTCTGTCTGATGCAGACTGAGGAAGAGAAAAAAAGGAATTTAAGAAGTGTCCTCTGGGTTATAAATCAGATTCCCTTTAGCATTCTTGAAGAGATTTGCAGCTCTAAAGATTAGAATGCAGGTTTCATTTCTTCTTGGCTCTGGGATTACCTTCTTTGATGATGATTCTGGGAAACTGAGCCTCCTGAGGACCTCAGGATTTATTCTGGTTACTTTTTATTCTAAATATTCATTGGATTAGTCCACAAAACTCTTTAGGACTTTTTTTTCCCCATCCCTTTACCCCATTCTTTCCACCCTTCCAAATGGGGCCCAGGGTAACATGAGGACAGGCTGCTCAGTGCTGGAAGGACACGTCTACCTTCCCAACCCTACCCAACCCGATCCCATCTCTTGCTTTGTTGGTCCTCACACAGCCATCCTGTGGGATTAACAGGTGCCCGTGGTCCACATTCTAATGGAAGTCTCATCCCATTAAGGCTTCCTTACCCACTAGGCTTGTTCTTAAAGATGAAGAATCATTTACTTAATGAGATGCCACTTTCCTACCATCCTCATCCATTAATTATTCAGGCCTTCCCTTTACACTTCCTCTGAGGCAAATGGTCTCAGATACACACAGCTCCCTTCCATAGGGAAATCCACCTACTGAAATGTAGGAACGAGTCCTCAGGACAGGAACAGGAGATGGGACAGACAGCAGCTATAGCCAACCCCTCTGATCAACTCCAAGTCTGCCCAAATTCTTCAAGCTCTGGAGAAGTCTAGAGAAGCTGCAGTTCTTAGAGATTAAATAAATCGCTCAAGGATACCCTTCCTCCCTTTGATTTCCCTTCCTTCAGTTGGAACTTTTCCCCCAATTTTCCTTTTATATCCTCTTCCTAACCTAGAGTGTATAGGCAGGGCCAGTTTGCTCCTTCTCCGGAGAGCATTGCATAGAAGCCTTTTAACTGGCTGTGGAATGAACAACTGGTTAGAAAGACTTTCAGTCTCCAGGATGTAGTTGTAAAGTCCAGGGTATTTTCAAGGGTAGGAACTTAACCTTAAGTTAAAAAGCCTAACACTTTAGTAAATGCCTTAATTTAACTGGATAAAGCAGGCCTTTTCAGGAGTCTATTCTGAAGGACCCTTTGGCTTGTCAGCCACCACTGACCAGAGTATGCTTGACAAAGGGGCACAGAGCTGTGGCAGGGCGTATGTTGAGTAGTCTTCCTGGTGGTCTGTCGAGTATATACTAGCAGTAATTTTGATAACGTCATTATAATCAGAGCATAAGACTTTCTAAGTGTTTATTTTCTTTGCAAAATAATACAGAAACCATCAGAGGGAAAAACTTGTGCAACAGCTTTCCAGGGCCCAAACTTTCTAAGGCTGGTTCATTCAAGTCTCCAAATATCACTTGCTCAGAGGTTCCTTCCTGACTCCCTTTTCTATTGTAGCAATTCTCTAGCCCCATTCACTCTGCATAACCCTACAATGGGTCACTTTTATCATGTTTACCACTACCTTCAATTTTCTTGCTCATATTAACTCTGTCTTTCCCAGGAGAACATACACTCCATAAGAGTGGGAATATTGTCTATCTTATGCTGTCTCTCCAATGTGTGGCACATCCTGGGTGCTCAATGATCTTCTCTTGAATGAACGAGTGAAGCAATGAGAGAGAGTGAGGAAGGGGGAAGACTTCGGCCTTAGGAAGGGAGTCATGATCCTCTTTGCTCTGTAGGGAGCCAGGATACCTGCAAATGCTCAGGAAGTGCTGAATATTTAACGAAGCCCCAGTGGTTGAGGGCCTTGTGGGTATGTTGCCCTGCCTAATATACCTGAAAGAGAAGGGTGGAGTGCTTTAACTGGAAATGATACTCCCATTATTTTATTCCAAGCAGAATAAGGCCAGAAAGGGTAGAATGCCCTGGAAAGGTACTTTCCAAAAGGATTAGAATAGAAGGAAGAAGAAAAGATTAATGTGAAGTCGATCACTCTAAACTTCAAAAGGTACACACTGTACCTGGGAACATAGCCAAAGCACAAGGGTGGGTGTGGACTGCACACCCCCAAGGGCAAGTCCTGGTGCAAAGAGAAGACCTGTGTGGCCCAGGAATGATGTGATATGGTAGAAAAATTAGATTAATGGGATCCCGAGTACAGATGTACCTAGACTTCACGGAGGATTTGGGCCTATAGGAGGGTCATCCCAGATGCCTTTCTGGCAAGATTTCGGAGTTCTTCAGCTCTCTATTAGGAGTGGCATAAACCTAGGTGAGCCTGTCTGGACCAAGTAGCCAAAGGCAGGTGGGGGGCATCCCTGCTTCAAGCATATGTGCTAATGCCTAGCAGGGTGCTGCCAGCGGGGGTCTGCTCTGCGGGAACCAGAGAGTGCTGAGAAGGATGAGACTGCCTTGCACAGGTGAGAGCTCCCTACTTTCAAAATGGTTTGGGGCCCGTTATCTTATTTTACTCCCATTTCAAACCGGTGGGGCTGGGTTACTGAGGGCAGTTACTGTTTTTGTGGCCATTTATGACCATGGAGACAGAGCTCAGTGAATTTGTCGTTTACCTAGAGTCAACTTGCTTAAAACAGTAGGGGAATAGTGTTCTCTGTACCAGGTTTCTAAAATGTGGAACCCCTGCATCAAAATCACCTGGATTCAGAGTCCAGAAATCTACAGTTTTATTATAAATTCCAGGTGAAAATAAATACTTAATTAATTAATTAATTAATTTCCATGTGATTCTTATGCATACTAATTATTTAGCCTGGCATACCATCCTTAACTCTAAACCAGTTTGTAACCCATTGAGCCATTAGCTCAATTCTGAGCACACCTATTCCTGTATTAACGTTCTTAAATAGTCTCCTTCTGAACTGGAAACACAAGGAGTTCCTTAGAAGAGAGGATCAGGTGGCTGTAAAGTGAAGCATGAACAAACATTGATAAGGCCTATTTGAAGCTCTGGTAAGAAACTCTTGTTGAAACAATCATAACTAAATTGCAGACTGTAAAACACAGCAAAGCCTGGGAACCTACTCTTCAGTGGTTAAAGTGACATGCAACCCAACTAGCCGATCAAGTGTTCCAGGACTAAAAAGAATTGACAAAGAGCTTTGGAGTCATTGCAACGGGCAGAACCGAAGCTTCATGGGCAGGCTGGGGACTGTGGAAACAAGATACGCTGCAACAAGTTCCAGAGCAAAACAAAGAAAGCATTTTCACACAGCTGTTGAAAGTTTATAAAGTAAGGATGGGGGAGGATCGGCCACAACTTCCAAAGCAGTTGAAGGAAATAACCAGAGCTGATGGAGAGTGGACTCCTTGGAACAGGGTGATGGCAGGAATCATAATCTATTTCTAGTGTAAAATACCATGCATTTGTAGAAGCATAAGTGAGTCGCTAAGAACAGTGTCCTCAATTCTATAGTAATCTTTTACATTTGCAGCACTCTCCATGGTTTAAAATCCTCCATATAACCACATTTCTATGACCCTACAGCACCTTAAAAATACAAAGCCCTGTCACCATCCTTCACTAGTTGTAATCTTTACCCCTGCTCTGCAATAGTCCTCATCCCTGTTTTGCAAGTGAGAAAGTTTAGGCTTATAAAGTGAAGGATCTATAGAAGTTCACCCAACTCATTTTCGGAGAAGCTAGGATTCAACTTCGGGGCTTTCCCTTCTCTACACCTGCCCCTCCCCACTATTAATTCCTGCAGCTAAATAAAATGTAGCTCAGTCAATCATAGCATTTGAAGCCAACCTCCCATTTGATAGATGAAAAAACTGAGGTACTTACAGTATGATTGAGGATTTGTCCCAGGTCCCATGGTTATCAAGAGGGCTCAGTTACTAGAGCCCATCTCCTGATCATCCAGTTCAGAGTCCATTAATTCCACTCTGCCTTGCTTCCTCTCACAGCTTAGGGGAGCTATACATAAATCACCCAGGTTAATTTGGAGACTTGGAATAAATACCTTTAAAAAGGGAGCTCCCTGGGGGTGCATGGGTGGCTCAGTCAGTTAAGTGTCTGCCTTCGGCTCTGGTCATGATCCCAGGGTCTTAGGATCAAGCCCCTCATCAGGCTCCCTGCTCAGCCGGGAAGTCTGCTTCTCCCTCTCCCTCTGCTGCTCCCCCTGCTTATGCTCTCTTGCTCTCACTGTCAAGTAAATTTAAAAAATCTTTTAAAAAAAGGGGGGGGAGGAGGGAGCTCCCCAAAGTATGGGAGCCTAACAGATTAAAAAGTCATTAAGTTGATTTAAAAGGGCATCTCTGCCTTTTACATGTAGTGACTCTAAAAGCTTGGAGCTTTTGGCTTCTCACACCTTGATATTATAATCAATATAGTTGCCACAGTAAGCAGTACAGAAATATTTGCTCTGAGTAATGTCCAGATTTCTTTTGTTGGTGTAGATGGCTATACACTCTAGACGATGGCAAAACTGTGGAAGTCGTTTTATATTAGACTCTGGTAATGGGGAAAGAATGAGAGAAAGGAAAATTGGATTCAAAACATGATTTATAAAATTACCAGTTACTAGAGGCCACATGAGGGCTAGCCCCAGGACAAAAGGTAAAAATGAGGTGCTTTGCACAGGGATGTCAACAGGTATATGTATGCCCATGTTCATAGAAGCATTATTCAATAGCCAAAAGATGGAAGCAACCCAAGTGCCCACCAACAGATGAATGGATAAGCAAAATATGGTGTATCCGTACATGCAATGGAATAATATATAGCTGTTAAAAAGAAGGGAATCTTGTCAGGTTACAACATGGATGAACCCTGAAGACATTATGCTAATGTCTTATGCTAATTAAATAAGCCAATCCACAAAAGGACAAATGTTGTATGATTCCTCTTGTATGAGGTTCTTGGGTAGTGAAATTCCTACAGACAGAATAGTGGTGGCTAGGAACTGTGAGAAGGGGAGCAGGGGAGTTTGTGTTTTACAGATTTTGAGTTAAAAAAAAAATAAGTGTGCCTTTTTTTTTTTTGGCTTTGTTTTGCCTTGGTTTGTTTCCTGCATCATTTTCTATGGGCACTAGGGCTATGTATCCTTGGGACAGCCTGGGGACTCCAGTTCAAGCTCCAGGGTTTTTTCATCCCTTTTCAAAATGTTCACTGAAACCCGCACTGCAAGCAAACAATGATGAATCCAAAATGTGGGACATTATATAAGACATCCTGGCCTCTTCAATAGTCAGTTTCCCTTAGAAGGAATGAAGGGGAGGTTATTCTAGATTAAAAGAGACGTAACCAAACACAATGCATGCATGAACTGTGATTGGTTCCTAGTGGGGAAAAAAAAAACTCTAAAAGACATTTGGGGAACAACAGAAAAAGTGTGAATATTGACTCAGTATTAGGTAATATTTAAAAAGCATTGTCAATTGTTCTAGATGTAGTAATAATATTGGAGTTATGTAGTAGTAGCAGGGAGGAGCTACACACTGAAATATGTAGGAGTAAAGTGTCATGATTTGCAATTTTCAAATGATTGAGAGAAAAATACACATGTATACAACAGCAAAATAACTGTATGAAAATTTCGAATAACAGCAAACATGGCAAAGTCATGGATAAAACAATCACTATCTAAATGATATGTATAGAGGTGTTCACTATATTACTTCTTCAACATTTTTGTATACTTAATAATATTTATTTTAAATGTGTAAAAATTGAGTAGTCATTGATTAATAAATATGAACTCACTAATGGATACTTCTCTAGTAAAATCCACCATCACTGCCAATTATTGAGTGTTCAGGGTGTACCAGGCACCTGGTACAACCTTTCACATTATTTCATGTTGTTCTAAAACACTCTATAAAGAGAGTGCTTTCATTAGTCTCACTTACAGATGAGCAAGCTGAGGTGCACAGATTGAGTAACTTCTTCAAGACTCTCAGCTAGTGAGTACAGTCAGGATTCCCATGCCATCAGTCTGGCTGCAGACAGGGTAACCACTTTAGAAGTCCTGGAAGCACTGTAGACAATATGAGGCATCAAGGCAAGCCCATGATGGAGGTGTGTTGGGACCAGAAAGTCTTTCAAAGCCCCTCAAATTATGGCCATTAAGGGTATATTTCTTCTTTCTTTTTTTTTTTTTTTTTTTTCCAATTAAGCCCTAGGCTCAACTTGGGGCTTGAACTCATAATCCTGAGATGAAGAGTTGCATGCTCTACTGATTGAGCCAGTAGGGCACCCCAAGGGTGCAGTTCAACCATGTAGGAGTTGGGTCTTCTTAGGCTACAATGCTCCAAGGTAAAAAAGCCTCTGTACCAGGATGCCTGGGTGGCTCAGGCGTTGAGCCTCTGCTTTTGGCTCAAGGTGTGATCCCGGGTTCCAGAATCGATTCCCACATCAGGCTCCCTTTGAGAAGCCTGCTTTGCCCTCTACCTCTTTCTCTGTGTCTCTCATGAATAAATAAATAAAAATCTTTTTTAAAAAATCCTCTGTACCCAGGTTCTAGGGATAAATCTGGGTATTTTGCCGCACACACCCCACCACCACCACTCAGAGAAACTCTGGGTGTTTTACAGCTGCCATCTCCTGTGTAGCCCTACGCAAGCAGGGAGCAAGTATAATTAATTATCTCCCATTATAGCTTCAGAAGCTTGCCTGAAGTTCCCAACTCTGAGACCCACTTGGCCTTAAACAACAACAATAGCCACAACAGTTAAAATTTATCTAACACTTGCTTTGCGCCAGGCACTCTCCTAAGTGCCTAAATAGTACTAACAAATCCCTACAACATCCCTCTGCAGTAAGTATGCTATTATCTCTATTTTAGGGGACAAGAAACTGAGGCACAGAATGTAAGTGCCCAAGGTCACAGAGTCAGTAAGTGAGGGTGCCTGATTCCAACCAAAGTCTGCTCATAGCTTCTGTTGATCCTGAGGGGGCCCGAGAGTCCCTTAATGGTTCTCGACAATCCTGGGGAGAATTTTGTCTCAGTGCTTAGCCCTGACCATGTGAGTTGAGGCCTCTGACAGTTTTGTGACCTTGTGTTCTGATTCTCCACTCATTCTGAACTTGGCCTCTAAGGTCTCTGTTTCTTACAAAACAGTAGTAACTCCTAGGTGGCTTGCTATCTGAGCTGATCACCCCACCTTGCTACCTGCCTAGGATGTCGTGGCCTCGCCCTAACAAACCACAGGAAACAAGTTATCTTCAACAGAAAGAAGAGAAGGCTTTCTGGTCAGTGTCACCTGATATAACCAACCACAAAGCCAGCCACTGGACCGGACTGCAAAATAGGACAGAGCCAGCCTTCCCCTCTCCCCACCCCATGTCCTCTATCCTCCCATCCAGCAGTGTCAAAGGAACCCCTTACAGTAAGCTACTAGCGATGTTTTGTTACCTCTCCCAGGGACATATCTTAGGATCCCTTGCAGACAACAATATCCCACCGGGCATGACAATCAAATAAGGCTTAGTTTCCTTTCTGCCATAGGAAAAAAATATTTATTTATTTTTTTAAAAAGACTTTATTTATTTATGCATGAGAGACACACAGAGAGAGGCAGAGACACAGGCAGAGGGAAAAGCAGGCTCCCTGTGGGGACCTCGATGTGGGACTCGATCCTGGAACTCCAGGATCACACTCTGAGCTGAAGGCAGACACTCAACCACTGAACCACCCAGGCATCTCAGGAAAAAATATTTAAAAAGAAAAAACAATTTCTGTTCCTCTTCAGTGGCCATACAGCCTGACAAATCACCCAAGGCTTTGTGTTCAATGATCTCACCTGCCCCCAGCCCCTACCCTGTTTTGTCTTGGCTGGTGACAGCAGTTAACAAATAGCTTCTCTCCAATTCAAGGGTCAAGCCCAAAAAGGAAGTAAGCTGGAGGTGCCCAAGGGGATGGGGTGGGGTTGGGTGGAGAGAAGCTAAGGCTTCCTAGATGAGGGACAGAATTGAATTTTGCAGGCCTGGAAGGATATTAAAGGGGAAATGTCCCCAAATGGTGGACTCCTCTGCCTCTTATGCAGCACTCTGGAGGTTGTAGGGCTCGGGGGCAGCAGTTGGCACCTGGCAGTCATGCCTCCAAAAGGTCCTTCTAGGAGGGTCTTAGTGAAGCAATCTGGGGAGAGGAGGAGGCTGTTCTGTTTATGTGGCTCTATGCATGGGAAGGAGCAAATATTAATTATCTATAGCAAAGAATAGAAGACACTGACCCAGAAGGTCTAAAGTTTCCTCAAAGCTCCTTCCACCCTGCCCTCATCCTAGACTGGGCCCATAATTAATGCCTCAGGGACCATCTTTAATTACACGACCTTGAAAACATGGGCAAGGGCCTATGGCAGAGTGTGCAGGCAAAGTAGACACTAATACTGAAAACCTTTGAGTCTAATAGTTGCATCTTGTAACCAAAGAAGAAATATTAATAATGGTGGCTATTTTACTGACTCTTTCAGACCCCTGTTGCATTCTCCCACCACCAGGCAGGCCCCCAGATTTTAGCACTGTCCAAGGGAGAAGAAGAGGGGATTTCAATAATAGTGAATATCAAGGATCCCACCAGCCAGGCCAAGGTGGGGCTCTGAGCTTGCTTCCAGTTGATTTAGAAAAATAAAAATGTGCTCCTTGATGCAGTGGAGCAAATTCATACCTGTTATTTAGGCATCAGTGGGAGGGCAGCAGGAGGGAAGGGGGGTGCTTTGAATGATCC
Source organism: Canis lupus familiaris (assembly GCF_011100685.1). NCBI lineage: Eukaryota > Metazoa > Chordata > Mammalia > Carnivora > Canidae > Canis > Canis lupus. The sequence goes on along the minus strand of NC_049229.1, from coordinate 39,911,810 downwards.
TCAAGTCACTAGGCACCTGGAGATGCTGCCAGGGTCTGCCCTCCTCCATTTGCCGTTAGTTGGCAAAAGACAAATTAGCCCAGAGCCTCCTGAGCCAGAGTTTGCAATGCAGAGTCTGCAAGAATGTTTGCTTGGGGAGCCGCACTGTTCTTTCTCTCAGCAGGTATAATTCCATCACATGATTGCCTTGGATCTGCTTTTCCCTGCTCCAGCCCAAGCTTGCCAATTCAGACAAGCATCACTGAGAAATAAATAGTCTTTCTCTGTGTCAGCCCAGAAAACACTGGGGGTCTCTTCACACAGAATATAATGAGAATTTCCTGACTTCTGTAGTTAGGAAGGGCCTCTCTCCCTATCCCAAGGCCTACATGCTGAACTTCCTCTTTGCAGACAACTCACCGGCCTCAGTGGGGAAGCCAGGATAATTCTGCACCGCCCCCCACCCCCCAACTCTGTCCTGAGCTTTACAGGTCCCTGGAAGACCAGTTAAAGAAGAAGACGTCAAAGAGAGGCAGAGGGTCTAGCCCAGGGCCTCCATTGAGATAAGAACCGTGCTACCTTGGAAACTTCCAGTAGAGCATTGCTGTGTCTAGCCTCAAGGGTGATTTCTGTTGCAGCAAAAGGTTACCTAGGACAGGTACCTTTCACTGTCTGGGAACTGCTGACAAGGAAACCACTAGAAGGGACTTTCTCAGCCCAAGCCCCAAAGGTTCAGCCCAGAAGAGGGAGAAGGGGAAACCTTGTCAACGGTGACTGCCTGCCCATTTGAACTTCTTGTGGGGTCCTGTGGAGGCAGGTCAGGGTCTGATCTTCTTCTTTCAGGCCACAGATATTCCCTCTGGATGGCTGTTGAGGATTAAGTTGGCTTGGGAGACTCTAGGATTCTGAGCAGCCCTGACCCGGACCAAGAGAATTTAGACCCTCTGGGTAAGTTCCAGGGACTCCTCCGGACTGGGGTCAGCCCCTATGGTGACCTAATGTTTTATTTACCTGCTCCAACTTCTCTTAGAAGTGTTTTTCATTTAATAAGCCCTGATAGGAACATTTTCATAGCAAAAAAAAAAAGTTTTAAAACTCAGAACACCCTCATCAACTAATTGTTCTTACTTGTCTGTTCTCCCTCCCTTTCCTTGTCTACGTGCGTCCATACTTGGTGCAGGGCTGTTTTCTCAGCACAGATAAGTGTTCCACTTTCCTTACCAGATAACTGCTACTGTGAGCCTTTTCCTTCTGTAGCTCAGTGCTTCTGAAAGCTGGATGTGCGTCATTTGGAGCACTTGCTTAAAGTTCACATTCCTAGGTCCCTTCCGGAGTGAGACTTGATTCTGTAGGCCTCGGTGTGGGACATAGGATCCTGTACCCCCCCACCCCCTCCACCCCGACACAAGACCACAAGATTTAATGACAATATGTTTCTTATAAACAAATTATAGGGAATTATAAACAAGAAAAGCAAATCTCTGTTTTCTTCGGTGCTGGTGAAAATACACAAGGGCCACTCCAGTCCCTTAGCTGTCTCTGACAGATCCTGGATTTTCTCCATTTGCCCCTCAAGATCCACTCTTTATCCTTCTCCATCTGCTCTTTGCCTCAAGAGGCTGAGCCACAGGAGTTTGCATTGATGGGCTCTCTTTGCCCTTCCAGCCTCTGGGAGGACAGGCTGATGAGGTTGGCCTATCTATTTCCCTGGTTCCTTCCTGTGAGCCTGCCCTCACCATCAGCTTTCTTCCTGGGTTCCCTTACCTGGTTCTGCATCCCTTACCCTTTCAGACCTGTTGGTGTTAATGGTTCCTGCACTTACCAAACCAAGAGTAGCATACCACCCCCTTTTCTTTGTCTAAGTCCAGCCTATACTTTGTAAATAGTGTCTTCATTACACTGTTCTCAAATGACTCACACTCTAAGCCTATTTGTTGCCAGGACCCTGATTGAGGTAACCTTTCTAAACTAATATGGTGAAAATTTTAACTTAATTTTGCCCTTTCCTAGGCTTCTGCAAGTGGGATTTCATTTTCCCTTGGGAAAATTTTCCCTTAGTAAAACTAGAGTAGCTTATTTAAACTTTAAAATATAGAAAATAATTTGTGTTTTTTGGGGGGGAAAGTAAGATCCTTACTACAGTTGCTTCCAAGAGATAATTCTGGGTAAATAGGAAAAGAATATTATAAACTGTGTATTTTGAACAAGCACTGCCAAGTGGTTCTGATGCATGATGGTTTAAGGAGCATTGGGTACATAGGCCCTTCAAGCTCCTCACAAGGCAGCTCATTTAAGCCATCAGCGTCCCTTCCGGAGTGCCAGGATGTCCCTCCATTCAGACCCATATAAATGAGTTTGAGAAAAACAATTTTATGTGAAAGTACAGCCTAGTATGCAGACTTTGGAGAGTCTATCCTTAATGCCTGTTTTTGAAGTCCAGGAAAGCTGTGCATACTTTTTTTGTCTTAAACTCGAGGTTTTTCTAAAATATACATTCCTCCATATTCCCTATTTTTAAAATTACCTATTTTGCTCAGCAACAGCTCCTCTGTGAAGCTCTTGATCCGTGTACATCTGGAATGAGAATACGGCAAGTTGCACTGCTTTGGCAGATGGTCCTGTGCCCAACAGAAGCCTTAGCCTGGATTCAGTCCCATATCTTCTTTCCCAGCACAAGCACCTGACTCAGCCTCAGAAGTGCAGAGAAGGTTATAGGACATCATCCTAGTCTGCCTCCCCAGACTCCAGTTCTACCCACTTACTTTCTCCCTAGTCTAAACGGACTATTTCCCAAATTCACTTTAAAGATATTCAATAGGAGATTGATTATAAATGTAATGTGCTCATTATTGTTCTGAGTTCCTCATTAGAAGCTCTTGCCGAAGGGCACCTGGCTGGCTCAGTCAGTAGAGCATGTGACTCTTGATCTGGATGATGAGTTCAAGCCCCATGTTGGGCATAGAGATCACTTAAAAAATAAAGATTTAGAAAAAAAGAAGAAGAAGAAGCCACAGCAGCTATTGCAGTGTACTGCTAAATATTAAGCTTTGTTCCTAATATCCATACCCACCTCCTAGAAGTATCTTACATGGATTAGACTAGGACAAGTTCCAGTACAGGGGAACCATAGAAAAATCTGGAACAGAGGCAAAAAAATGACCTTAGGAATCAAGTTTCCTTTATCTGTGTGTGTTCCCTGCCCTCCTCAACAACTTCACACTGGCCACTTCTTAACAGCTTACTTGAGAATTGCCTGTAATTTTCCAAAACTTACCTGCACGAACTTACAAACATCATCTCTGCTTGAGGTTTAAAATGCTAGTTGTAGGCTGCCCTAGTTCCTGCCCTCTAAGCCTTCCCAATGAGCTCTGAGCAGCAAGCTGCTCCCTTGCCAACTCAAGCCTGGCCTGCGCATTCTTCTGATGAAAAGCAGGTCCTACCTGTCAGCTTCATCTGACCCAAAATAATGAACAACTGCAGCCACTGACTCCCCAGTAAACAGTAGTAGTCATTATCAAAAGTTTTGAAGCAAGTGACGATTAATCAGACCTTTGTTTAGGAATATTAAAAAAACAAAAACAAAAACTGGCCATAATGAAATTCAGACTTGCCCTAGGGTCTGTGGCGCCTGGAGCATGGTACAAATGGAGGCCCACATGCCACATGTCAAAAAGTTATAAATCAAATTAACAAACTATTAAATAAGATACATTCTATCCCCCTGTACTTAAAAATAAAGTCCTTCTTAACAGTGTGGAAGGCCAGGTTCAAATATAGAATTAAAGAGTTTCTCTGAGTTCCATGCTGGGTAGAATGGAGGAAAGCTGGTCTCTGGCCCCTAACCCATTCCCAATTCAAGCTCTGTCCCAGATGACAAGGGATCTTAAGCTCATGCAATGGACATGTCCAAGCTCCACCTACGTCCCACCCCCACCTCACCCTACCCTCCTCTGATAAACAACTACCCCTTGGGTACATTTCAGGGCTAGGAATAAGTATAGTACTGGTGTGGTCTGTCCTCAGAACAATATACCTGGAGAAAAGTCTGGCCCAGGTCCAGCAAATAGGATCGAGAAGGGGAACAGGGACTTTGAGTAGGAACATCCCATTTGCCTGTGGACTCCATACCCTGTGGAGAAATACAGCTAAAGTGGACCAAAGAGGGGCTCCTAAAGCATGGGACCCAAGGCAGAGGGGATACTGTTGAAATAAAGTACTTTAGATGGAGGATACAACCAACTGCAAGGAAATCACTAAAGAGGTCATGAAGGCCTTGGGTAAAATGAAAGCCCAAGAAAGGAGAGGAGGGAAGAGATAAGACATATCCAGGAAGCAGAACATGAGCAGACAGGAGAGAGGCAGAGACCAGTGGCCCTGGGTTCAGCCCTGACAGAACTCACATCTGCACCTGGCCTTGCAGACACTTTAAAATGTGAGCCCTCCCTTTGCCTAAGCCAGTTACGGTTCTTGAAAGAAAGTATGTCTCCACAAAATATTACTTGGTCAGTTGCAAAAAAAAAACCCAAGTTGGCCCAGAGAGAGGGAGAGTAAAGAAAGAAAAGAGCTAAAGACAGGTTTGGGGAAGTCATAAATTTGCAATGCAGGAATTTAAAAAAAAAAGGGGGGGGAAATAGAATCATCAAAGAAGTAGGGGGAGAACTAGCTCACTAGGGTGAGCATTTAAGAAAGAGGGCTGTCAGGTGGAGGATGAGGCCTGAGAAAAAGCCACTGAATTTGGTTACTTCAAGGTCACTGGTGACCTTCAAGAAAGTACAACTACAGACAAATGTGGGCAAATGCACACGCCCTGGTGTGCTTCAGAGATTGAACGAGCTATGGCGCTTCACGGATGGCTGAGGTCTTTCTCCTTCCCTGGTACTGGCAGTGGGTACGACTGCCCCTGCCTCCTCCTCACCTCTTTCCACGGAGCGTGCTGGTGAACTCTGGCACCCTCGGGGCCAAGGTTGGTTTGAAATGTGTCAGAGAGCAGGTAATGAGGTGCCACAATCCTGGATGGAATCACTGGAAAAAACAACCAAACAAACAAGCAAAGAACCACTGGATTCTTGGGGACCCCCAGTCTTTATCTATAACTCTTCCATCTCCTCTTATTCTGCTTTGCCTTGGCATAGTTAAAGACAAATCCCAGCCTCCACTTCCCAAGCAGCCAGCCAAGGCAAACCAACTTCCCATGTTGCTTATCCTCTCTCAAGGGGGGTTGTGTGTTTATGTTCGTGTATTTTGGGGTACGAGGGAGCATGATCCCCTAAAGAATCTTTTTCCCAAGTCTCCACAATTCAGGAGTCACAACAAACAAGTAAAAATAACTTTTTATTTAAGGAAGCACATCTATGGCTTCCTGTTCACATGGCTGACAACAGAAGAACCGGGGCTGTGAAGCCTGCAGAGACTTTTCCAGGGAGGTGGATTGCTTATAGCTGGAGAAAATGAGCAGGAAGGACAGCCTGTGCCCAACTTGTCCCCTGTGACCGTTGCTCAAATATAGACACTGAAGAGAGAATGTCAGATGTGTGAGAAATGACCCTGAAGATACAACAAATATTCTGATTGGCTTCTTCTCCTTTGAGGCTCTCCCCACCCTGTCCTTACCCCATCCCACTCCATCCCACCTCAGCCCCCAACCACAATTCCCAACCTGAGTGATGTTCAGGCTGGGTGGCCCCCAGCACACCTCCTGCAAGGGGTGAAGGGGGACAGAGTCCAATGCCCTTTCTCTGATGTTTATGAAAAGGCAATATAGCAGCACACTACAATCCCTCCAGACCCCTCCTGACAATGTGCTCCATGAAGAAATTTAAAAATTACTGCTTGGGATACCTGGGTGGTACAGTGGGTTGTGCAACCAACTCTGTTTCAGTTCAGGTCATGACCTCAGGGTCCTGGGATCAAGCCCTGAATCGGGCTCCACACTTGGCACAGAGTCTGCTTGGGATTCTCTTGTTCTGTCTCCTTCTGTCCCTCCCCCTCATGCTGTCTCTCTCTCTCTCTCTCTCTCTAAAATAAATAAATAAATCTTTAAAAAAAATTACTGCTCACTAGAGAAATGGGAGAGCCTGATCTTTTCCCATTGATTTCTCCCCCTTTTTTTTTTATTCAAATATCTGCAGCTCCTGGGTGTTGGGAGCCTCTTTTAACTTTCTCTGGGGTGGGGGGGGGGGCATTCCTTGATGTCTTTCCTCCTTTCTCTGGAGACAGAATTTTTTTAACCCATGGACTCAGACTGCTTTTCTCCTTTGAGGAGCTGGAGGGGGGTTACTAAACAACACACTGTTGTACATATTTCACTCGATCCTCTGAACTGCCTGTGAATGCGTACAGTTGTTCTCTTCCCCTCAAGAAAGAGAACAGGTGTTCTGAAGGTACCGTGACTTGCCCAAGGCCACTCAGGGAATGAGTCCTGGAGTCTCAAATGGAACGTCTGCCTCTGGCTCTAAAAATCTGTGCCAGGCTAACCAAACCGAAGGCTTGGGCACTGGCTGGGGACAAAGTGTACATTGGGAAGCACAACCTCTAAACCTTGTCTTTCTCTCCTGTCAGGGAGCCCAGAATGAGGAGTAGAAAAACACATACTGCAAAGAGAAATGGGAAAGAAAACATACTGGCCCTTGGAGCACTGGCTTTAAACTGTTTTGTTGTTTTTTTTAAAGACTTCGTTTATTTATTCATGAGAGACACAGGGAGAGGCAGAGACATAGGCAGAGGGAGCAGTCAGCTCCTCACAGGGAGCCTGATGTGGAACTCGATTCCCAGACTGGGATCACCCCCTGAACTGAAGGCAGACATGTAACTGCTGAGGCACCCAGGCGTCCCAGCTTTAAACTGTTTTGACTGTCACCCAGAGTAAAAAACACATTTTATATCTTGACCCAGGACGTTATATAAACAAATGATATATACATATATATATACAGTTTTACCAAGAGTGATGCACTCTGATATATTTTGTTCTACTCTTGTATTCTTTTTTTCCCCTTTAATGATGGTTTTTGACACATAAGATTGATTTCACTACCCATGACAGATCTTAACCTGCAGATTGAAAAATGCTGTCTTAAAGCATAAACTCCACATTCAGAGATAAGCTCTCATACCTTCTTGTATAAAGAGCCAAGTGGGATGGAGCCCAACACGTAATATGTGTTTAGGAAATACTTGTTGAACTTCTGGATTTTTAAGGAATTGATAACTCACAAATTAAACAATTTGGTCTGGAAACTCTTTGGTCGGCTTTATGTGAAAAAGATAATCCTGGGGATCCCTGGGTGGCGCAGCGGTTTAGCGCCTGCCTTTGGCCCAGGGCGCGATCCTGGAGACCCGGGATCAAATCCCACGTCGGGCTCCCGGTGCATGGAGCCTGCTTCTCCCTCTGCCAGTGTCTCTGCCTCTCTCTCTCTCACTGTGTGCCTATCATAAATAAATAAATAAATAAATAAATAAATAAATAAATAAATAAATAAATAAATAAAATCCTAATTTTAAATCTCAACAGACACATGATTCCCAAACACAAAACTATAATTGGGTCTCTGCTATGAATCTAGGCTTGAAACTCTAAATGAAAATACTAGCCACCTGGGTAGTTCAGTGGTTGAGCAACTGCCTTTGGCTCAGGGCATGATCCTGGGGTCTTGGGATTGAGTTTCTTATAGGGCTCCCTATGGGGACCCTTTTTCTCCCTCTGCTTATGTCTCTGCCTCTCTGTGTGTGTCTCTCATGAATAAATAAATAAAATCTTAAAAGAAAATACTAGTGAATGAATTTTATTCAACAAGTATGACTTAAGTGTTCTGTACTGTGCACTGTCCTAGGGACTAGAGATACAGAAAGAAATGAGACCCAGTCCCTGCTCTCAAGGACTCTCAAGCTGCGTTGTGGCAGGAGATTGAGAAGTGAAACCAGAATTACAATGCAGTGTGAGAAGGGTGGCACAGGCTGTCATGGGAGTGGAGGGGAGTTACTAACCCTTTCTAGATGAGACAAAACACATTTCCTCAGGGTCATCCCAGCCTATACTTTAAAGATGAATGATAGCTGGATGGGAGGATAAGTAGAGGAGGGCTATATCAGGCAAAGAGAATATCATATGGAAAGTTGTGGCAGGGGTGGCTGGGTGGCTAGGCATTTAAGCTTCTGCCTTCAGCTCAGGTCATAATCCCAGGGTCCTGGGATTGAGCCCTGCATCAGGCGCTCTGATCAGCAGGGACTCTACTTCTCCCTCTCTCTCTGCCCCTCCCCTGTACTTGTGCTCATGCTCTTGCGGGCTTTCTCTCTCAAATAAATAAATTAAATCTTTAAAAAAAAAAAAAAAAAAAGTAGTGGCAATTTGTTGATTGTCCCCCTACAACCAATCCACATTTCCTGTCAGCAGTGTCCTAATTATTCGGGAAGGGGCGGTGGGGGTGGGGGGCAAGGGAGTGTTCATTCCTACTCAATTATCATTCAAGGGAAAATCCTGATTAACAAGAGCCAAATATGATGGTCCCAGGCTCCTCACCAGTTATTAGTTTAGGAATGGGCATAACACCCAAGTCTGACTAATGAGATTCCAGAGCATACCTTCTAGCAGGGGACTTCAAGACAAGTTTCCTTGTTCTCAAAAAAGAGGTTCACAGTAAGAAACAGCCATTCGTCTATTGGATCCTACATTGTCTCAATGAGATGTCTGTGATGCAGCCATCTTGTGAGCAGGAAGCAATCTAGTTGGAACAGAGCAACCAAAAAGTTAGAAAGACCAGGGACCTCAATGGCCTTGGTGAGTAGCTGAATTAGCTAGACTCTAGAACTACTTTATCCCTGGACAAGATGTCATGTAAGATAAAAGAATTTTCCTTATTGCTAAAGTCAGTTGAGTCAGGGGTTTAAGTTACGTGTTACTCATTACTCGCAGTCAAAATAAACCTAAACTGATACAAAAGCTATGAAGATATGAAAGGCATGTTCTGGGTTCCGCAAGGCAACAATTGTATACAAAGTTCAGATCATACTCTGCTACAAGCTTCAGCTTCAAAATGAGACACAAATGACTATTAAATATCTGGAAAACTCAACCTCATTCTTAAAGAGAAATGTACTTCAAAACTAAAATTAAATGCCATTTTTCATTTCCATATTGACAAAGATCCCAAAACTTGATAATATCCAATATTGTCAAGGGGAAACAAGTTCATTATTTGTTATGAGAGGATTATGGATGGTATAAATCTACTGAAGGCAATTAGGCAATACTAACCCTTGCCTGATGATCTGACCACCCCGAGGCCAATCTAAGGAGAGACAATATGATGGTCAGGCTGACTTGAGCATCCTGATCCATTCAAAGATTGTATTTTATTTGTAACTTGCTAAACCTCAATATCCGATTCCAGTTTAAGTGTCTCTTTCAGGCCCCTTGTCCCCTCCCCTCATACCTCCTAACCAGCTAAGGTCCCAGTTTCAACTGCATTGCAGGCTGGCTACCTACGCGTGCCTTCTGTGAAATCTTCTTTTCTTTTTTTCTTTTTTTTTTTTCTGTGAAATCTTCTGAGACAATTCTCCATCTCAGAGTCTGTTTCTATGAAACCCAGTCTAAGATACTATATATGTATGCAAACATGCATACATATATACACACATTTCTTTACAAAGGAAGCTACAAAACCTTCTGCGTTGTCTAAAAAGATGTGAATGAATGGAAAAATAGATGTTCCTGGATATGGAGCCAAAATATTACATAAATACCTGTTTCCTACAACTTCAGTTATAGATCTAGCAGAATCTTGTTTTTTTTTTTAAAAAAAAACTAGAAGGCCTAACTCTGGGAAACAAACAAAGAGTTGCAGAGGGGGAGGTGGGTGGAGAGATGGGGTAATTGGATGATGGGTACTAAGAAGTGCACTTAATGGGATGAGCACTGGGTGCTATACTATATGTTGGCAAATTGAATTTAAATAAAATATATTTTTAAAAACTTGAAGGATGTTTTTTAAACATATGGCAAAAAAGAAGAGAGAAAGGAAAATTCTAAACAGGCAAGAAAGAAAATTTATTGGGGCAAGGAAGTGAAGGAAGAATTAATTACTATCAAAACTAAAAACCCATAAAGCAACAAAAATAGGAGAGTGAAGTCTTGGTGTAAGAATAGACAGATTCCTGGAATATAATAGAAATATCAGCAATGCATCCTAATTTTCATAGAAATTTTAGTGTATTAAGAAGATGTCACAATACAATGAGATAAACAAAGTTTTTTTTTTTTTTTTTTTTCATAAATAGTGAAGGAAAACTGATGAGCAATTTGGGAGGAAGGGAAGAATTTAGATCTACCCTTTACATCAAAGTGAATTCTATTTTATTTATTTATTAAGTAATCTCCATACCCAATGTAGTACTCGAATTTACAACCTGGAGATCAAGAGCACATTCTCTGGCAATTGAGCCAGACAGGCACCCTAAATTCCATTTAATTTAAAAACTTAAGTGTACTTAAAACTACAACATTCAGAAGAAAATAGGGTTAAATATTTATCACAGCACTAGTGGAAAGGTCCTTCTGATGACTTTCTATCACATTAATGTATTTTATTTTCTTCATCACATGTACAACTTCCTGAAATTATTTGTGTTATGTTTCCTTCATAACTTTCATCCACAAGATAATAAACTTCATGAGTACAGTATTATTATAGAGCAAAGATGGAAGTACTTGACAACATGAAGATTTCAGAAAAGAAATTTTGTATGTTAAAAAAAATCAACACAATACAGGAAAAATAACATACTAGCAGATATATTTACAAAAAAAATTGCCAAAAAAGATTAATGACATTGTTATCTCAAGAATTCACACAAGTTGATAAAAATCTTATTAAGACCCCAGCTAGGGCAGCCCCGGTGGCTCAACGGTTTAGCACCGCCTTCAGCCCAGGGCATATCCTAGAGACCCGGGATCGAGTCCCATATCAGCCTCCCTGCATGGAGCCAGCTTCTGCCTCTGTCTGTGTCTCTGCCTCTCTCTCTCTCTGTATCTGTCATGAATAAATAAAATCTTTAAAAAAAAAAAAGACCTCAGCTAATATTGGAACAAAGACTTGTAATAAAATACTCACAAAAAACAAATATTAGTAAATATGTGAAAAATATTCAATTTTATTAGTTATCAAATAGAAGCAGATTAAAAGAAGTATGGTATTTCTTTCTCTAAGTTAACTAAATTAACATTACTAAATTAACCCCCCCAAAATTAAAATGTGAATCCCTAAATCCAGAGCTAATAATATTGGTACTTGTATTCATGGTGAGTAGTATCATAAAAGGATGCAATCAATTAGGAAAATAATTGAGAGTCCCCAAAATGTTTATGCCCTGTGACCAGTACATCTCTTTTATTTATTTATCTTTAAAAATAGGTTCTATGCCCAATGTGGGCTAGAACTCACAATCCCAAGATCAAGAGTCACATGCTCTACCAACTGAACCAGCTAGTGCTCACAATATATCTCTTTGAGAGAATGGATCTCTACTTCTGCAGATGTTCTGCTTCTACAGAGCAGCAGAAGCATCAAGCCATTGTCAAAATCCAGCAAAATCCTGACACGGCCTCCCTTCCCAGACCACATTTCTATACCTATGCTGTCCAATACAGTAGCCACTAAGCACATGTGGCTACTGAGCATTTGAAAGCTTGATAGTTTAGAGGCAGCTGGTTGGTTCAGTCAGTTAAGAGTCTGACTCTTGGTTTCAGCTGAGGTCATGATCTCAGGATCATGAGTTCAAGCCCTACATCAGGCTCTATGCTGGGTGTGGAGCCTACTTAAAAAAAAAAAAAAAAAATATATATATATATATATATATATATATATATATATATATCTCAAAGACTTAGAGGGAAGATAAGAAAAAATGGATCATTAATCATTTTATATTGATTACATATTGAATTGATAATATTTTGAATACATTGGCTCAAATGAAATATATTATTATGGTTAATTTGATAATTTTACTTTCTTTTACTTTTTTTTTAATGTGGCTATTAGAAAATTTTAAACTACCTATGTGGCTCACATTCTATTTATTCTGGACAGCTCTGTCCTAGAATTGCCCTAAACTAATGTGACCAGCATCCTGGGGAATCACCTAATTTCTAATCGACATTATTCTTTGTATCTAGCATTGTAGCAAGGCTGGCTTTTTTTCTAGAAGAAGGAGCAGGGAAGGCTAAGTAGATGGTTCAGCAGATGAAAGTGCCTCTGCCAATATTATTGCCCTAATGACCTTATTCCTGTGCCTGATATTCTCAAATGAGCCACAGTGGGTTGTTGAAATAAAAGGAAGCTACCTGGCAGTGATTACTTTTCCAGACTTAACAGTCCTCTGGGACTGGGTCTTCGACTTGGGTCCATCCATGATGCCACCACACAGATCTACAAATATAAACAGATTATAACATGTTCCTGCTTCACTTGCTTCAATGATTCTTCTTTCTGCCTGCCTGCCTTGGCCACAAAGCCCACAAGACCTGGCCTTGCTTGTCCATCTGTCCTCTTCTTTCTTCTCTCTCTCTAGACTTCTCTCTCTAGACTCCAGCCACACCAGTCTGATTTCACTCTCTCAGCCAGGCCAGCTTCTTTCTCTCTCTAAGCCTCCAGAACATACCATTTCCAGCCTAAAGTGGCCCTTCTAGTCACTGTTTATCACATTAGTGTATTCTGTTCTTTCATCACACCTATACCTTCCTGAAATTATTCTTGCTGTGTTTCCTTCATTACCACTCATCTTTCCTCCATAAGATAAAAAACTGCATGAGAAGAAGGATCATGTCTACCTTGTTCACCACAACATCCCAGATCTTAGAACAGTGCCTGGTGCATATAGGGGCTCCTCAAATGTTTGTTGGTGAGTCTATGAATGAATGCCAAATTATTCCTCTTACTCTTCCCCAGATATGCTTTGAGTTTTCTTATCTCAAAGAAAGTCTTACCTCAAAGTGTCTTTGCTTTTGCTGTGTCTTCCCAACTAGAATCTTTATTCTAATTATCTAAAATGACATACTTTCCACCTCAAATACAAACCACCCAACTCAAAATCATTTGGTGATTAGGAGGCTTTTTGGTTTTTGTTTTTTTAATCACACATAATAAATCCAGAGTGGTGCCATTCCAGAGCGGCCTAACTCAGTGGCTTAATGATGTCCTCAAGGACCCATGCTCTCTCCAACCTTTCCTGTCTGCCACTCTTACCATGCCAGCTATTGACCTAACCCTCCTCCTTTAAGTTGCAAGATGGTGACAGCAGCTCAAGCACTATATTCTTGTACAGCATCTCAAATCCAGAGAATCTCAGACTTACAGAATTTCCCAGAAGTCTCTTCTGCAGAGTTCCCTTTTATATTTCATTGTCCAGAATTGTAGTACATGCTGCTCATTTCTAATCCAGCCCACTTCTAAACCAATTACTGGCAAGAGCTAGAAATTTCTAGCTAGAAATTGGCCTAAAGAATTAAGATGGGCCTCCTTCAGGCTACTTTGTGAATTCCTGGTCCTGGGGAGTAGAGGCTGCTAAAATAACAAAGGAGGGGGATTGGGTGGGGGATGGGGTCCGGAAAGGCACAATGGTCTCAGAATAAACCACTGAGAGTTTACAAGCCACAAAACCCTACTAGATTTTCAAAGTACAGCTCAAATCTTGGGTCTTTCATTAATCCTCTGATTATCTTAAATAGAAGTAGCCACTCCCTCCTTGGGTTCAGGCCAAAAACTTTGGAGTCATTCCTAGTTTCTCTATTCATAACCCCATATGTGTTAGCTATCTTGTCTACAAAAAACGTTCAGAATCTAATCTTATCTCGCAACCCTCAGTCCTATTACCATGGTCCAAGCCAACATCATTTCCCCCCTGGATTATTGCCTGCTCACTAGCCCCAAGCTTCTCTTCCTGCACCCCTATCTAAAAAACTTACCTCACTCTGCTTCATTTTCCTTCAAAGCACTTGTCATAAGTTGATGAATTATATGTTTATTATTTGCACTCTGTCTTGTCTTATTAGAACCTAAGATCCATGAAGCCAAGGGTTTTATCCGTTTCATTCACTGGTTTAGCCTCAGTGCTTACAACAAAACGTAGCATGTAACAGGTGCTCAACATACGTGTACTGAATACTTACACACTTCTTTGAAGTGTGTGGTGCGCTTGGCATGGTCTCAGGCTGTTACTTTCATGTGTGCACACATGCTGTCTCTTCAACGGGAACATAAGCTTCTAAGGGTCAGAGCGGAGTCTTACCACACCATTCCTGGCATGAAGGGGGCACTCACAAGTTTGTGTGGTTGACAGATTTAGAGGGAAAACACATTAGGGCAATGAGAACTGTTATCATTTTACGTACCCTGTACTTGGCAGGATTCTGAAAAGATGAAATATGGGCTAGGACAGCACATTTAGGGCAGGGTGTGGAGCTTGGGATTCTGCGCTAGAATATGGTCCAAATTAACTCCTTGAGGAAGAGGAAGATGGCAACTCTTTGATATTGAAAGAAGAAAACAAGGGCATATTTCTTACCTGGATTTCCCCTGGAACTGGTCTTCCCACGTTTGTTTACAATCTCACAGTACTTTGCAATGGATTGAGCCTCAGTCCTGTTAATTGGTGGCAAAGATCTCTACTTAGCAGATGCTAAATAGAAGCAGAGCAAAACTAAAGAGTGGTTTAAGGTCACCTAGAGTCGCTGCTCAAATTTAGGAAGGAAACTCAGACTTCGTCCAGGTCCCACCCCCAGCTGCAGCGCTCCAGCCTCCCAGTACACTGTGAAGATCCCAAGAGGGGCACCGAGCCTGGGAGAGGAGGTCCTGTTAGCCCTCCCTCTCACTTCTGTACCCAGCGCTCTCACACCAATTCCAGCAGCAAGGCCAATTACCAGACCAAACACCAGACTCAAGGGAACCAGACCACTTTCAAATATCCGTAGCATTACTTTTCCCCCCGAGGAGAAAGGGACACATGAGGAGACAGAAGATCGTGCTTTAAACAGAAGAAGAAAAAGATATCATTGGATGTGCACTCAGCCAAAAAAGCAAACGCCAGGAATAACTGAGCATTGTTTGAAGCCAAGTCTGTGCAGAAGGGACCCAGGTGGAGGAGGAGGCAGGAGGTAAGGTGGTCTGAGGACGCAGAGCAAATGCCCCACGGGGAGGGGCAGGAGCAGAGGGACGTATTTTAGGCAACCTTAAAAGCCTTGATTTAGCATCCTGCAGGAAATGAAAAGCAGGTGGGTTGGTTTGGAACTTGTTTACGTTTTACTGGCCTCCAATGAGGCTCCTACGACAGAGTTAGAACTGGAGAGAAGGGATATTTTAGGCAAATATTGACAGGTGTCCGTTCTGAGAGAGTGGGGCCTCTCACTCTGGATCATTGCCCCGCACCCCCCAGGAGAAACCAAAGGAGGCCAAAGATTCCTCACTCCCCCAGTCTTGCACAGGTCTGGCTGGAATAGATATCAATTTGATTTAACTACTGATCTGCTTGCACCAACTTAAGGAACTACGTGTTAACACACCTTCTCTCTTGCCTTCACATCACACCCCACGGGGCAGAGAAGCAGAAACAGAAGCCTAGACATGGGGAGGACACAGAATGGTTAACACCAGAGGTCCTGAGGTTTGTAGAAGGCACGTTAGAACACAGATTCCTGGCTCCCACCCCCAGAGTTTCTATTCAGTAGAGCTGGGAGAGGCCCAATGGCCACACATGGGAATTACCTGGCCATTAAAATATACTGGGCCCTATCTCCTAAGATTCTGACATTAACAGTACAGGGTGTGACCTGGATATTGTTTAAAGCTCTCCAGATATTTCTAAGGCATGATCAAGGTCGAGAATCATTGATCTTCTCTCTTGCCTGCCATTAGTATTACAGCCCCAGCTTCATTTCAATTTACCTTCATAATGTGGCCTCAGGCAGTTAGGGCCACAGGAGACCATGGGATCCAAATTAGGCTTAAGTCTAGATTAGAGGGAAAGGGCTAAAAAAAATATTGCTCTCTGAGACACAGACTATCAAAAATTTATGTAAATGCAGGCAATTACCCTTTTATGTAATGTGTCCAGGAAATAGGACTCCTAAAAAATGTTTCATAAGTAAGTTGCTGCTAAGAGGCAGCAAAAGTAATCATCTTTAATGCTTATCGAGCACTTATTTTGTGCGATGTACTCTTCCTAATGCTTTCTTTTCAAACCCACTTAATTCCCACAGTAACTGGATGCCCTAGGTACTATCAGCATCCCCCATTTCATAAATGAGGAACTAAGGCAACAAAGGAGCAATCATCTGTCCCAGATCGCCCAATTAACAGGTGGCAGAGCTGGCTCTAAAACTCTGCAGGGGGGAGGGGAGGAGAGGCATCTGCATTACTTACAGAAACTATTCAAAATACAGATGACCAGGCCCCATCACAGACCAGTAGGGATTGGGATCACTTGAAGTGGATCTTTATCAAAATTATTTTTAGCAAACTCCCTGGAGAGTCAATTGTTCACCAAGGTGATGAGACCCCTGTTGGGGTGTCAAATGAAGGCTTTGGAATTTAAATAATCCTAAATTTCATTCTGTTTCCACCACTTATAACTGGGATCTTTGAGTAAGTTACCTATCCTCTCACTGAGCTCCCATTTCTTCACCTGGAAAGGAGAATGGTAGTAATTTGGGGAATTATTCTGAGGATAACATGGGTCTAAAGCACTTAGCATGGTGACAGGCCCATGCCAGTAGAGCAGAAGAATGTTTTGAGACATTGAGTCTTCCCTGCTACCATCAACATCACACACTTCACTTCCCTCTCACACCCTACAGTCCAAGACATGCCCTGCCCCAGGGAAAAGTGGGGTGGATACAGCTGGAATGCCAAACAAAAAAGTTGGTTGCTCAGGTTTTGAGATCCGTATGAGAACACAAGACGTAGTCTTGGGAGAAAAGTACTTCTGAGCAAGCAGCAATGATTTGGCCCTAACCAGTAGACAAATAACTGGTCCAAAAGAACTCCTTTCCCATTCTCCATCCAAGGTAACCTTCTCTTGAGGATTATAGTAGTGTTACACGGACTGTAGGGATAGATGGTTTCCTAGAGAGGCCCTAGTCCCATCATTTTCCCAAGGTGGATCCCCTCAGAAGAGACAGGACTGTGGTTGGGGTAGGGCACACCAGATCAACTTTGAGGAAACTGAGAGTGGTGGAGTTTGCATCTACTTCCTATCTAGGGAGGGTAGCTCTGCAGCTGTGCTTATGCCACAGTGAGATAGAGTCAACAGAGAAGAGATGGTTGTACAGTAGGAGAAATGAATGAAGTGACAGCCTTGTTTCCTGTGGCCCCAAAGAGGTTTGGGAAAATAACTGGACCGTCCTCAAAACCTGAAAAGGGCTCAGAAGTGAGTTAGCTGAGAGTGACAACCAGCAGCCCAAAGGAATCCCAAGTCCCTGATTTTTGCCTCAATCACAACCCTCGACTTTACCAACCATTGGACACTGGGATCCGCAGCCTTCAGTTTACCTTATGGAAAAGGGAGTTGATTGATCCCTGTAGGGCCACTTCATTTGTGCCTAGGGAAAATTAAAGCAGGAAGAGACCACAGAAGTAGAGGAGCAGATTTAGTTTATGATTTAGTGAGCAAGGAAAGATCTTGGGGCACCTGGTTGGCTCCCTAGGTAGAGTATGCAACTTTTGTGTTCAAGCCCCACCACACTGGGCATAGAGCCTACTAAAAAAAGAAATGAAGAGATGTTGCCCATTTTTCAAGGCAGCTCTCCTCCACACTAACATATCACAGGGTATCAGTACCTTATACTTGACTGTGAGGTTTCTGTGCAGAGACCAACAATATAGATTCTTTATCCCCAGACCAGTTGAAGCTAAGTTCATGCTACTTGACTCAAGATATCATCAAGCTCTTCCATTCTAGACCTAAAGTGCTATTTCTGCTAAGGAACTCTGGTGAAGTGTGATTTAGGTCATTCCTCTTGAATTCTGGTTTAATTCATTGCTGGCATTTCTGAAGTAGTTTAGGGTGAATATCTGAAATAAATGAGTTGTCTTGGTCCCTCTATTTTTTCTGTTTCCATTATTTTCTAACTTAAACATTTCAGGACTAAGGATTAATATATTCTCTGTGCTGGGAACAGGCAAGTCATTCTGTAAACTATATTGGGAAATTAATGGACTTCCATTTGGGGAGAAGTAAACAAAAGTAGATAATATATATGCCTGTTTATCTATAGACACACAGTATTGGGAGCCTGAAGAATGGTTGAATAATTCTAAGCCAGGCTTGTCATTAGGTTAAAAAAACACAACCAGCCAACACCAATTTGGTTTTTTTCATGCTGTCAGCTGGAAGCTGAGAGAAGTAAAATGTTAAATTGAACCTAAAGGAGACTTGAAGTATTTTGAGGGATGTTTTAAGAAATTAAGAAGATGCTACATTTGCTCTCATGTTCTCCACCAAATCCACTCTACTTGCATATCAGTGAAGGCTGCTCTCAGATTCTGGGCTCCCAGAGGAAATTGGGAGGATTCCCTGCACCCATTGTGACTATGATCTTGTGGTTTAACAGGTATGCTTAGAAGATCTCTTCAGAATAACCCCCTGGATGGTTTGGGGGACAGAGAGAGCTAGAGGTAGCTAGAGGCAGCCAGAGGTTTTGCAGGCTCCTTTCATGGTGGGCACTTGACGGCAGGCAGGACCAACTGTGTTATCCACCACAGTGTTTGTTCTTCCTGGATCCAAAGTACAAACATTTCTCCTTAGCTTATTGTACAAGAACATTATAAGAAGCATCTGATCCACTTCTGTATAAATGTAGTTCTCATATCATGTATGGTATTTTGATTACTAACATTAGTATAGCACCCTACAGTTTGTAAAATACTCTCTCAGACACATGATCTTATTTGATCCAGTTATACACAAGCCTCATCAAAGAGAGCAACTAGGGTAGCCTGGGTGGCTCAGCGGTTTAGCGCCGCTTTCAGCCCGGGGCGTGATCCTAGAGACCCGGGATCAAGTCCCACATCGGGCTCCCTCCATGGAGCTTCCTTCTCCCTCTGCCTGCGTCTCTGCCTCTCTCTCTCTCTCCCTCTCTTTCTCTCTCTCTGTCTGTCTCTCATGAATAAATAAATAATATTTTAAAAAATTAAAAAAAAAAAAACACAAAGAGAGCAACTGTCATGAGCCATCAGGAAACAGTGGATGTACTGAAGTTCTCCAGAACTTGCTGTCAGGGAAACCCATCAGTACTATTTTATGAAGAATATCAGTTTATCTGATAACTGAAAAAAATTACAAGACAGTTTATACAGTATGAACCCATTAATGCAAAAAAACTATGAATATAGCTATATATGTATAGAGATGGCTTTATTTGTATACTATACTCACATAAATATATAGATATATGTATATGTACATACATTCAAATGTTTGTGTATAATTTTATAATGAGCATTATTTTTGTTATTTGTTACATATTTATAATATTCATATTACATTTTATAATTAAGCATTACAATAAAGTATATTTCAGAAAAAAGCTTATTGTAGTTATCATGTTGCAATGTACACAAATATCAAATCATTATGTTATATACCTGAAACTAATATAATTTTGTATGTCACTTATACCTCAATCATAGATAAGTATGTAAGTCAATAGAATAATAGATTGATAAATAATCTGGGGTGAAAAAAGAAAGAAGAGAGATAGCAAATTAGAGTTGGCATTTCTTTTCCTCACTCTCACTCAAGGGAAGAAAGGTGATTGTTATGTTGTAAAGGCCTACATTGTGCTGTATTTGAAAGACAGGCCTTAGAAGAGAGAAGGACTCTGACAGGAAGGCAAGGACCACACTCCAGTAGTTTTGTGTCACTGGCCTTATACAAACCAGATGCTTGCCAAGGGTTAGAGCTTGAGAGCTGTGATGAGAGCTGTGTTGTCAAAGAAAGATATCTTCTGTCCCTGAAAGTAACTCAAACTCATCCACAGGTGGTCCAGTCCACAAGTGAGTCAGAGGATCAAAAGTATCAGACTTTACGTATGTTTTCTCTGGCCAGCTTCGCAGATAGCCCCGGGCTTACACATCTTAGCTCGAAAACAGAAATTGATGGCAACTCCTGTGTCAGCTTCCAAGGAGGTGATGCAGTGTAGCTGAAGAATAGAGCATTCGAGTCAGGCATTTTTGCGTTTGAACATCTGCATTACTGCTTACTTACATGTGTCCACAGGCATGATCTTAAGCTCTCTGAGCTCCATTTCTCTGGTAAATGCGACCAATAATACCTGTATCAGAGGATTATTTCATGGACACACCTCAAGTTTCGCTCTATAGAAATGATGCTGAATTGCTGGTTGTCAGAGCTAGGATGCACACAGGGTGACCAATCAGACTTTGCCAGTATCCCACATTCACTGCATCAGATTGAATTTCTGTCACTTTGTGTACGTTATAGGGTCACTCCTGTGGCATCTGCAAGTATGAATAAATTGAGTGTGTTTTCTTTAATAGGAAATAGCGCTGTTCGTCAATTCTTCTACAAACAAATGAATATGCTAGAGGTTGAGATTCTGCAAATAAACCCCACATTTCTCTAAAATGAAGGATACTTTGAGAGTCCACTAGATGTAGGAAAAAGACTCCCACAATTGGCTCCCTTTGCTGTTCTAATAAAATCTTCATTAGTCCTCCCCACTCCCATCCCAACCTGTACACTTCCACAGACCAAGAATAACATACCTAGTGAAGTGGACCCTGAAAAACATGACTGTCTTCCTAACCATCTGGGAAATTCCTTAGAAAAAGGAGATTTTGGGGTGCAAGGAGATTCAATTTGCAAACGTTGTATAGTCCCTTTGGCCACCAATTTCCTCAGCAGTAAAAGAAAAAATTAAAGATCATTAAACTCTGTTATAGTTTTGACATGCGGGCAGCCCAGTAGCTCAACAGTTTAGTGCCGCCTTCAGCCCAGGGTGTGATCCTGGAGACGGGGGATCGAGTCCCATGTTGGGCTCCCTGCATGGAGCCTGCTTCTCCCTCTGCCTGTGTCTCTGACTCTCTCTCTCTGTGTCTCTCATGAATAAATAAATAAAATCTTTTTAAAAAAAGTTTTGACATGCTATGTCTCGAATCCTCTTCCTTGAGTGTTCCATCATGTATTCCCATTGTTCCACCTGCATTTGTGCAATAGCACCTCTTACCTGGGGTGTCTAGTCTTGTTTCTCCAAAACCATGCTACATGTAGGCTGCAAAATGATCTTTCCAAAATAACATCTACCTCTAGTGTTTTGGTGACTCTCCATTACCTCCAAGATAAATTCCAAATTCTCAGCACAACCCTCAAGGACTTGTCTACCTTCCCAGCATCATCTCCTATCAGATCACCTCTCATGCAACTCTGAGCAAACAGAACTTAGAGTTTCTCTCTTGCTTCCGTGCTTTGCATATACTGTTCTCTTTGAACGGAATGTTCCTCTCCATGAACACCCAACATTTCCTAAGCTAACTATTCCTTCAAAGTTAGCTCAAGTACCACATTCTCCAAAAGGCAATTAGATACCTCTCTTCTGCACCCCAATCAGACCACATGAAATAACTCTGTCATAGTACTTATCACACAGCATGAGTTTGTGTTTTCTAAAAAAAAAAAGGCTACCTTTCTGCTCTGGTGAAGGACTCAGTACTAGCAGCATTACTGGTATAGGTAAAACTCAGAGGAGGGGCAGGTATGCAGGTCCCTATTCTCCCTGGTTCTGGCAGAGAGGCAGGGTCAGGCTGCGGTGCAGTTGGATATGTCGTAGGGCAGTGCTCCTGAGGAGAAATTCCTTGTTGCTCTTCCTTTTTATAGGTCAGCTTGAGAGGAGCTTTGCTGGCTGGCAGGCAAGGAGGGAAGTATTTTGGGGTTCAGATACTGAGCAGTATGAGTTTAGGGTCCCACTACTTAGGGAAATGCTTGAAATGTCCAGCTAGAGGCCTGACATCTCCTAGTCCCATAGGAAATTGAGGTTTGGTACAGCCAGCCCCCCCTGTTGGAGCAAGAGGGAGCTAGCCCATTGCCAGGCAGCCTCAGAGAAAGCCCCTGAGGCCATTCATTGGTCAATCTTACTCATCACAGCATACTTCCTACTCATATTCCCCCAAATCGAGCTAAGTAGCTAATACATTAAAGGTACTCACTAGGGGCCCCTGGGTGGCTCAGTAGTTAAACAACTGACTCTTGATTTCAGCTCAGGTCATGATCTTGGGGTCATGAGATCAAGCCCTGAGGTGGGTTCCAAGCTGAGTGTGGAGACTGCTTAAAACTCTCTCTTTCCCTCTGCCACCCCCTGCCCTCATCTTCAGTGTGTGTGCACTCTTTCTAAAAAAATTTAAAAAAAAAAGTATTCAATAAACAACTATAGCTACCACTTACTAAGTACCTATTGTATGCAGGTAACTTGACATTTTATTACTAGTTCTCACAATGACTGTGCAAGATAGGTATTATTAGCTCCACTTTATAGATGGGGAAATGGAAGCTAGAGAAGGCTAAGTGACTTACCTAAGATCATACAACTAGTGCAAGGTGGAGTTGGAATCTGAACCCACATTTCTATGATTCCAAAACCAGTGCTCTGGTCCCCAAGTTGTGTAGCCCTCCTGTATGAAGCACATAGACCGACATTCCCCTCACCTCTCTTTCTTTCCCTATTTCTAGTTCTGTCCCTATCTCTGTCTCCATCTCTCTCTTGTCTAAGGGTAGGCACTCCTCACTTCTTTTCCTGAAGCTCAGGCCTGGAGTGCCCTCCTACTGGATGTGCTTTTTTCCAGTGGGGCCTCCTGACTCATCTGCACTCTTACAGGCTGGCCTGGAGCCGTTTTCTTTATCTACTCCTGGTCTAATCTGATCTCTATTTTCCGAACCCAGTATGTACCTGAAAAGCAGTGCTTATCTGCTGTTTGTAAAAGCTCCAAGTAAGATGAAAGGTAAATTAGGAGCAGGAACAATGTGGAAGCTAAGAGACAGGAGCCAAACTTGGTTCCTTGGCAAGGCTGTTGGAGACAGAATGTGACCCAAGGTCGGTCAAGCCTGGCCTCTGAAGCAGGAAAGGCCTCTGGCCTTCTCACTCAGCAAGATGTCCAGGGAACAACCCAGAACGTGATCACTCTGTCAGAGCCAGCTTCTGTATTCCCCCAGGGACTTGTAAACCCTAACAATCACTATCTCCCTCCCCCTCCTCCTCATGAAAAGCATTTATTAAATAGCCTAATTATTAAACAAAGCAGGTGGAAAAGAAAGGTGGGAAATTGGAAGGTTAAACTGAGCTTTTTAAAAAGCCAGAAAAATGACTCAGTGTGTGTAACACCTCATTTAGAGAATAAAGTGGATGTTCTAGATCTAGCCAGGTGCATTGTTGAACCTGTAGCAGAGAGATATGGAAACAGACCATTTTTTTCCTCTCTCAGTCATAAACACTGTGAGCTCAGAGCTGAACTGGCAAGCTTCTAGAATAAATTCAGGGGATTTACTTTCTCAAGAAGGGCAGAAAACTGACAGAATCAGAGGAAAGAAAAAAATATAGTGTCTGTTCCAGTCACTGTTTGGAATATGGAAAGACATTTTATTATCAAATTAACTAGACTGTAAGCTCCTTGAGGTAAGAAGTTGTGCTCTATTTATTTTTGAGTTCTAAGATGGGGTCCAGTGCCTGGCGTATAGTGGGTGCTCAATAAACATTTGCTAGAAGAAAACTCCAGGCAGGAGCTGAGTCTCCTACCACTTTGTACTCCCCTCGGTGCCCAGCTCTAGGGAATGAGTGATGGGGACATTAACGCAGTCTTAGATCCACCTTTGAAGGAAAGCATAGATGCCTTTGCAAGTGGTGCTATAATTTCCCTAATTATCCAAAAAGTCTGTGGTCAGTTCCTAATATCATCTTGATTTTACCTCCTTAGTAGACAAAACTCTTGCTAAATGAATCTGGCTGCTAAAAGGAGACCGTTCTGGTGGCTTTTCTTCATCCTCCTGACAAGTCAAACAGTCCTGAACATCTAGAGCCATCAGAGCATTTCTTCTGGTCTTGTCTGAGTACAGGTCAGGCTCCTGGAATTCCTGTGAAAACTGGTTTAGTTTGCCTCCAGCTTTTCTGGTTTCCTCCCTTCTAATCTCTCCTCTCCTCCTCACTCTTTCTTTGGCTTGCCTTAGCTGACTTTTGACTCTTTTTCTTTCAGCAGCTCCACCTTCCACCAATCCAGCTTATCTTCTCTCCCTCAGTTTAGCACATCTGCAGAGGGTCACATCTGGATCATATGAATTGCCAGGAAAGGACACAGAGTGTGCAGGGAAACTGAGGCAGAAGCAGGGAGAGGCAAGAGCTTTTCTCCCGAGGGTCCCTGGTGGGGACAAGTGGGGCATTCTTTTCCTCTCGTATATGGAGACAGATGCAGGTCATTCTCTTGGGAGGCAAAGTGCATCCTGATATAATAGTTCCCTTCACAAACACATAAAACCTCCTTATTTCCTAGCAGAAAGACAGAAACTCCAAAAGATTGGGAGACCACCCCCTCCTGGCTCAGCAAGGTACTCCTCCCCCAGGCTCTCCTCATGGGACCCGGACCTCTACCCTGGCATTTATCATTTATCATACTGTGATAGTTATTTGCTTATGTATCATTTTCTACTCAACGTTCTCTGTGCTCCCTGAGGGAAGAAACTATGTCTTTCATCTTTGCAATTTTCAAGGATAAAGCCTTGCTGAATTAACTTGCCCAAGGTCACCCAGCTAATAGGAGGCTGAGCTGGAGGCTGAGCTGTGAGCAGAACCAAATCCTCAGTCCCTTCAAATCCCATATCCTTGCTGTCCTAACACAAGTGGACGGCAGATCTGTAAAAGAAGCCAATCAAGTTTATGAACTATACTGAGAGATTTTTCTTTTCAAGTTTTATTTTCCTTTGGTTGGGAACTCTAGCCAGATACTCAGAGCTGAGCCAGGGTAACATCTATGTCCTTGCTCCTGAAATAGCTGAATTCATCACCTCTTCAGAGGGGAAAGCTTTTTATTTATTCATGAGAGACACAGAGGGAGGCAGAGACACAGGCAGAGGGAGAACAGGATGTGGGACTCGATCCCGATCCCGGGTCTCCAAGATCACGCCCTGGGCTGAAGGCAAAAGTTTTGTCTACTAAGGAGGCGCTAAACCGCTGAGCCACCCAGGCTGCCCAGAGGGGGATGCTTTGTCAGGAAAGGGAAGGCTGCAAATCTCCAGGTATGGCTTTCAAGCTTGCTCCTACCCTCCTGCCAGGTAAGAACAAACACTTTGAAGTAATTTGAGGATGACCTGGAAGAAGTGTCAAAGGCTTTGATCTGTGGTTCTTAAAACATTGGAGAGTTTTCTGATCTTGTTGGTTCTGAACAAGAACCAAGTTCTGGATGAAATGAAGGAGGCCACTGTGAAGAAAGAGGTACCTAGCATTGCTCCCAAGGGTGGAAGAGATTGCCTAGTTCTCCACGTACATTCTTCTTTTCCATAGAGTTGGTATCTCAGGTTTGAGGGAAAAGAGATAGCCTTTTTTTTTTTTTTTTTTTTTTGCAGAAAAATGTTTTTCTAACTCCAATGGCATAACTATATAGTCCAAGAGTAATGTACCTGGGAAGCACAGTTAAAATTCTCAGGTGGGTGAAAGAGCCACCACCCTGGGCATTTGTCGGTAAACACTTCACTTCTGTTTCGGAAGCATATGAAAAAATAACAATTTATTATGTATTAGTGCTTTTAAATTTGTAAAGTGTCCTGAAGCTCTGTGTTTTCCCCTTTTAAAAGAAGCACCTATAGAAACCCCTCAAAAGCATAAATATTAAAAAAAAAAAAGCATAAATATTTAGCTTCACAAGCTTTGGAAATGGCATGGATGTTTCAAGAATAAAATAACCAATTTTCCTCCAACGTCAAGAATTTATTTTAAAAAAAAAAGAATTTATGAGAGGTGATACTTAAATCAATGAGTTTAGCACATCACTTGGCAAAGTATTTATTGGCCACTTTAGCCAGTATCTAATATGGAGCCTGCTACACAGAAGGCATCTGACAAAAAAATGTGTTGAGTGACTGAATTAAGATGTATTGTTCGGTCCTACCTATATATTATTAAGTTCCTTTTTGTTTTTTAAGAGATTTTATTTATTTACTCATAAGAGACACAGAGAGAGAGGCAGAGACATAGGTAGAGGGAGAAGCGGGCTCCCTACAGGGAGCCTGATGTGGGACTCGATTCCAGGACCCCAGGATCATGCCCTGAGCCAAAGGCAGACACTCAACCCCTGGGCCACCCAGGAGCCCCCTATTTTTCAGTTTCTTCAGCTTTATTCTCTTTTTCTCATGAATGAATTTCCTGAATTTTTTTCTCATTTAATTTTATTTTTTCCTTTAATTTAAAAAGTACTCTATAGGCTTGTTGTAAAACAGACAAACAAAAAGCAAAAACATATAAAATTAAAATTAAAATCCATACTTTACTATGTTCTCTTCAGCGGTAACCATGTGGACCATGTGGTACGTATTTTTATTACAAAGGTAGGAGCATACAATATATATTTATTTGCTCTCCGGTTTGTCTTATTCTTTTGAATGGCCTCTTTGTATTTGTCAGCATATGTAACAGACACTGTTGATGCTTTACTCATATCCCCTCAGAAACCCCCATCATTTCCACGTAGAACAGCATGACTTCTCAAGTCCAGGGTTTTCCATTCTTCTTGGATATATAGCTCCTTCCAGCCACTGAAACCAATTTGCCCTTGGACAGTTGATTGCAAGTACTTGGGAATTAATGTCTCTGTGAGAAACAGGCTTTAACAATGCCTAAAAGTTGTAGGAGTATAAATACCCCAGTTCCTTGGCCCCTCGGCTCAGGTATTTCTGAGGCATGTGCTTTACACTGTTTGTTTGGTTTCCCTGAAAGATTTAACTCTAGCTACTCCCCCAGGACAGCTAGCTTAATAACAAAGCCTTTACTGGCTCTGTAGGTTCCCTTCATCACTTCCCCAATTCTCTACTTACACTTCCCAAACATCTTGTGCTCCAATCCTAGTCACAAGATCTGCTTCCAAAAGAACATAAAGACGCATGAATATGCTTCGTTTATTTAATCATTTTCTTATTAACAAACTTTTTTTTTTTAATTTTCAATACAAATAACACTGCAATAGAATTTTTATCCATGTGGATTAAGCATGTGCCCATAGTCCTGAATTGTAATTGCTACATTCAAGGGAACCACACATTCAGTATTTAAGATACTGCTAAACTGGACTCCAAAATAGCTTTATTAATAATATCCTTGCCAACAGTTTGTTGGTATTGCATCTTATCCCCACCTCTTGCCAAACTAGAGCTATAAGCATTTGAATTTTTTTCTGATTAGTTAGATAAAAATAGATGTATCATATTTTAATTTGTGTTTTTTTAGGTTAATTAGGATCAACATCGCAGCATTTCAGGTAGTTATCAGTTGATAGGAGAAAATACACGCAACACACACACACCTAATGTAAGATAAAGTAAGGTCTGGATTTCATTAGCCAATGATGCAAAATATTATGAGGGTGGTGTGGCCACACAGAGCAAAGACAGATATCTCAGCACAGCTTTCCCCAGCCCCTAGGGAGTGAAGTGGGGCACACTATGCCTACCAAGGCAGTCAAGTCAGATGTGGAAAAATTCGTCTTATTATGCCTTCACCTTACTCTACTCAGGGTTCTTGTCATCTTTATACACACAAGCCATATTTCTGTCTAAAGGAAGGTCTATCAATCATGGGCTTTCTTGGTTTTTGAAATAAACTTAACAAGGCCAGGTCTACCTGAACCAAAGCTCTGCCTACACCTTTCCAGCTTTCTAGAAAGCCCATTTTCCTGAGACCATCCCTGGCCTATGATTTAATACTCTCATCTGAATGGTTCTGAAACTGAGTGTGGTCTGAAAACCACAATTAAAAACCATCTGCTCATGTGCTCAGTGATGTTTTGTATTCCTAATGTAATTGACCAGTTCAGTTTCTATCTTTTTTCTGCTTTTCTATTGACTTACTTGTATTTTTGTGTATTTATTTATTGAAATTTTTTATATATTGTGGATATCAACCCTTTGTTTGCTACGTATGTTACAAACATTTTCTCTTAATCTGCTGTTTTTCATTTGCCTTTGTTTAAAATGTTTTTAAATTTCAATACTTATTAGACAATGATATTAAGGAATTGTTAACCATTTTTTAGGTGTGAAAAGCTTTGTGATTATGTTTTTCTTTTTTTTTTTAAGATTTTATTTACTTATTTGACAGAGACAGAGCACAAGCAGGGGGAACGGCAGGCAAACAGAGGGAGAAGCGGGCTCACCGCTGAGCAGAGAGCCCAATGAGGGGCTCAATCCCTGACCCTGAAATCATGACCCCAGCAGAAGGCAGATGCTTAACTGACTGAGCCACCCAGGTGCCGCTGTGATTATGTTTTAAAGGGCCCTTTTCTTGGAGACATGCATCCTGAAATACAGAAGAAATAACCCAATGCCTGAGATGTGCTTCAAAAAAACAAAGACAGGAGGGGGCAAGTGGGTTGTGGGTAATTGATGGTCAGAGCTGTGTACTGGGCACACAGGGTTCACTGTACTATTCTGTGGACTGCTACCGCACATTCAAAATTCTTTTTAATTCAAAATCATAGAAAGGGACCGGGTAAGGTCTGATTTCCTACTCCCACTGTCAGCACAGTCCCAGATTTCTCCCCCTGGACCAACCCCACAATGTGAGGAGCCTTACATCTGAATCATCCCTGCTTCCCACAAAAACTGCGGCAGGAGAGGTTTCAGGATAGACAAATGCTTTAATGACAGTCCCAATGGCAGCTTCACACTCCTCAATGGCTCAGTGACTTGCGACTGTCGTGCAGGTGGTGAAGGACGATCTGGATGCTGGAAAGTGTGCTCAAGTGCCAGATCCAGCAGGGCTTGTGCTTGCATTTGATGTTGTTCGGCTGATACTCGTTTCCCTGCACTTTTCTCCAGTTCTGTTGTGTGGTGGGGAGTCCTGAGCTGTGGGGGAGCCCCAGCTAGACCTGGAGCTGGAGCCACCTGACAGGCCTAACTGGAGACCTCAGGATCTGACCAAGTGTTTACAGTGGTTTTTAATTTTATTCAGTCAGTCATATCTGTAGATATTTCCACTTATAATTTAGGGTTCTGTGTCTTGCTTAGAAAGGTTATTTGTTCCAAGCTTCATCATGAAAATATTCTCCAATCTTTTCTTCTAGCTTATTTATTTATTTATTTATTTTGCGTTTTTGTTGTTGTTACTGTTGGTTTTGTTCATTTCTTTATGTCTAGATCCTTAATCCATCCAGAATTCATTTTCGTGGACGATGTGAAGAATACATCTTCCTAGAGAATTTTATCATGTTTGGCTGCTACTACAAGTGAGATATTTTCCCCAGTGCATTTTCAGAGTTGTTAATGCTGGCCTATGGACTACATGCTTACTCTGAAGATTGAATTTCATCATCTCTCACTGTCTCATCTCAATAAGGACTAGATGTTTGTGTTGAAGGAAGATCCTCTCAGACTGCTCAGCATGCCAGCTATGTAGCTATTAAGGTGATTCTCTTGGCTTTTGTTTCCTCATCTGTTAAATGGGAAACTTGGACGACCAAATGCTCTTTGCAGTCCCTTTCTGCATTAATAATGCTAAGGTTTTAAGTAACTTTTCTTTCTGGCCAAAGAGTAGTTCCATTTGAAAAGGGAGAAAATGGAACCCTGTAGCTCTGTTTGCTAAAAGGCACCGAGCCTCTTCACATTTGAAAATGATACCAAGGGTGATGAAGATTAGCATCTCCCGCTCTTGGATTCAATACTTTGGCTATATTTAGCTAGATCTAGCACCTGTGGGAATGGGACACTTGCAATACAGAGCTAAGAAGAGCAGGGTAAGGCAGCCATTCTGCATTTATTTGCTGACTTTCTGTGAAATACTTTGCTTCTTTCCAAAGAAGGGGCAAGGGGGATGCAGCAATGATCTCCTGCCTTTTTTTTTTTTTTAAGAATTTATTTATTTATTCATGAGAGACACAGAGAAAGAGGCAGAGACATAGGCAGAGGGAGAAGCAGGCTCCCTGTAGGGAGCCCAATGTGGGACTTGATCCCAGGACCCAGGGATCACGCCCTGAGCCAAAGATAGACGTTCAACCACTGAGCCACCGAGGTGCCCCTATCTCTCTGCTTCTAAGAAACTCTTTTTCTAGTGACCTGGCATTATAGAGTTGGCTAAGCCTGATCTGGAGGCAACCCACCCATGACCAGGGGGTTCTGTATGGAAGTATGGGAACCCATATACCTGGTGCTGTCTCCCAAGTGGTTTCAACTGTAAATTCATGGGAAAGTTTGATGTTTAGCTAAGAGAAACACGAATATTCATTGGGTGTCAGATGACCTATAATTTCTACCAAACTTCTAGGTCAGCCTTGATTTGTGTTATACTTCTATCATTTACTTTAAAATCTCAGCATAGTTAATAAGATATATATGTCATCTACACCGTAGGGATAGTTAATTAACATTTGGAGTCCTCTGAAGGAGATTCACTCTTCAGAGATGAATACCCGTGGAAGACTCTAAACAGAACTCTAAGCAAAAAAGACTCTAGCAAGAGAAGGGTACCACAACAACTTCAACTATCTTTATCTATGTTAACATCAGAGGGCTTGTTAATTTGTATAGTAAATGTTTGATATTAGTTTTCACTGGCAAAATAAGTTGTGTTCAAGGTGGGTGCATTGGCTGGGAATACTGGGTAAGCACTTGCACCTTTGCCCAAACAGTTCCGTATCTTATGCCCTTCAGGATGGTCCAGGCCAAGAATCAGTTTAAACCACTTACAAATGTTCAGTTACCTGATCCCAACTAGAAGGTTGGTTTAATCCTGCCATGTTCCGGGATCCTTGAGTGGCTCACCGGTTTAGTGCCTGCCTTCAGCCCAGGGCCTGATCCTGGAGTCCCGGGATCAAATCCCTACATCAGGCTCCCTGCATGGAGCCTGCTTCTCCCTCTACCTGAGTCTCTGCCTCTCTCTCTGTGTGTGTCTCTCATGAATAAATAAAATCTTAAAAAAAAAAAAATTCTACCGCATTTTAATGGCAGGTCTAATAGTTACTGTAATTTGGAAGCAGTGATGAGTGTAAAAAATATTTCAAGATAACAACAGTGTAGTGATATGAAATAGCTATGATTTCTATTGGTGACAAAGACACAAGTTCTTCAAGTAGTACTACAGTTGATTGCCTACATCATTAGTGAAGAAAATGCTAAACTCAGAAGTTAGTAAAAACTTAAAAATAAGAAAAAGTAAGAAGTTAGTAAAAAGGAAGTAGTAAAAATAAAGTTTCTTTTTAAAATTTATTTATTTTTTTTTAAAGATTTTATTTATTTATTCATGAGAGACATACAGAGAGAGGCAGAGGGAGAAGTAGAGGGAGAAGCAGGCTCCCCATGGGGAGCCCGAGATGAGGGACTCTATCCTGGGACTCCAGGATTGCACCCTGAGCTGAAGGCAGATGCTCAACCACGGAGCCACCCAGGTGTCCCTTAAGTTTCTTTTCATTCAAAAACATAAAGTCTCTGAATTCTATTCACTGACCTCTGAGGGGGCCATAGAGTTAAGATACAAACTCCCATGCCCCGCCTACTAAATGTTTGATTCTAGAGAACCCCTCCAAAGGGCCTCATTGCTAATGGTGCCCATCATGAGAATGCCAGTGTCCTGACCAACAGGGTCTCTCCTTGGAGATATCAGAGCAGGCTGTGGCACTAAGCCCCACATAGAATGTCCCTAATTCTGTGTTGCTTGTCCCCATGGTACCCACAAAGGCCTTGCAGGAGCAAGTTCTTCATCTACTATGAGCTGTACAAAAACACAGACAAGCTTCAGTGAGGTATTGGCTTGGATGAGAAAGTTGTCCTTTCTCACTAAATCCAGTTTTTTCCTAAAGAAGCATAACAGAGACCTCTATCAGACTCCAACATAAAAACACTCATTCACTTCACCACTCAGAGCACTTTTCCCTTACAACTACTGTATCTCTACATTTACATAATAAATGGGCCATTTCATTGGTTTTCCCAGAACTAAGTAACCATCTGTCCTAAAGCTATATCCAAGTCTTACCTCTTGCAGAACCCAAGTCTCACTTAGGGACTCTTGAAAATCTGGGTTTATTGTTGGTTCGCCATATGTCTTCTATTCTCTTCACAAAGATTTCAAAAGTCTTCAAGTCAAAACTCAGTCCCACCTCAAGCATCCCAAGCAGTCTTTGAAGCACATAGTCCAGCCCTGTGAGGATGGCACAGAGAGATCTCCTTCCCCTACCTGTATCATTGGTGGCCATCACCCCCATACCACCCAGTGCCCTGATGCTAGTTTCACAGAAGATCAGCAGGAAGGTTCCACTCATGGGGTGCAATCTGGCCAGGGTACTAGAAGAAGATAGGACTGGAGAATGAGAAAGGCAGAAAGCTGGCTTCCTCCACTTCCAGCTCCTTCTCTCTCCCTATTCCCAGGCAAGGAAGGAATCTGGTCCTCTAAGGCACCGTGTTCTGGGTAACTTAGAAGGAAAGCAAGTACAGAATCAATCTA
This sequence comes from Canis lupus familiaris, assembly GCF_011100685.1. Taxonomy (NCBI): domain Eukaryota; kingdom Metazoa; phylum Chordata; class Mammalia; order Carnivora; family Canidae; genus Canis; species Canis lupus. The sequence goes on along the minus strand of NC_049229.1, from coordinate 39,879,145 downwards.
AACGCACGTGCTGTCCCTGCCAGCACCTCTTTGTAGGATAGGCTGCCCTAGGCGTGAGGAGCCTGTGGGAGAAAGTTGTGCAGAGGCTGTGAAGGAGGAACTAGGTAGGATCTCCACCTTCCCAGCTCCTGGGGGGTGCTCACTAGCCACATTGGTGGTACTGGCATCAGGAGGGGTGGGAAAGCAGGCCTGGCCCTCCCTGGGTGCCTCTGCACTCAGCCAGGACAGACTGTGCACAGGCTTGCTACTACCCTGGGCATTCCTACTTCATCTGGGGGTGGAATTTATTATCACTTTGTCTTGTTACCTAAACGTGGCATGAAAAGAGAATAAAGAGGGGAAACCCTTTCCAGGAAAATATCCTTTCTTTCCCAGATTCACAGACTCCTTACCCTTTACAACATCTGATTTGACACCTCCCAATTTCTCCAGACTTAGGATCTTTCTTCTAAGCAATCCCCTCCAGGGTCCCCCCGCCCCCGCCCCACCCCAGAAGTTTTTCCTCCAGAAGTATTACCATGAGGGAAGCATCAAGGTGTTAACTCTCCCACCCCTGCTTACAAATAACCACAATTAACCTGTACTGAAACAAAGGATTCCATCTATAGAAACTCATTTGTTTCCTTCTCTGCAGCTGGCTGGGCTGGTGACCGGGAGCCGGAGCCTTCTCAGTCACTTTTTTCTTAAATGTTCCAGGAAATGACTAGTTCATTATAGTTAAAGTGTATGTTACCGGCCATCCCAGCCACCGGTCAACTCCTAGTATTTCCTGCTTTTTGTTCCATTCAAATACCAGAAGAGTGGTTTCACTTAGGCACTCCCTATCTGGGGCTTGAAGAGAACCCAGAGGCTATTTCCAGCCTGGGCCTCCCTTTGAGCTTTGCAAACCCCATCCCACTGTTGCCTCAAACTCCCCATCCTCTACAGTATCAGGAAGTTTAGGGCAAACAGTTCAGGCTCTGTTAAGAGCTGGACGTCCCACCACCACCCCACCACCAAAGTATGCATCTTGGAGCTTGGAGTCAGGAGGGCTCTGGCTGCCTACCTTCCTAGCTGTGTGATCTTGGACAAGTCAGTTAAATATTCTGAGCCTCAGAAGAGGGATAACGATAATACCATCTTGGAAGGTTTGCAGAGATTAAACCAAGTGGGTTTTGTAACTGGTGCTTAACAGACTTTAAAAGACTATTCAAATTGCAGCCGCATCATTTCTCAAAATGTAGGGCTAAAGAGGAGCTTCTCAGGGGCACCTGGATGTCTCAGTGGGTTAAACATCTGCCTTCAGCTCAGGTCATGATCTCCAGGTCCTGGGATCAAGTCCCAGGGATTGGCTCCCTGCACAGTGGGGAGTCTGCTTCTCCCTCTATCTCTCTCCTGCTTGTGGGCTCTCTCTATCAAATAAATAAATAAAATCTAAAAATAAATAAAAAATAAATAAAAAGGATCTGTTCAGAATTTTCGCCAGGAGTCCAGAATGTCAGCAACTGCTGTGGCACTGAAGAAGGACCCCCCACTGTTCCTTCCCCTCCCCCAGAAGGAGCCCCCAGGAGAGAAGACGAAAGCCCTGGAGCAGAAAGGGAAGGCCCTGCTTGACAACACCGAGTGGCTCATCAGGAAATCAGTCTCCCAGTGGTTCCCCTGCCTTCCACACGGTGGGAGCCCATGGCATGGCCCCAGCCCCCGGAGTGGCAGGAGAGAAAATCACCCAGTTTCAGTGTGACTGAACCCCACGCCTGGGCCCTCCCCCTCATGCCATCCTGCCCACTGTGCAGCCGGTTTCACTGGTGAGGTGACCGGCCAGGCTCCCCACAAAGGGTTAACCTGCAGGCTGTCCTCCTGGGCCCTTGCTTACCTGCAGTCCTGACTTCTAGTCACTGGCACGTAATTCTTTGGTTTGACAACTGCGCCTGAGCGTTCTAACCCCTGGCTGGCCCGGTGGAGTTTGTGTGACCACACTGAAAAGTGACTTCAGTGCTCGCGGTGGTAACTGGCGGGCACCACAGACTGTCCATGTGGAGCTGGGACAGACTGAGCCATTGGGACTCCGCAGCCCAGTTCTTTTCCTGTGGCTTCCTGCTGCTGCTGTGGCTGCTGTGCACCCTCGAGGAAGGCACCGGGCCCCAGGGCCCTCCTGGCTGATAGGTATGTGTGGGCTGTGGAGGCGGGGGTTTTCTCTTAGACATCCTTCCAGAAATAGCCAGGTATTTTCCGATGGCTCCTGGTGGAAAAAGCCCTGCTGCCACAGGGGCTTTGCCTGTGACACTCCTCAAGGTTCAGTGTCTACCGGGTTAACCCGACACAAGCCTTGCGAGGAGTATGTGGACACAAGCAAAGACCACCCAGTGTGGGCACAAGCAAAGAGCAGCAGCGGCTATTTATGCAGAGCCTGCTATGGCAAGGAGCTCAGCCACCATCGCCTGCTCTTGGCAGAGACTCAAAGACAAGTAGGAGAGCAGGAAAGCTCCACAGTGAAAACTAGAGAAGGTTTCAGGTACACTCCGGCTGGAAGTCGTTGGTGTGGCGGGCAGCCGGAGGTGGCATAACCAGGAGCAGGGCACATGGTGTGATTGGTTCAGAGAGTACATTTGGCTTTCTCTGGTTGGTCCTGAGTTGGAAGCTTAGGCAAAATTTAGGGAAGTGGGTGATTACGGGCTGATTACTACAGAGGTTGTGTTTTACCTTCCTGGGCTGGTTGCTGCAGGGGTTGGGGGTCAGGGTTCAATTTTTACATATGATCTGGCCATTGTTCATTTGCATGGTCAGTCTCTCAAGAATTTGAGAATCCTAGTTAGTCTGGATTGTCTGATATTATTTTGGGGTGACTAAATTGTGGCTCAGTAAATAATGTATGCACAAACAAAACGAGGCTGGAAACAACTAGAATGCCCAATTTTGCAGAGTAAAGAAAATTATGGAACACCCATGTTGTGCATCAGTTTGGAAAGGTTGTTTCTGCAGAGACTCTAAGGACATTGGAAATGTTTACCAATGTGCAGCAAACCCTGCCTCAGACCTGTGCCATGTCAATCTAGCAGTGGAGCTCAGCCGTTTTCTTAATTTTAACAAAAACTCATTCACCCAAGGCCTTTGAACAGAGCATGGAAGGATTTACATGCAGTCAAGTGTACCCAAACATGAATATCATTTCTCTGAGTCTCTTGGTCCCCAGGCTTCTTCCATGCTTCTGGCTTTGGTCTCCCAACATGCTCACAAACCTCCTCTTTTTTCTCTTCTGCCCTCTTTCTTCTCTGCCCCCACCCTTGAGAGGAAAACCAGATTCTTCTTATTATCTTCTGCACCCAATTCAACTCTCTCCAGTCCCCCTTCTTGCAAAAGCCACTCTCCCTGAACACATGCAAAAGCTCTATCGAAACCACAGAACTGCCCGTTGCGCTTCATTGGGCCCCCAGATTACATTGGCTCTGAGACCAGGCTCTTCTCATGGGCCCCCGAGTGCTGAGTAAGGGAGGGAGTCGGTGTGGGCAGGTGTTTTTTTCCAGTAATACAGGGTTGTCTGAAGATTAGAGATAGTGTACTGGAAAGTTCCTAGCAGGGGCCTTAGCCCTGGGATGGCCCCTGTTGTATCCAATAGCCCCAAAGGGAGCCTCCTGCAGGTCCTCTGAGTGCTCAGCATTCACACACAGAGGCCAGCTCTGTGGATCACTCCTCTGCTACTGGTTTTGGTACAATTTCACCCATCTATTCTCAAAGGCTAGGGCTTTCAGCCTCTGTGTTTAACCAATGTTCTCAGTCAGTGTCCTCTCCACTGTTTTTTTTTTTTTTTTTCCTAATGTTCATCCAAGAGGTTCTTATATTGACATCTCAGCAATAATTTTCTGTTGATAAGTTCTGAAGGCCCCATGAAAGTTATGCTTTTAACTTTTATTGTCTCATTTTTCTCTCTGCTGGGGCCCAGATATGTCCAGCCTTATCTAGAGAACCAGTGGGGAAGCCTATCAGGAAGCAATGTGTATGACGGACCAAGAGGCCAATGAGGAAGTTCTCTTTCCAAGGGAGACACTGGCAAACCCAAGCTGCCACTAATCATAATGCGTTTGACCTCTGAGGAAAGGAGTGGTTTTGAGCAACAGCTGGTGTATGCCTCCCAGCTTGTTCCCATCCAGCATCCTGTGGGTGTGACCACATCCTAAGAAGAGAGGGCTGGAATGGCGAAGAGCAGAATCAGGCACAGTCATGCAAAATTTCCTTAAGATATTGGGGGCACACAAGTAGCACTTCGGGGAGAAGCAGAAGTGAAGGTAGATAAGGAACACACCTCAATTTGCAGAGCCAGCCGGGACCAGGGTCATAGAAGCAACTCCAGCAGGTGGATTCTCATCCTAGGAAGCAAGAGCCCAGTGAGGTGGCCTAGCACAGAAGCACGAGTCAACTTTAATGGACAACGATGGTGTCTTTGGTGAAAACCTAAAGCTTCTGGGAGTGGCAGCAGTGGTGCCCTCAGTGCCGTTAACTCACTATTGACATCACTGGCTTCAAGTAAAAGACAGTACCACTAGCTCAGATACTACCTTCTTCGTAGCACAGTGGACCTTCCTATTGGAGAAGGACTGGGGGTTTTATTTTATTTTATTTATTTATTTATTTATTTATTTATTTATTTATTTATTTATTTTATGATAATCTCACAGAGAGAGAGAGAAAGAGGCAGAGACACAGGCAGAGGGAGAAGCAGGCTCCATGCACCGGGAGCCCGATGTGGGATTCGATCCCGGGTCTCCAGGATCGCACCCTGGGCCAAAGGCAGGCGCCAAACCGCTGCGCCACCCAGGGATCCCGACTGCGGGTTTTAAATGCCTAAGTGCCAGGTTCTCTACTAAGGTGTGGAGGTTTCTCCATTTAAGTCTTTTAACTTCTTAAGAACCATATTTTGTGTTTTTTTTTTTAATACTACTTAAAGCTATCCATATTTTTAAGGAACAATAAAACATTTTTCTACCCTTTGGAAGCTGGATCTCGGCAGGAAGTCTTGACACTTTCCCAGAGTGAATGCCACTCTCATTCAATTACACTCTGACTCACCAAGTTTCCTTCTGTCTTGACAGTCTATCCAGCTCATGGCCCACCATCCACAAAATACACAGTCTGCCTAAAATATTAAAGTTTCCCTTTTCTAGAATTTTGTTGCCCTTACAACTAACATTGACACTTAAACACATGGGGCCTTGTTTTGGGGACCTTAGGTTTTTCACTCCAGTGAAGGGGGAGGGACCGTCTTTTAGACCTCCACAGAACCTAATGCAGCACAAGCCCTAAGTAGATGGCCTAGTCATAGTTACTCAATTAACTTTCTGGGCAAGGTGTTTAAGCTCAGGCTTGCTGCATTCATGACCCTTTCTTCCCAGAGCAGGTCTGCGGCTAAAAAAAGATGGCTGGAAACACTACTGTGCTCTGTCTGGCCTGGATGAAAATAGAGCACTTTTCTACCAAGCTCATTGGGAAGGAAGGTTGATACGTGTGTTGTAGGTTAGAGAACTGGGAGGGGGTGAGGGAGTCAGGGAGGTGACACAACATTTATTTCTACTTCCTTATATGCTGCTTAGTAAATATAGTTAAGTTCTTATCATATGTTTGGTGTATATCTTTCCTCTTAGGTTAGCCATAAAGTTCTCAAAAGACAGGGACCATGTTTTATACTGAGAGTTCTGTATTTCAAGCCAGGCCCAACGATAAGACCATGTATTTATGTAATCATTTAAAATAATTACCCAAGTTTAATTGTTTAATTAAATTACACAACTTAAAAAAAAAATTACACAACTTAAGGTATTTTCTGATTTATTGCCTCGTTTGCTCCTGGTTATCGTAAATAACTAAGGCTCCAAATACTTGGTTCAGGACTCACTCTCCTACCAAATCCAGAAGGAGGTTTGAAGATGCCCCTTAGGGTTCTTGTGTGTTGTTATGTACCCAGCAACCATTTTTCTCACTTGAAATTAATTCGGGGCACAATTCAGTGCCCACTGCTAAGAATGGCCCCTTACAAGTGCTACTAATCTTGGCCAGTGTTGTTTACGAGAGGAGAGGCAGCTTCCTGTTCCCTCAGCCACCGTGGCTAGGCAAATGCAGAGTTGTTTACCCTCTTAAACTCCCCCTAGCACAGGCAGAAAATGATCACTGGCTTAGAACTACTTACCTGGGGCATCACTGAAGCCCCTGGACACCAGAATTTAAGAGTCCATACTAGGCTACGGTTGGTTGGAGCTGGGGTCCCAGGCCTGGAACAAAACCAAATTCCCCAGCTTACCAGGAAGCTGTAAATTCTGCCAAGCGGTGGGGTGGGGGGAAGTTCAGAGGTAATTCAGCCTTCTCGGCCTCAGGAGGACAGAACCAAACTGGTCTGGGGGGAGGAGGAGGAGGACAGAGACCTGCCCTTACCAGAGCCCTCCCCTTCCTCGAGTTCCTGAGGAAGCTCCGGGCTGCTCTTCCTCTATCTTTCCCAAGTGGTCCTTCCCCTCCTTCTACCTCAGTGGAAGGGCCTTCTTAGGGTGACCAACTACTGCAGTTTGCCTGAGACTGAGGGGGTCCTCAGGCTAGACTTTTAGTTTTTAAACCAGGGAACTCCTGGGCAAACCAAGACTTGTGGGTCCCCCAGGTCTCATCTCTCTCTCCAGGGCCTCCTCAGGGATTTTCCTGACTCCCCGGTGGGCGCCAGCCCTTGGAGCAGAATTCCTCTCTAGGTCCCCACCTCTGGCTTCTGAGCTGCAGCCCAGTCCTTCAATCACCAGTCTGATGATGCTATCTGCAAGCCCAAGTTGAAGTTCCAGAGGGTCTGGACCGACTGGCTCCCTCACTCTCCACTCCACCAACCCGGCACCACTCAGCTCTCACCGTTGCCATTTTGGTCAACACCAGGCCATTGTCCCAGCTGTTCGGGATTTATCTGTTTACATTCACGGAGTACCTATTTTGTGCCAGATTCCGTCCTGGGTTCTGGGAACTCTGCAGTGCCAAAACTTGCTGCTTTCATGGAGCCTACATCTAAGTCCTGGGAAACAGAAAATAAATAGCTACGTAGGCAATAAGCAATGAGGGCTTAGGTACCATGGAGAAAGATTAGCAGGTATAAGGCACGCTGCTGAGGGGAGCCACCATTGCAGACCATTCGGGGGGATTTCAGGGAAGTCCTTTTCTTTTCTTTTCTTTTCTTTTCTTTTCTTTTCTTTTCTTTTCTTTTCTTTTAAGACGTATTTATTTATGTGAAAGAGAGAGAGCGCATGTGCATGTAGGGGGGTATTGAGGGGCAGAGGGAGAGAATCCTCAAGCAGCTCAAGTAGACTCCCCACTCAGCCCGGAGCCAGACAAGAGGGGGTGCAGGGGCTCCATCTCAGGACCCATGAGATTGTAACCTGAGCCACGACCAAGAGAAGATGCTTAACCGGTTAACTAATTGAGCCACCCAGGCACCCCGGGGAAGCCTTTCTGATGCAATATCATCTGAGTGGAGGCTTAAAGGAAATGAGAAATGAACCAGGGACTATCTGGAGGAAGAGTGTGCCAAGCAGAGGGCACAGTAAATTCAAAAGCCAGCGTCGTTGGGCAGACGGTCAAGGGAAAGAGTAGTAAGAGAGAAATCAGGAACGATGCAGAAAGTGGGGGTCAGGTCCTATAGGGCCTTGTAGATGGAAACACTTCATTTTTTATTCCTTTACCCTCTAATTTGTTGCCAGACCATGCCAATCTGACCTCTGCAGGGTCTTTTCTCTCTATTTCTGTGGCTAGCCCCTTGTGAAGATCCTCATTACTTCTCATTTGAATCATTAGATGGGCCTCCTGAGTAGTCTTCCTGCCTCTTGTCTCTCCCTACTCTAATCCTACTCCCCCCTGCTATCATCTTCTCGAAGCACAGTTCTGACTGTCGTCATCATAAGATCATTAGCATACATTTATGTAGCTCTGAATAAAAGGAGGGGGACAGACACAGGGGATGTGTTCCCACAACTTCCCGGCACGTCTTTGTCAGAAATAGATAGAACTGTCAAAAATATGTTGTCAAACATGTCAGAGTTCTGTTTTTATGCCACAATGTAAAAATTGCAAATTTTCCATCCAACTAAAAAATAAATAGAAAGATGAATTAGTCAGAACCCCTTTGGTTGCCATGAACAGAAACCGAATGCAAGCTGCCTTTCAAAAGGTAATGCTAGGGGCACCTGGACGGCTTGGTCGGTTCAGCGTCTGCCTTCCACTCAGGTCATGATCACAGGGTCCTGGGGTTGAGCCCGCATCTCGGGGTCCTTGCTCAGCGGGCAGCCTGCTTCTCCCTCTCCCTCTGCCTGATGCTCCCCCTTCTTGTTCTCTCTCTCTCTCTCTAGCTCTCTGTCAAATAAATAAAATCTTTAAAAAATAAAAATAAAAAGGTAATGTTAGCTCCTATTTTAAAGCTCTAATCTTCAGAAATGGCTAGCTCCACATGCCCAGCGAGGGCAATAAGAAATCTGCGTGTTTCCACCTCTCAGATCTGCTTCTTCTCTCTGTAGTCTTTGTTCTCAGGCAGAGAGACCCTGCCCAGGCAGTGACAAAGATGGCCACCACTGCTTTCAGCTTACACCTTCTCAGCTTTGCAACTCCACTGAGAAAATGGGTATCTCTTTTAGCAAAAGTCTCAGTGCTGACTCTCACTGACCCTCCCTGAGCAAAAGACTTACTCCCCAACCAATCACTATGACTGGTTAGCCAAGCCTGGGTCACATACCTGCCCTGGACCTGAGGTGGGGAAGTATGAGGTGATTTCCTCCTGGACTACATGGAAAGAGAGTAAATGGTGTGTGGCTTCCAAAGGCCATTTGGTGCTGAGCATGGGGGAGGGATGGTGGGAAGGTGAAAACAACATGTGTCTACAACCAAAGCCTTGTTGCTGACCCATGTTGGTGATCCTTGACCCCAAATATCTCTGAGAAGTCAGTAAGTCTCCACCCTCAAAAACTGTTAGTCTTGTTGTGCTCATATTTGATTATTTCAATGATGCTCTTGCTCCATCATCTTAAATAGCTCCCCACTGCCCACCTCCTGCCAGCCTGCTCTCTTCCAGCTCTAGGTCTACTTCACTTGCTTGACAACAGGGCCTGAAAGTGAAAAAGGTCTTTGTCCATGAGCAAGCTTTCAATAAGCTGAAGCTACTGTTATGGACAGCCACAGTCACAGACATAGGCAGGACTACAGCAGACCACTCAAACATCATAGGTAGGTATCTACTGGGATGCTAGCAGGAAAGGAAGAGCCACTTGTGTAGACTGAGGACTATCCCCCACCTCCCTGACATAAAAGGAGTCATTAATATGAGGAGTTTGAAAACAATTGAGAGAGGTCATATTACTCATTCCTGTCCTGTTCTGCATTATACGGGTACATAATATGTGTTATATTTATAAACATATACATAATCTCATTTAGTTCTCACACAATAACTTTATGAAGTAGGCAAGACTATTCTCATTTCGCACGCTCACGTCTCACAGGGGAAAGGTGAAGGATGAAGATGTTGAGCACCTTGACTGCTGCATCCACAGCTAGGATGTGGAGGATGTGGGATTTGAGCCCCATGCTCTCCGACTCACACATCCTGCCGTTTCTGTGAGGGGCAGGGAAAGGGCTCCTCCTGGAAGTCCACCCACAGCTCTCTGTGCCCTGGAAATGCACCAGCGGCCATGCCTGCCTCTCAGGCAAGTAGGTGGCCAGACTTGACCTTGCCTACTTTTCAAGGGGCAGAAAACGGAGAAGAACCAGGATCAAGGGTCGATAAGGCACACTCAGAAAGGTAGAGGAAGTGGTGGTTGCTCAGGCCTCCTGCCGCCCTCTTACCTGAAAGATCCTTCTAGCAAATAGCTACCGCCCACCCTTGAAAACAGCTCCTGTGGTCAAACGGTGTCCGAGTAAAAATAGCTGGGCCCTCTCCCTGCCCTGGCTGCGTGCTGGTCTGGACAGCACCTGCAGGTGGGGCTCCCTGGGCCTGCCTGCTTCCAACATGTCCTACCCTGCCCTAAGGTCTGTGGCCAGGTGCGTTGTGAACCCAGCAGGCTGCCTCTCACCTCTTGATGGGAGCCCACTTGCAGCCCACCCCATCCCCTACCCCTCCCCCATCCAGCCCTGTGTGGCCCCTCAACCCAAAACTTCCAACCGCAGTTGCTGCAGTTCAGAGGCCTCTCCTCTGACCTCCACTCCGACTGACCCCTGGTGGACTCAGGTGATAACATAGCTCAGTCACCAGGGAGGCCTGACCAAACTGCGGAGTCCTTGGGAGGAGCAGGAGGCCCTGAAAGTCAGTCTCAGCAGAGGCACCGAGGGAAACATGAGGCCCAGGGGGGCCTGGAGTCTCCTGAGCAGGTGGCCAAGTGAGGCAGCAGATGGTCAAGTGAAGCAGCTGGTGAAGGAGATGCGTACAGGTGTGGTGTGTGTTTAAACAGAGTGGACTAGCCTGGTGCTGGCAGAGGGCATAAGGTTTCTGCAAACAGTCAACAGGAAGCCAACAGGCTGGCTGGGCAAGGCAAAGGTTCAGTCCTAATGAACCTGGCTTTACACATACCCTGTCTGACCTGGAGCTTGGAGATTGAGGGAGGAGGCCCAGAGAGAAATGGTGGGAGGCAGCCTCAGAAGTTAGGTTACCAGGTAACTCAGGCCCAAGTGGGGCCCCTGACTAGGGAATCCCCAGGGCAGATCTGAGTTAGTGATGAGGGAGAGGGGGCCTGTCCTGCCCACAGTAGGAAAGGCCCAGAGCCTTGGATGTTGAGAGTCACTAGGAGACATGATACAAGATCTTGGACCACAGTAGTAAATGTTACTTTTTTTATCCGGTATATTCAGATTTTGTAGTGAGAAGAGATTTCACAATGAGTCCACCATATTGACGAAAAGAAAAGTACAAATAGACCCACATTTTTTATTTTTATTAATTTTTATTTATTTATGATAGTCGGGGGGGGTAGGCGGCAGAGACATAGGCAGAGGGAGAAGCAGGCTCCATGCACCGGGAGCCCGATGTGGGATTCGATCCCGGGTCTCCAGGATCGCACGCTGGGCCAAAGGCAGGCACTCAATCGCTGCGCCACCCAGGGATCCCAGACCCACACTTTTTAAAATGTATTTTAAACTTCTCATTATGGAACATTTTACCCACTCCCATCATGCAGATTATTTTAAGCAAAACCCAAACATCAAATCATTTCACCCATAACTATTCCAGTTAATTTCTCTAAATTTTAGAGCAGTAGTTCTTCACCCAGACCAGTTTTGCCCCCCAGGAGACATTTGACTATGTCTGGCGATGCTACTGATTGACATAACTTGGGGGAGGGGTGTACTACTGGCATCTAGTGAGTACAATCCAGGAATGCTGCTGAACATCCTACAACATAAGAAAGAGCTTCCCATGACAAAGAATTATTTGAGACAACATGGATGGACCTAGTGAGTGTGATGCTAAGTGAAATAAGTCAGACTGAGAAAGACAAATATATGATTTCACTCATAAGTGGAATCTAAACAACAATAACATGAATAAACAAAAAGCAGAATCAGATCTAGAAATACCAAGAACAAACTGAGGGTGGCCAGAGGGGAGGGGAGTGCGGGAAGGGCAAAATGGGTGAGGAGGAGGGGGATATGGGTTATGGGATGAATAAGTCATGGGGGAATAAGTCATGGGGATAATAGATAATCAGTGAAACTATCATAGCATTGAATGGTGACAGATGGTACCTGTACTTGCGGTGAGCATAGCATAATGTATACACTCATCAAATCACTATGTTGTACCCCTGAAACTAACGTAACATTAGATGTCAACTATACTCAAAAAAAATTATTTGGCCCAAAATAACAATAACACTGAGGGTGAAAAACAATGTGTTAGAGCCTAAAAGGTAAAAGCACTTTAAATATATAACTACAATATTATTAGCACACAAAATAATTAATTCCGTAATATTAACTATCCAATTAATATTAAAATTTACTCGGTTATCTCATTAATTTAAAAAAATTTTTTTGTTTAAATCAATATCCAAAACAGGTATATACCTTGCAACTGGTTAATATATTTCTCAGGTCTCTCTTAATCTATAGGTGGTCATCCCTCTTTTTTTTTTCTTTGTGACTTATTTATTATAAAATAAAATTTTTTAATTACAAAAGAATACATGAGTATTCTGCTATCAAAATTGAAACATTACAGATAAAGCTAAAAATTCCTTTACCAGATATTCCAATCTTCATCCTCCCCCAGAGAATAACTATGTATCAGCTAAGATATGTTAAAGATCGGTTAAAATTATGTTTCGGAAAACAAACAAAACAATAACAACAAAAGCTTCAAGTTTACTTATTTTCTGGGAAAACAAAGTAGGTGGTCCAAGGCAAGTCTGGCAGTTGCATGAAGTTTTAGGGTCTCTGGCTCCATTTAGCTCTTTCCTCTACTTCCTCCTCATGAGCCAATATGGCTAATGGAGGACCAGACCTCTTCTCTGCCTTCCAGGCAGCAAGATGGAAACTTGGTGAAGAAGGGCATATCTCTCTGTAGGGGTTTGCTAGAGCTGCTGTAACAAACTACCATGAACTTAGTGGCTTACTCAAAGGAAGTTTATTTATTTTCTCATAGTTCCGCAAGCCAAAAGTCTGAAATTAAGTTGTTAGCAGGGTTGGTTCTTTCTGAGAACTGTAAGGAAAATCTATTCTATACCTCTCCCCTTTCTACTGGTAATTTGCTGGCAATCTTTGATGTTCCTCCTTTATAAAAGCATCACAGCATTCTCTGCCTCCTGTATCTGTATTCAAATTTTCCCTTTTTATAAGGACACCACTCATCTCATATTATGACCCATCCTAATGACCTCATTTTAACTAATTACATTTGCAAGGACCCTATTTCCAAATAAGGTCATATTCTTAGAAAATGAGGATTAGGATTCCAATCCTAAAGGAATATAGAATGAGGATGAGGGAGGCACAATTCACTTCCTGAAAGATGGTTATGGAAGTCTCTTACCTCTATTTGCTTATACTTCTTTGGCCAGAACCTAGTCTTTTGGCCACACCTCTCTGCAAAACCTGCTTAGGAAGCTAGGCTTTAGTGGAGCACACGGCCATCCCCCAAAATGTCAGTTTTCTGTTATGGAAAAGAAAGGGAAAATGGATGTCAAGGCAACAGCTAGCAACCTGCCATGGAATGTACCCTACCATACAATTTTCTGTGTGTCGCAAAAATATCTATGTGCCTTTCAGTAGGCACTTAAGCGTTGGATTCTTCATCCAACTTTACTTCTTGCAAAGCTCACAGTAGGAGCCAGCGCTGTCTAGAGCTTCACGCTTTTATCTACAATCCTCAGGACACCCTGGAAGCAGAGGCGGCTTGACGTAAGCCTCGGGGCCCCTCACTAGCACAAGACCTTTTCAAGGCCCCACTCCTAATTTTGGGTTTGAAGCTTTGTATTCTTCTTTAAAAGGGTCTCCAGAAGGGGAGCCTGGATGGCTCATTTGGTTGAACGTCTGCCTTCAGCTCGGGTCATGATCCCAGGGTCGTACATTGGGCTCTCTGCTCTGTAGGGGGTCTAACTCTCTGTCTCTCATGAATAAACAAAATGGTCTTAAAATTTTTTTAAAATAAATAAACAAATAGGTCTCAAAAAATATGCATGTCTCAGATCCTGGATCTGCTCCTGCCTGTAAGGTAGGAGTTATCCTCATCTTATAGATAAGAAAGTTGAAGCACAGAGAGGGCAAGTAGTTTGTCTAGTGTCACAAAGCCAATAGTGGAGTTGAGTTTTAAGACAAGGTCTGTCTATTTCCAAAATTAGGCTATTTCTCCAATGCCTTGCCAGCAAGAGATGCTGAAAGCATCCCCCAGATGCTTTCTCCAGTGTGGATCTTCAGCCACAGCCCCATCTAGGTGTTTGTATTTCCCCGAGAGCTGGTTGCTGACCTGGACACTGAGGCTGCTGTTCAGGCATATTCTCCTAGGGAGGGAAAAAAGCATCTCCTGTGGAAGGAATACCTGAGCTGGGGTCCATCCTTGGAAGCACACCTGTAGTAGTTTCCCAGAGCTGCTGGAACAGAGTGCCACAAGCTAAGTGGCTTTAAAAAAGAGAAATGTGTTCTCTCACAGTCCTGGAGGCCAGAAGTCTGAAATCAGTGTTAGCTAGGCCACACTCCCTCCAAAGGCTCTAGAGAATCGTCGCACCTTGTGTCTTTCAGCTTCCGGTGGCCCAGGAATTCCTTGGCTTGTGGCTGCATCACTCTGCTTTCATCTCCACGTGGACTTCTCTGTATCCGTGTTTTGTCCTCTTGTCTTGTATAGGGACATTTTGCACTGGGTTCGGGCCCACCGGGGTAATCCAGGATGAGCAGCTCATCTCAAGATCCTTCATTTAATTGCATCTGTACGAACCCTTTTTCCAAGTTAAGGTCACATGCACAGGTTCTGGGATGTCGTGGATGCATTTTCTGCACGGCCACCATTCAACCCCCTGCACACTTCATCCCAGAGTAGCAGATATCATTTCTAGGACCAGGGGAAGGGGCAGGAAAACATGGGTGTATGCACACTGTCCTCCTAGTCCATTTTAATGCGGTGGCAAAAGGGGCCATGTGGAACTGCAGAGACGGTGTTGCTCACTTGGGGAAGCATCAGTGGACCTAATTGCCCAGGGCCTGTTTCAAGTCAGAGAAACCCTGAAGGTTCTGCCAAGTGTAGGCATGTGGATGCCAAGCTTTTTTAGCAGAATGGGAAGCCACGCTGGCGTGGTTTTCTGTTTACTCTCCACTTTAGAGAGGTGCCCCGTGAAATGAATTTTAAATTCAGAAGCCAAGTCAGGAGGGGCACAGGAAGGCAGAGGGGTGAGAACTACATTTCCAATCAAGCTGTGAGTTCTGTGGCCTCCCTTCTCACTTAAAGGGCAAGGTGCTCGCTAGGGGGAAGGGTGGATGCCAGATTTTGGAGGTGGGAGAGATAGTTGCAGACCTGTACCTGCCACCATGTCCTTTAACTGATTCAAATTCAGTTTCAGGGGGCACGGAGCACGGAGTCAGAGTGTGTCTTGATTCCTAACCATAAGTGTTCTTCTCACCATAGCACCAAGCATAAGCATTCCCTCCTATCTGCTGGCTCCCATCCTGGTGAGGGGGCAGGAATGAGAGCGGACCCATCTCTCACCCACCAGAGCTTGAGCTACCCCCCCCCCCCCAGCTGAAAGCAGAGCATTCTGCAGGAGGAGGCGTGTAATCAGCCTTTCTGCCGCTCTCCCGTACAAGTGGAAGAAACTGGCTAATTAAAGTCTGCAGCATGCCCAGAAGCCTCTGCGGCCGCTCCAAGTGTTTCCTGTGCATTCTCTGCACCTGATGTTACATATTCTTCATGTTTATGTGGCGCAATACACTGCGCTCCACGAGCATGAGGTATTAGTGAGCCAATTTTCCCATCCACGCAGCTCCGGAGCAACCTATTATAATTTATGAAGGACCAGCATGGGCAATCAATAGGTGCCCCACAGGTTATTAAAGAAGAGAAAGATGGCCCAGGAGGCCCTGTTTACTAACAGGGAAATGGTCTCCTGGCAGCTTCTGGCATGTGGCCTGTGAGAGATTTACATTTTCTTTTCAGTCCAGAAACTGGGGCCTTCCCTTTTCATCTCGGGCCTAAGCTTGTGAACAAGTTGCTGGTGGAGGCCCAGCCTGACAGTAATCCTTCACTGCACCGTCATCCCAGAGGGAGCACTGAGAGTGAGGGGTGTGGGGTGTGGATCAGCCCAAAGCTTTAATCCATCCATTTATGTTTGGAGGCCCCTGAAAATATCATTCCTGTGCAGTGCTGAGACTTAGGGAGTAGGAGTGGGTGGGTGGGCTTGAGATCAGGCCAATGATGCAAAAAGAAGCAGGCAGTTCCCACCAGGCTGCCCAGAAGGTGTCTTGGTCAGCCTTGCACAGCTCTGGAGAAACCTTTTTTTTTTTTTGTGCTTCTTCTGCCTTCTCTCTTTGTTCTTGGTCCTTTGATTTCAAGAATCTGTAGTTGTTCTGCAGTTTTCTTTACTACTTAACAATTTTCAAGGAAGAGGGCTGGTTGGATTTAAAAATAAAACCATAACAGCACTGGCTTATTTGGGTAAAGGGGAAAGAAGTACCTCCTCCAGTCCACTTTCTGGAAGGCAAGCTGGTGTAAGGTAGCAGTCCTCAAATGTTTTAGTCTCAGGGCCATTTTACACTCTTAAAATTTAAGTAGATGATGTCTATCAGTAGAAAATGCTTATTTAAAAGTTTCATTAATTAAAAATAACAAAAATAAATCCACTACATATTAGCATAAATAACATATTTTCATTTAAAAAAAAAAAACTTCCAAAAAATTAGTGGGAAGAGTAACACTGATATTTTTGCAAATTTTTTAGATGTCTGGCTTAATAGAAGGTAACTGGATTCCCAAATCTGCTTTTACAGTCAATGGTTTGCAATATGTTATTTTGGTTGAAGTATGTGAAGAAAATCTGGCTTTACACGGATATATAACTGGAAAAACAGAATATTTAATAGTCTTTTTGAATAACTGTGGGTATTCTTTTTGATACTGCACCAAAATGTAGCAAGTTTCTTAAAGGTTAGTTGCAAAGTGAAATCTGAAAGTGTATCAATGAACTTTTCATATTCTGTTACATTAAAATCTGTTGGTTTATCATGCACTTTGATTGGATCTTTTACCCATGTATGAATTTGTAATACCATGCAACGGTCATTAGAAAATGCTTGTTTATTGAATTATAAAGAAATTCCAAATGTTCACACATTTCATCACAAGTAATTTAAGCCCAGAAAAACCAGAAGAAAAATAATAAAAATTAGATTAGAAATAAATAAAACAAAGGCACCTGGGTGGCTCAGTGGTTGAGTGTCTGTCTTCGGTTCAGGGCATGATCCCGGGCATTATACAATATTTTATTAAAAATCACATTCATTAATATCACCATCTATCTCATTAGAAACGTCCTTAAATATTAGGAAGCTGTCAAGTTCCACAGTGGTAGATACAAGTTTCCAAAATTTGCATTTTCCCTTGCAAGTTCAAATTTTATCATTGGTAACAAATACTATCAGTTGTTTTCCTTGAAGTGACAGATTCCCTTTGTTCATTTAGAGAAAATGTCTGCCAAACACCCATGCCGAGAAAGCATTCTTTGTCATTCAGTCTTTCAAGCAAAAGAAAGAGAAAAGGAATATGTTTCATGAAAAAAATGGCTAGTTCAACTCACAGGTTTATCACCCCAGTACATTTTTTTTTATTTTTTTAAGATTTTATTTATTCATTCATGAGAGACAGAGAGAGAGGCAGAGACAGACAGAGGGAGAAGCAGACTCCCTGCAGGGAGCCCGATGTGGGACTCGATTCCAGGACCCCAGAATCACACCCTGAGCTAAAGGCAGACACTCAACCACTGAGCCACCCAGGTGCCCCACCCCATTACATCTCTTAGGGATAACCATCATACCTGGGAATGCAGAAAAAGTATTTATGCATACTCTCCATTTCGTTACGCAGATTATTTTGAAGAGTGTCAGTATTTAATAAGACTAATCATATTTACTGCTTCATCAAGGACATTCTTAAGTGAAACTGGCATTTGTTTTTTACGGCAAGTGTGTGGCAGTGATGTCTAGTATGCCTTGGTGCCTGCCTTGATTCATGCTCAGAAACTAGGAGTCTTACCCACTATTGCTTTTGTACCTTCAGTGCAAATGTCAACATGGTGCAAAAGGCAAAAACCATCAACTGCAGACCTTCATAACTCCATGAGCCCCTCAGAAGTGTTGCAGGGATCCTCGGGAGTCTATGGATCCTCCTTTGAGAACAGCAGGGATAGTAGAAGGAACAAATGACTTGGTGTCAGAGACTTTTTACTCCATCTTTGCCTTGGACTAGCTCTGTCTTCTCCCAAGTCATTTTCCTCAAGTGTCTGTTTCTGCATGTATAACATTAAATGAATCAGATTAAATAATCTCTATCATGTCACTGTCATTTTAGAAGCACTGTGGGACACTGAACAATCTTTATCATTGACTTCTTATCATTATCATTGCCTGTTCATTTCTAGTATGTTTTGCTCTTTCTGGTGGGCTGCTGCCAGGATATACAGGCACATACTCTCTTCCTAGCATTTTATAGATGAGAGAGCAACCAGCTCTCCCACAGACCAGGTGTTTTCTTACAGAGGAGGAACTGAATACTTCACCTCTACCATTGGGGAGAAAGTTGGACATCAGAGATGGCCTATTTGAACACTGTACCTTTTTTTTTTTTTTTTTTTTTTTTTTTTTATCGTGAATGGTTCTGGAAGAGGCATTTTCAGCGAATAAATAGGAGGGCTCCTTGACATGAAATCTAGGCCGGAAAATAAAGGCCAAGCCATAGTAATGAGAGAAATACACAGTTTTATAAAACCTAGCCCAACAAAGGTACTACTGCTGGTTCCCCCCACCCTTGTAAAGCTTTGGAATAAGTACTTGAGCCCTTTACTAAAAGAGCGACAGAAGCCACCCTCAAAATGTAGTGTGCATTTGGTCTGGAGGACAGGTGAAGCAGCGTGGGAGAAGCTCTTAAACCGCCCTCCTCCTAACCAAATCACCAGGTTAGCGGATGTTCTCTGTTTCCTGTATAAAACGCACTGTGCCCACAGCCCAGATGCTCAACTGGTAGAGGTACTCTCAGGGGCTCTTGGGTACTTCTGTTCCCACAAATGGAGCTGAGTGCTCACAAGGGGTCATGTAATTTAATTGTTGTGAAAACCAATGTAAACTGACATTTTATGTTTTGGAAAGGCTTGATAATGACTTGTCCTTTTGTCCTAATGACCGAAAATCCTATTGAGCTAGCATGGGAAAGACTAGGGGGAAAAAATCTTGAACATCTTAGCATGATCTGTACTTGGATAGCCTTGGGTCTTTAAATTCTCCTTCTACTTCGAAGAAACCTGAACTGAAACTGACAGGAGATTCCAACAGAATATAGACTCCACGAGTGTGGAGAATTTGTGTTGTTCACTGCTGTATCCCCAGCACCTAGAATATGCCAGGCGCATAGAAGGAACATGATAAGCATATATAGGACAAATGGATTGTGAGTATAGTTAATACAGGAAAGATAAAACAAAACTCCAGTTAATAGAAGCCTGCACCCAGAAAATGCCTTGACCCAACTTTTAAAAAAAGTATGTCTGAACATACTTGTATATGCTTTAAGTTAAAATAAGAAGTCTAGGGTATATTTCTCATGGTTACCCTTTAAGTAATATTCAAAATTAATGGACCATCTACCATTTTGATCACATTAGAGAGGAGCACTTTACCTGTATTTAGAAGCAGGGAAGCTCCTTAACTATCTAATAGATACTGGCTCCCCATGGTGGAGCACTAGCCCAGATCTGGAGACCTTAGTGCAGACTCCCCTGAACTCCCTTCTCCAGAAGGTAGCTAGAAAAATCTGCCCTGGTTCAGAAAGGAAGAGACCTGATAGGAGGCAGACTGCATCCCTGGACAGGGATTGGTCCAGTGGACACAGACGGGAATGAATGGCCTTCCCTTTGAAATTTCTCTGTGCCAGTAAGCTCTAGTGAGCCTGAATGATGGTAACAAATGCCACCCCCATTTCAGTCTATGTTTGAGGCTCTTTAGATTTGGACTCAGAGAATCTGAGTCACTTTTTGACCTTGAACTAGTTAACATACTTCTCTAAGCTCAAACTTCCCAACTGGTGGGCAAGGAATGGGTTTCCAGCTGCTGAGATATCACTCTTCTCAATGCTTGGAATAGGCAGGCGAGACCTAGGGCAGCCAGAAACTCTGAGTTTATCACCTCTGGGGCCAGCAGCCTCATCCCTTTTCCATGGTAAGGTATAGGTTATGGGTACAAACCCAGACATAGATGATAGATAGATAGATAGATAGATAGATAGATAGATAGATAGATGCTTTTTTTTTTTTTTTTTCAGTTTTCTGAGTGTATCACTGAATAGGTTGGAAGCACCAATAGTTGCAGCCCTAGCTCCTCAGCCAATAAATCCAGCCTTGTCTTTGTCAACAGGTTGTTGTGAGGATCACATGAGAAATAGATGTGAAATGCTTCAAGGGCAACCGATAGTCCTACCGACAACTGGCATTGTGACGGACAGAAGCACAAGGAGAGTTTGAATCCATGTCACCAGCCCTAGTTACTTCACCAGATTCCTGAATCAACGGAGAAACAAGAAAAAGCTGGCATATCAAGCTCAAACCATTACCCTTATTTCGGATACATCTGTATTAGCAAGTGTCACCATAGGCAGGTAAACAACATCAGGCCAATTTACCCAGCCAGTCACAGGCAGCTCTGGGAAACCACATTCCTCCCCAGCAGGGAAAACTTTGTCCCTAGAAATGCAGAGTATAAAACATTCCCTGGGGGCAGTTTGTTCCCAAAAAAAAGAGAAGCGGGGACTGGTCCATGCACTGTCAAACTTGGTAAGGTTTCCAAACGTACCAATCAGCTCAGCTATTTCACCTCCCCTGGGAAGGAGTATGTGAAGGGCTGGAGGGAGGGCAGGAATGTTGCACCAACAGAGCTCCTCCCACCTGGAAGAATGCACACCAGAAGCACCCTCTTGAGATGTGAGAGAGACTGTGGTCTGCTTCGTCTATTTCCTGGCAAACATGGTCAGAAGCACTGGACCAGTGCCTCACCTCACCACCAGCTGCCTGGGTACAGAGAAGCAGGAAGTGGGCACCCATTTTTGTCTAGGCAGATCTAACAGACACAATCTGGCCACGGAGATGGATTCCTAATCCCTGTCAGATCGTCTCTGTTTGTAAGGCAAGGACTGGGTTTCTTTGAATCATTTTTTAAATAGTTAACATAGCTGAGCTATAAACCCATAAAGGAAAGGACTCGATAATATGACTGTCTCTGCAGTTGGCCAGCCCATTCTAGATACCTGACAAGGACTAAAAGAATTAAGGAACGGGTGACACAACACAAGAGGAAGCACACTCAATACACGTTTTAGAGGGGACAGTTTGACCTTCATCTGTCCTATTCACCTTGATCAATGACCCCTCCTTACTTCTTTCAGCCAGGTTCAGACATCGAACCTGTTTCCATGTCATCAGCAGTCTCTGCTAATAGTGAAAATCCTTTGAGGACTTCCCACCTATGAAAATAAATTCTTGTCATAACAAACAAAAAGGCAATTTGGAGGAGAGAGAGATTTCAAAATTCTTTAAGCCAACATAAGATTTTTTTTTTAAAGCACTTCACTTGATGAGCTCTCAGTCCAATGCATAGCAGTGAATTTGTGTACATACATGATAAAGCCCCTCGATGTCAATGAGGGGGCACCATTAATATCCAGGTATGTGATTGGGGTCCTTTTCATATAGAATAGGATAAATGGTTCCTAAATACTTGTGATATGCTGAATTGTATCCCCCGAATTCATAAGTCGAAGTCCTAACCTCAATGTATGAATTACCTCAGAAAGTAATAGTATTTGGAGATAAGTTTTAAAAGAGGTGATTAAGGTAAAATGAGGCCATTAGGATGAGCTCTAATCTAATATGGTGTCCTTAGAAGAGGAAATTTGGACACACAGACATCAGACACGTTCACTCACAGAGGAGGGCCATGTGAGGACACAGCAAGAAGGTACTCACATGCAAGTTAGGGAGAGAGGCTTCAGGAAAAACCAAACCTGTTCACATCTTAACCTCCAGAACTGTGAGAAAATGAATTTCTGTTGCTGAAGCCACCTAGTGTGGGGTATTTTGTTATGGCAGCCCTAGCAAACTTATATAACATTTACTGCAGAAGTCTTCGTCATGGTGTCACACAAAGATGTGTTTGGGCAACACATCCATATACTCACCGGGCGCTGGGTAACAAGGATTGATAGAAAGTGCAACTGACAGATAACACAAGTGATTGAGTTATACTAGAAGGAAGCAATTGGCAAAACTTTAGAAGTCTCAAGAAATTGGACACTCCTGGACACCTGTAGCTAAATTTTCTTACCCTTAAAAATTATTCTTTTAAAGATTTTTTTATCTTCTCTCCCACTTTGCCTGCCTCCCCCTCTTCCCTCTATCATCCGCACCCCTGCTGCCACCACACCTACACGCTCTCCAACGGGCTTTGACATCCATTTCTGCCTTTGCTTAATAAAAAATAAAGCAGCTATTTTGTTTTGTGTGTTTGTTAAAGGCTTTAAGCAGATTTCCCCAATCGAAAGTTGAGCAAATTTAAAAACCTGTTTGGTAGGGTAAGATTTTCAACTTGGCCACAAATCAGCGAATATGGATCCAGAGAAGCAGCCAGTTCTGCAGCGGTATCAGGAAGTGTTTCTCTTGATAAGAGAAAACCACCTGCAAAGCTTGGCGAGGTGTCCACTCCACCTCTAGGGCAAAGCGGCAGAGCAGACACCACTCTGGGGGGACCACCCATCTAGGAGGAGCCGCGAGGGCAGCTCCCGTGAGTGTCTGTGGGAGCCTGTCTCCTGCTGTGAGGACTAGGCTGTTGGCTCCCTCCCAGAACTCAGTGGACTAGGCTCTGCAAGACCTTGAGTAAGTCATTGCCCTCTTCTGGATCTAAACTGTTTCCTGAAGTGTAAAATAAGATTAGATGAGATTAGTCACTTTCCATTATTTGTAAGTGTGGAAAGACTACTTGGACAAAATCTTGTGTATAAGTTATATTAAAAACAAACAAACAAACGTGTCACTGGCCTAGTTCGGGGCTGGGGGGAGCCCCACCTGTTCTCACTTTGCCCAACACCTCCACCTCTTCCTCCTTCAGGCAGCAAGCAAGGACTCTCAGGGGAGCTCCTTGGCTGAAACATGGTGAAAATCACCAGATGTGATTATCTCTAGCCAGTGCACAGGGAAATGTTTAACAATAGTCTGGGAGTAGAGGGTGCTGATCTGTAGTGTTTTGCTGATTTCCGTTGTGTAAATACTACTACTGTGGCTATACTCAAGTCACCAATGTCACATCACTGAACGTGGAGTTGGGGTGCAGTAGCATACCATATGGTAAAGTAATTACGAAGCAATGAGTTTTGAGTATTTGTCACCTTCACTTTTAATATGTTTTATTTAATTATAAGTTTATATGATGCAATTCTTGATAACGGGCGAGTGGGCATTGATTTGCAAAATTCGGAAAATTCAACAGTTATTACCACTTAGTATGAGCCAGCTCCAGGATACCACTATCTAGGATTTTTAGAGTGCCAACATTCTAAATCTTTATACTAAAGCATAAGCCGTTTGAAGCTGGGAAGGGCCAAGTGGAATAAACCTAGGGATTTTGGAAGTGTGCTCAGGAGGGGGGCAGAAAAACATGTTTTCAGTGTAATATCCCACACAGAGCACAGAACTAAAAAATAGATGGCCAGCCAGTGAATGATGCAATGACCCAACGGGGCAGTGGCCCAACCCACATGCAGTAGGCTTTGTACTTTGAGTTATTTTTTAAACCATTAGTGGGGTAGGTTTATATTCCATCCACCCACATTATGTCATCCAGCCTTCCATGGGACAAGTGGCACCAACTGTGGCCAGGAGGTATCAGCAATGCACTTAGTTACAATGAGGTCTTGGAGAGCCTACAACAGGGACGTCATCTGATACACAGACTGGTCACAGCTGAAAATCCAGGCATTTCCAGAGCCCTGCATGGATTCTACCTAGACTTCCAGGCAGCCGCAATCACCTTTGGGTGGGTACAATCTTGAGTATCTTCTCACTCCTCCCGGTTACTATCTCCCTGAAGATTAATATTCAATTCATACTTTTGTCCTCCAGTTCTTCCCAGAGTGTTTGAAAACAGCATGGGTCTTAAGGAGTTACAAGCCTGGATTCGGATAGAATCAAAATTCTAGTTTTGTCACTTACAAATTGTGTGACTTTGGGCAAACTGCTTAATTTCTCTGTATTTCCATTTCATCCTAGATAAAATGTGGATGATAATACTACCTACTTCAAAGCATTATTTGGAAGATCAAATGACTTTTGCATGTATAAAGTACTTGGAACAATATTTGCCACATAGACTATGCTATTTAAATGTTAGTTATTATATCATTATTACATATAATATATGCACTTATATATGATTATTACATATAATAATAATATATGTACTAAATGAATGAATGCAGGTGAACAAATGCATGGGAAAGAAGGGTCTGAATAGATGCAATGAGATTCTTCTGGAAAACAAATGCCAAGTATGTATTTATAATAATTATAATAAATAATAGCAGTAACCTTAGCTAGCATTTGTGTTTAAAATACATTTTATAAGCATTATTTCATTAATTCCTCATAAAAATTCTAATAGGAAGGAACTGCCTTTAGCTGTGTATTACATAGATAAGAAAATCCAGACTCGTTGAAGGCAAGAAATTTTCCCAAGATCACATAGTTTGTTAATGACTCAAATCAGGTCTTTTGACTCTAGAGCTTAACCTCTTTACCACTTAACCCACCAGCCAGCTCCCAACCTCCAGCCCCTATGCCTTCTCTCCTCAGTACTGCGCCCCACTCCTCCGTGTCTTCACCTATTCCTTCAGGTCTATCCAAGACTTATGTCTTTTCTGAAGACTTTCCAGACTGTTCCCCTTAGTATGACGCTCCCAGCACTTCCATATACTGTGTGCCCCTCACTCTCTCCTGCCCATGGCTGTTACCCTAGACTCTGTCTGTGTTACACAAGTAGCTGTGTGGAGATTTTGCAAGATCCAGGTTAAATTCATGCCCAGGCTGAGATGCGCCCTAAGCCCCATGACACAGCCAGTCCCTGCTGAAAGCTGCCCTGTATGTGCATCAGGGTTCCCCAGAAACTGCAATCTACTGCTAGCCCTAGTTCCGGGGCCGGTAAAATGGGAACAATGGGAAGTCCAGCTGGCTAGATCAAGCCTGGATCTAACCAAGCACCGTTGACTTCTCTAGGTCATGAACTCACTGGTGCAGAAAGGAGGGTGGAGAGCTAGAGTCAGCTAAGAAACAAGACAAGCTAAGGGGCACCTGGGTGGCTCAGCTGGTTAAGTATCTGACATTTGATCTTAGCTCAGATCTTGATCTCAGGGTCATGAGTTCAGGCCCCAGGTTGGGCTGTGCACCTACTTAAAAAAAAAAAAGAGACAGATGAGCTGTTTCAAAACTTTTTATGTCAAAAAACAAAAAAGAACAAGACAAACAGAAAAGATGATCCAGCCTCTCCTCTCAAGGTGACTACTGCTAGCTCACATAGCTCACAGGTGCAAACCCCTTTAAAAGGATCCACAGACCAACTCACAAGAGAATACGAATCTAGGCAAGCGAGAAGTGCTGAGCGGACATGAAGTTCAAAGGAGTGCTCAGGATGCAGTGGGACCCTTCAGGGAGACTTTCCTAGAGATAGTGAGTTGATTTTATAAGAAATTAAAAATAATATTTTCTTAGCACAAATGCAGTATATGCCCATGACAAACAAATCAGAAAATATAGACAAGCAAAGAAAGGAAATGAAAAAAACCCCACCTACAATCTCGCCCACCTAAAGACAATTTCTATTAACACCCTCAACACCTTGACAACCAGATTTTGCAGGAGGCGATGTGCAGAGCTGAAGCACACGTTGTGTGTTTGTGTGTGTGTGTGTGTGTGTGTGTGTGTGTGTGTGTGGCTGAGGAGTGGGGCGGGGGAGGGTGGTGGGGAGTGGTGACTGTCCTGGCATTTTAGTCTATGCTGGGGAGTAAGTGATAAGGGTTGAAGAGCAGGACTAACGGGAGATCTCTGGCACCAGGCAGAGATTTGAAGCAGGCAGCAGTAGCAAGGAGCCTGGCTGAGCAGTGGCCCACTGAAAACAATCCTAATAGCAATAACGGAGAGCGTGTGTTGAGTGCCTCCCATGCGCTGGTATTGTGCTAAACACTTCACATTCCATCATCTTCTACAATCCTCTCAGCCACACTATTAAGTAGATAGATAGTCTTATCCCCATTTTATGGTGGGTAAGGGGTTTGCCCAAGCTCAGCAACCCATACACCAACGTTTCTTAGGGTGTGCTTTATAGGTGAACCACATCAGAATGCCCTGAGCTATTTGTTAGATCAATCAAGACAACAGGAGTCAAAAACCCCAGACCTGTTTGTTCGTGGTTTGCCTGAAGGTCTTCTTCAGACTGAAATGCTTCTCATCAGAAAGTCACAAATGAGAATGCCCAGAAGATACCTATAAACTGGGAAATACTAAGGGCTGTCTTCTGAGTAACTCACAGTCCCATTTCCTTCCAGAAGTGCTCAGAGGATGATGGTGAGAAAGAGTAAGGGTGTAGCCCAAGATCTGAGTTCTGTGGGCTCTACACACCTTTCCTGTCCTTGGGTTAATCATCCATCTAGTAGCCCCCAAACCTGGAGAGAGCCTTCTGCAGGAGGTAAGGCAGCAATAAGATAGTGCACATCAATCATTCAAAAGCACCAGGGCGGGTATAATCAGGATCAAGAGGCAAAACCAGACCTGGGAGATTAGGGTGATAAGGAAGGGCTGGGAACAAAGAGCCCACACCCGGGTGCTTTCCCCTTATATCTTCACTTGACTTGAGCCTTCTAACCCCAGGGCTCTTATCTGCAAAATTACTGAGTTGGCTTTAACAGTCTCAAAGGTCCTTTCAGCTCTAGATGGGAAGACACTATCTAAATCCAGATTGTACTCCCACTGCCCTTGTTTACCTGGGGGCAAGTCCAGAAACCCTGAAGCCCCACAGCCACCTGGAGGGTGGTAGCAGGTACCAGCTGAATCGGACAGATCAAGGCCAGAAGAAAGGTGACCTTCACCGGGGAAGCTGGGAAAGGCCAGGAGTGGCTCCGGCCCTGGGTGAGATGCCAGCACCTCCCTACATGTTGAACACTTCAAAGACCTTTCATGGACATTGTTTCATTGGATCCTCCCCACTCCCTTATAGGTTAGCATTTTTCATAACCCCATGTGTGACCACAAGGCAGAGACAGAGAGAATGCTACGGGAATGAGAATGTATTTTCAAGAACACCCAGGAATGAGGTAGGAAAGGGGCATCTGGGAAGAGGCACCTGGTCCCTGGGCTTTCAATTCCAGACTGTGAGGCAGGTTTTGCAAGCTACCAGGGAAGTTTCCCTCGGGGCACTCAGGATCCATCTTCTTTCTCTTTGTCCCATTCTCATTGGTTGGCTGGCTGCCACTCAGCATGGAGCCAGCCCTCTGCTGGGCTGAGCTCCCCACTGTCATCTCTGAGGTATCTGTGACAAGATAATTGTCATATTAATAAATTTGCTGTGTTTTTCCATTGCCTTCTCTTTCCAGGCAGGCACTGCTAGTCAGGCTTTTTGCCTTAGGATTTTCTTGCCCTAGGATTTCTTGCAGGACTGAAAGCAGAAGCTGCTTGAAGCTAATAGATCTTCCTGTCTTTGGTAAAAGCCCTGGCTCATTGAGGAAATCAGACAGACACCCTGAGGGAGAAGGGTGATGGAGGAGGGAGAGCTTTGAAGGACAAGGAGAGAGAAAGGACTGTGCTCAGAGACCAGAAAGTGAGAAGACAACTCTGATTATGAGAACAGAACCTATCGGAGTCTTGGGTAAGAGTCAGATCTCAGAGGACATGACGCCTTAGGCAGGCCTTGGGCATTGGGTTTCCAGCTTCAACAAAGATCCCTGGACCCCAAAGTTGGACTCAGAAACACTAAAATCACCAAATTGGCTGAGACCCGAGGCACCAAAGGAAAATTCAGTGTGGGCTACCGGCTGATGAGTGGGCAGAATGCCTCTCACTTTAGCCCAGTGAGGCACAATTTTTTCAAGGGGTTGAGCTCCCAGAATGACAGACTAATTATTTGTCCACTGAACAGGATGGGAGGCTCAGAGTCATATTTATTTTGACTAAATGGAAAAAGCATAGGAACATATTTCTAGCTCAGCTGGTTTGTAAAGTAAGAGTCACACCTGAGGAAAAGAGAAGGCTAAATGACCCCCATCGTCCTGGTGCCACCAGCCTGTGATGATACCAGTTACAGTTCCTTAATACCCAAATCTTATTAGCTCTAAGCACTCCTCAGCTAATGCAAGAATTCCAGTCCAATGCTTAGTCGGTTAGGATGCTTTAGCCACAAGTAACAGAAAACCCAGATTCAAATGTAAAAGGAAATACATCCCTAATGGGAATTCCAGAAATTGTGGGTTCCAGGTGTAGTACAATGAGTGGCTTAAGGTACTGAGAACACAGGTTGTCCTCATCTCTCTGCTTTTTTGTCCTCAAGATGTTGGCTTTGTCCTCCAGCTGGTTCCCTTTACAGTAACAAGATGCAGTAACATCTAGAGGAAGAAAAGGACACTCCTCCTGTATCTGCTGCTTAGAAGCACAGAAACTTTCCAAAAGTCCCCTGTAGAATTCCATTCATGTCTCATTGGCTAGAGTTAGGTACACGTCTGTTCTTAAACCAATCTCTGGCAAGGGGATGGGGTTGCCATGGCTGGCTCACAGGGAAGTTGGAGGGTTCATCACAAAGAACGCTGATACATTCCATCTCTCACACAGACATTTCCCCTCCCTTGGTTGGGCTTGGGTCCTCCTTCATTTATGTTAAATGCTTTCTCAGAGACCCTACCATCTCCTAGAGAGTGGGAGGCTCTTGGATTTACTTAGCTAATTCTGAATCTCAAATTTGAATTCTGCTCCAGCTTTCTTTCCCAGGGGATCCTTTGGCAGAAACAGCTCTTTAGAGGAACAGCTCCTTAGAAGAACTCTTTTTGCCAGACAAATCCAAAGTTGGCTCTGGCCCAGCCAGGACCTCCATTGTATGGTTGCTTCCACCTTGTGACCCAGACCTCATCCTGTCTTCTGCACCCAGGGGAGTCGAGCTGGGCTACCAGTAAAGCATGCTGCACAAGCCAGGGCAACGACACTGGGAAAAGACCAGTTGTGCTACTTTTCTCAGGAGAAGATTGTGAATATGGCATCAGGATTTTTCCTTTAGATTATTCAGCACATTGATATTAACCCCATTTTACATTACATGAAAGAGATGGGGAGTGGTAAAGTAGCATGCTTAAGGTCACTCGGCTAGTTAAGCAGCAGAGCCAGGAACATTCTTACATGAGTATTTTTGTGTATATATTTTGACTTCTCTTGGGTAAATGCCTAGAAGTTGAATTGCTGGTTCAGCGTATGTGCATGAGCTTCTCTAACTATGAGAAACTGGCAAACTATCTTCCAAAATAGTGTATGAGTGTTCCGGTTGCTCCACAACCTCATCAACATTTGGTGTTGTCAGTCTTTTATTTTTAGCTATTCTAGTTGGTATATATTTGTTTTAATTTGCATTTCCCTGCTGGCTAGTGATGTTGAGCCCTCTTTGCTGTGCTCACTAGCCATTTCTATATCTTCTTTTATGAAGTATCTGCACATTCTCTTTAAACTGAGTTACTTTTTTTCTTATTCATTTGTAGAAATGCTTTATATTTTATCAGTAACTATTCTTTGTTTTGCAAACACTTTCTCCCAGTCTGTGGTTTGCCAATTAATTTTTCTCAAGGGTGCAGAAATTTTAATTTTGATGTGATCTATCAGAGTGGTATTTTTCTTTAATAGTTATTGTTTTCTGCAAGTTGCCCAAAAAAACCTTTGACTACTCAAAGGTTTTGAAGATATTCTCCTGTTTATTCTTCTAGAAGCTTTATGGTTTATCTTTTACATTTAAGTCTATGATCTCTCTCAAATTAGTGTCCATGTATGGTGTGAAATGCAGGGCAAAATTCTTGTTTTTAGTATGGAAATTCAGTTGTTCCATTGTCACTTGTTGAAAAGCTAATACATCCCATAGAAGTGAAGCAAGCTGACCATGCTGTCAAAAATTACTTAGCCATGGGATCCCTGGGTGGTGCAGCGGTTTGGCACCTGCCTTTGGCCCAGGGCGCGATCCTGGAGACCCGGGATCAAATCCCACGTCGGGCTCCCGGTGCATGGAGCCTGCTTCTCCCTCTGCCTGTGTCTCTGCCTCTCTCTCTCTCTCTCTCTCTCTCTCTCTCTCTGTGACTATCATAAATTAAAAAAAAAAATTTACTTAGCCATATAAATGTAGGTCTTTTTCTGGGCTTTTTTTCAGTTTGATCTCTATAACTATCCTTACTCCAATACCCTGGTCTCAATCACTATAGTTATAGAGTAAGTTTTGAACTCATATAGCTTGAGATCCCCCCTCCCATTTTGTTCCTCTTTTTCATTATTGTTTTAGTTGTTCTAGATGTGTTGCTTTCTTATGTTTTAGAACCAATTTACACACACACACACACACACATCTACTTTGGGATTTCACTGAGCTAAATAGGTACAAAAGGAAAAACCTACAGTTTCCTTCTGATGTTAAGGAAGAACCTAATTCTTCCCTGCTATGTCTTTCTTCCCTGTGAGCAAGACACCAGTGAAGACCTGTACTTCTTAGTGACCACTTCCTCAGGTTTGATTAATTTGCTAGAGCAGCTCACAGAACTCAGGGCAACACTTATATACATTTACCAGTTTATTAAAGGTTATGATAAAGGAGACAGATGAATAGCCAGAGGAAGAGGTACTGAGCACCAGTCTGGGAAGATGCTGAGTGCAAGAGCTTCTGTCTCAGTGGAGTTGGGTGTGTCACCCCCCAGGTATTAATGTGTTGGCCAGCCTAGAAGCTCTCTAAACTCCATACTACTGGGATTTTATGGAGGCTTCCTCACACAGGAATGATCAATAATTAACTCCATTTCTAACCCTTCCCCTCTCTGGACGACAAGGGGTAGGGCTGAAAATCCAAGCTTCTAATCATGGCTTGGTCTTCCTGGTGATGAGCCCTCACCCAGGAGACCACCCAGAGTTGCCTCATCAGAACAGACGGTGCTCCTAGTTTTCTTAACACTTAGGAAATTACAAGGGTTTTAGAAGCTCCATGCCAGGAACCAGGATGAACTCCAAATATATATTTCTTATTATAAATCACAACAACATGCTTCCACTTCAATATGTTTCTCTGCTGATGTACCAATCCTCTCTAGCTTCTTTCTTGTCACAAAAGAGAAGGATCCCTCCACATTTTGAGGGTTAACTCCTCTGCCAATTTTTTTAATTTCCTCTCAATCTGGCTCCTCTTTTCCTCTTGAATTAAATTCAAATGACCTTTAGCACCCACTCCACCTCTGCCTTCCCCTTCCAGGACTCTCTTCAGTCACATATAAGTGCTGGCTTCCCTTCTCACATGTTTGCTCATTTCTGTAATTCTTGTAGTAGAGGGCCTGCCTTCTATCAGTTTCCAGAACTTCTCAATTATGAATAAACCCCAATTTACCAGACCCAGTACCTCATCAGTCCTCAGGTTCTCCTCTCTGTGGTGTTGTGCTCAGTTTACTTTCTATCTCCTTGGTGGACCTCTCTTTTTATACAACTGTTTTTCCCTCCTTTATAGGCATGCTTGCCACTGTTTGGTGGCCTCAAGAGACTAGAAGCCATCAGACAAATACTACCAACTTCCCACCTGCAAATCTAAAAAAACCATAATTCCTCTGGTCAAAATGGAACATTTATCTCTTCCTTGACCTACAGTAGTTCCTCCAACTTGAAGGAAGTCCTGTCTTTTCCCACCTTGCTGGGGACCTCTCTCTAACAATCAGCTTTGCGTGTTCTGGAATCTTAAACATCTCCTTCTCTTCTCTTCTTTCTCAACATTGTGAACACATGGTCTCCATCTCCTTTTTTTTTTTTTTTTCGAAAAATAGCCTTATTTTCACTTTTTTTTTTTCACTTTCTTTTATACCTAGTACACAATGACACCTTCTAAAAGAGTTATGTACCCATTGTTTTCCCTTACGTCCTTTTGGTCACTCCTCAGTCCTCTGAAATTTGGCCTTTGTTTCCAATGCATCAGTAAAAAACCTCACCAAGGTTATCAATGACTTTGTTGCCAAAATCTCTTGGATCTTTGTGGCCCTTTGACCTATTCCTGATAGCACTGATATTGGTCACTACTTCCTCCTCCTCCAGCATCCCCTCCCAATAACTGTTTCCTCCTTGCAAAATGTTTGTTTCCACCCTTCAGCTCCTGGGGTCCACCCTCCAGCTCCTGGTGTCCACCCCCAGCCTCCCGGAGTTCACCCCTCAAATCCTGGGGTGCACCCCCCAACTCCCATGCCCCCAATGCTGAGGCCCCCACTCCCTCCGAAGGCCCTGGGAACACTCCACCCCCTCCTCCAGCCAACTGAAAAGCAGCCCCTTCTTCAGGCAAGATTGGTGTTGTGTGTTCTGGTGTTTTCTTTCCGAGCTAAGCGTGGTACTCTCGTACTGGGCTGTACCGTGTCCCCAGCGCTCATTAAACACCTCCCCTCATGAAAAAAAAAAAAGAGGAAAAGCCTCTCCTTTGGATTCTGTCCTGGGCTTCCTTCTTTTCTCACTTTCTATGAATGATCTCTCCTACTCCTTGACTCCATAAGTATTTATTGAGCACCCACCGTAAGTAAGGCCCTGATCTAAGCCCTGAAGATACAACAAGTGCCTGTTCTCATGGACTTCACAGTTGCCAATGGTGTCAATCCCATCTGGATACCAATGACACATAAACTGTCCTCCAGCCCAGATCTCTCTCTCTCTTTTGTCTACTTGGTCTGCTTGGCTATTCCACATACACCTCACACTCAGTATTTCCAAAACTAAAATTGCCATCCTCAGCCCACCTTCAGACCAGTTCTTCTCTTTCTATCTCAGTTATGTGAGCCACAAAGTGTTCATCATCTGTGTTCACCATCTTTGATTTTTCACTTTCCTTCTCCTCTTAATCTAATCTGTAACCAAGTCCTATCAATTTACCTTCTAATCCTCTGAGGTGCCTCTGGAATCCATCCACTGCTCTTCATGTCCCATACTATTGCTGTAGTTTAGACTAAAATCTTCACCTCCTTGAGTCCCAACAGGTCCCTCCATTATTGATCACTTCCTCACCACCACCACCCCCCATCTTCAATCCATTGTCTACACTGTGGCCATAGTCATTTGCTGAAATAACTCTGATCACAAGACGACCCTGCTTGAAATTCCTTGTTGCCTTTAAAATAGAAGCCAACCCCTTTAAGATGGCCCAGAGAGATCCTGCCTACCTCTTCATCCCTTCTCTTCCCACTACTCTCCTCAGTCTTAACCCTCCAGCCACACAAACTTTCTTTCCCTGGGTGTGCCATGCTCACTCATACCTCCAAGCTTTCAGAAGTGCTTTTCCCCTAGCCTGAAACACTTCCCTAATCCCAAACTCAAAATTTACTGAGCTAACTGCTACCTACTGCAGTCTCAGCTTAAACATTACTTCTGGAACACTTTCCTTAAAATCTCTAGTCTATATGTCAGTGCCACCCTGTCCAATCCACCCTAGTATGATTTTCTGATTTCTTTTGTTATTCTCTGTGCCCTTCCCCCCATTAGACTCCAAGCAACAAGAAGACAGCATCAAGGCCTATGTCACTCATGCTGTGTAGTTGTATTCTCAACTTTTAGAAAGTACCAATCAATACATATTTGTCAAATGAATGAATAATTTCCTGCCCTTCTTTTTCTGCCTTCTAAATACAGATATTGTTTAAGATTCATGACTCTGAGCTTTGCTCAATTTCCTTCCTTATCATTGATTCCTATGGCTTCAATGATCAGGTCTGTTTGAAGAAGTCTCCAATCTACCCACAAGCTGGATATCTCTGAGCACTATGTCTGCATTTCCAACATTATGCTAGACATTCATGCCTGTAGGTCTTTTTCATCACCTCAAATAAAGGATATAAAACATTAAAAGCATGCAAGGATAGGTATTCAAGGATGTGTAATGCAACACTGTCTATAATATTGAGAAACTGTAAACAACCCAAATGCCCATCAAAAGAGAAGTGGGTAAATAAATTCCAATACTACTGTAGAGCCTTAGAAAGACTAAAAAGATTTATACACTGACATGAAAAGATGTCCTTGATATACTATTAAGTAAAAAAGCAGGTTTCAGAATGATAAATATAGTTTAGTTTCGTCTTATTCAATTATTCAACATGCATATACTGAGCATCTACTACAAGCCAGTTTCTCTTCCAGGTGCTAGGGATGTGCAGAGAACAAGACAATGTCCTTATTTTCACAGAACTTTTTAGACAGACAATGAGCCAATTATATATATGTGAAATGTCAGGTAATGATAAGCATTATGAAGAAATAGTACTGGAGTACCTGGCTGGCTCAGTCAGTAGAGCATGCAACTCTTGATCTCCAGATGGTGAGCTCAAGCCCCACGTTGGGTATGGAGCCTACTCTAAAAAAAAAAAAAGAAAAGAAAAGAAATAGTGTGCTATTTTAGGTAGGTAGTCAGGAAGGCTTTTCTGAAATGGTGACAGTTGAGCAGAAATCTGAATAACGTGAGGATGAGACTCTTGTGAATATTTGGGGAAAGGACATTCCAATCAGAAGGATGGGCTGGGATGAAGTAAGGAAAGGAGAGTAGTGAGACGTGAGGCCACACACTCCACCTGGGATCCAGCCATGGCAAGGGGCTCCAGAGTCCATTGTATGATGGAAAAGTCAGTCTTTGGAGGTGTGTCTGTTATAACATGTTGGTGTTTCATTGAAAAAAGTTAGAAAAATAAATACCAGCTCTAATCAGAAAATATTTCCAGGACATGGGATTATAGGAGACTTTCATTTTTCAAAACTATACCCTTTTGTTGTGTATGAATGTTTTATTGTGAGTGTGTTTTAGTTTGGTAATCAGAAAAGGAAAGGATGATTTAAAAACTCAGTGCATGCCCTTGACTCAACAACTCCCTTTGAAGCAAAA
The DNA here is from genome assembly GCF_011100685.1 of Canis lupus familiaris. Taxonomy (NCBI): domain Eukaryota; kingdom Metazoa; phylum Chordata; class Mammalia; order Carnivora; family Canidae; genus Canis; species Canis lupus. Next base: position 39,844,291 of record NC_049229.1, on the reverse strand, counting down.
CATCCTTTAAAAAAAATTAAGTCTGTAAAAATGTGTGTATACGGATGTTCATTATAGTGTTATTTACCAAAAATTGGAACTAATTCAAATGTTCCACAATAGGGACTTGATAGAATAAATCATGGTGAATTTATATGATGAAATCATAGGAGCCCTGACAAAGTGTGTCAGAGAATATCACCTCAGGCTCAAAGCCTAGTTCAATTCTCAACTCAAAAAAATCTTTTCTGGACACACCTGCCTAAAAATGATTTCTGTCTTCTCGAATTTTATTTGTGCCTATTGTTTGTTGCACTCCTCTGGCCCTTACCCCACATGCAATTCCACTATGGAACAACAGATTTAGTTCACACTTGGCTCACCATAAGCTTTATGATGGAAAGAAAGGCAGAACAACTCCAAACAATAGATAATTCATTCCTTTGTAAATGCATCACAGCATTTATTTTGCAGGAGATTCAGCATTCTAATTAGCTTTCCTTATGCTAATATTAAAAGTGAGAAACTTATGCAAACACGGATATACGGTTGGGCGGCAAAGGCAAAAAGATCCACAAAAAGACTGAAAAGTGGTGGTCCCCTGGGTAGCCCCCAGATGGAAATCAACACTGGGGTCAGGAGAGTTCTCAGGGCCCTTCCCCTACACACTCACCATGCCCTCTTCACTGAGAGGCTGGAATACACACCCTCTCCTCAGGCTTCTGTGCCCCATGCTCTGGGTGTGCAATGCTGAGGGCTTTCTGAGCTCAGCTCTGAGCCCCTGTGTGTGTTTGTGTGTGTGTGTGTGTGTGTGTGTGTGTGCGTGTGTGTGTGTGTGTGTGTGTGTGTGTGTGCTTCTCTGGCCTGGCCTTGTGGCAGTGAAACAGCCCCTTGATGAGTCATGCGAGGCTGCCTTCCACCCTGTCCAATCTGCGTGGCCTCACAGCTGACTCAGCAGCTCCCACAGAGGACACATTCCTTCCACCCACCTCACAGTGGTCTCCTCTGAAAGGGGCAGGATGTCCTTAGAGAGAAAGGGGCCACATTATCCCACAGCCATCCTAAACTGCCCTTCTTTTGTGTGACACGAGGGCTCACTGAGGAAGCCTCTTCCTTCTGGTAGCCCTGAGCAGCAGGCAGGGTTTTCTACCAAGGGGGGCATCTGAGAGGGCCTGTAATACCCCAGCTGAGGACTCATGGGTCACACATGAGTTAACCAGTAAACGACATATTTATTACTGCTAAATGCTGACACTGGCAAATTTGTTTGTCTTAGGGCTGCCTTTTTTTTTTTTTTAAGGGCTGCCTAATTCTGAAGCCCAGAAGGATCCTCTACATGGATGGTTAATCTCTTAAACTGATCCCAAAATGGATTATTGGGTGCCCTGTACAGTGCCCACTGCACTTACTCACCAGTTCTTGTTGGGAAAAAGGGGGAGTGGTATTTGGGTTTTGTAGGGCTTTATTTTAGTTGGGGGTTGCCTTTGAAAATTCCCAGAATAAAATCTATTGCTACAAACAATCTTTTTCCTTTGCTTTTCGTCCCCCACTCCCTTCTCTCAATCCCTCCTTTCCCTCCTCACATCCCTACCTCTCTTTCCCCATTTGCCAGTCCAGCCCATAAGTTCTCTCCCTCCCTTTCTGGTTCCTACCTTACCTTCCCACCCAGACAAGAGATGAGGGTGGTTCTAATAGGAAATGAGGTGCTATAATGCCCTGCAGATGCCCGAAGCCTCAGACCCAAGAAACCAACATTCTTGTCTCATGTCTCCTGGCTTTGGCACCATCCCATGGTCCCAACTCCCTCTGAATAGAAAGAATTCTAAATTCTTTTAACACTCTTAACAAGGTAGAGTCCACAGCCCCACTGACTGAAACACTCATGGTTGGTCCTTTCCATGAGCCTAGGTTGGTGCCTTTTGCAGTGGGATCTGGAGGCCACAACTAAAACAAAATAAACATCCTCCTTCCCCGACAAAAAAAAAAAAAAAAAAAAAAAAACTCATTCCAGAGTCTCTTTGTTCAACTAAACAAAGATTTAGGTGCCAGGCTCTATGCCTGGGCAGAAACCCAAAGGTAGAGAAGTCCTGCTCCGAGGGAGTTCACATCCTGGCTTCTCACAGCTAAGCTTTTCTGGAGCACACTGGTCATTGACCAGTAGAATGAAGTCACCTTCCTGCCTCAGCTTCCAACAGAAGTGGCAATTCTGCTTCCTTGCAGACTCATAAAGGTTCTGAATGGTAAGGGTCCTGAGACATCCCCGTATCAGAGGTGGAAACTGAGGCCCAGAAAGAAAAATGGTCTTGAGCAGATCACACAGCTGGTGGCTGAGTTCGGCCTAGGCCTGTTTCCTTTTTCCCCACACCGCCCTGCCTCTCAGGCATTCCTTTGCGCTGATGAGCCAGGTGAATCCAAGACAGCTGGCTGCTTCTGGGTTTGGCCTGATTATTCCCTTCCCTTGGGAGTTGTCCAGATAAACTTCCCGGCATGCTAAGAGGCTCACCTCCCAACTTGGAAGGACAGGAGTTCTCTGTGAGACCAGAGCCAAAGAAACTCAGTCAGCACTGATACTGTCAAGCTCCCTGCACAAGGTATTAATACAATTGCCTCCTGCCCCCAAGGCCAGAGCCCTCAGATGCCCACAGATCTGGTCTATGCCTGAGAGCATTGATTTTTTGGTCCTTGAAATTCATCCAGTGCAAGTGTTTTCAAGCTAGCGGTCCCAAACCATTAATTGGTGGCAAAATCTAATTTTTTAAAGGAAAGAAAAGAGTAGAAATGTCAGAGTATAACACATTTGTGGTAAGCAGAATCTCGGAGGACCCCCAGTGACCTCACATAATCCCCTTGAGTGTGGATAGGACCTGCGAAGATGATGGGATATCACACCCAAGATTATGGTAGTTATCCAGCAAAGGAAGGGATTTTGCAGAAATAATTAGGGCCCATAATCAGCTGGCTTTGAGATAATCAAAAGAGAGATTATCCTGGATAGGACTGACCTAATCAGGTTAACTCTTTACAAGAGAGGACCTCCTGTGGGCCTCACAGAAGAGGCAAACTGCCGTGAATTCTATTGCTGCAAGGAAATGACTTCTGCCAACACCCGTGGGAGCTTGGAAGAGAACCTGAGCTTCATATGGATGGCAGTACCAGCTGACACCTTACCGCCGCCTGGTAAGACCTCGAGCAGAGCATCTAGCTAAACTGTGCCTGCACCCTGACCCATGGAAACAGAGATAATAAATATTTGTTGTTTAAACCACTTGGTTTGTGGTAATTTATGTAGCACAAAAATAGAAAACTAATAGAATACTCCAACAGTAAAAATAAGTATTATTAACTTTTTTCTGGTTATGTGTATAGATCCATGAGTATTTGACCATGGTATAAAATACAAGTTTTGTTTTAGGATGTGATCAAAGCCTTGGAAGCCATTGATGTAGTTGGACAGTGATTTATCCCAGGTTAGGCAGCCATTCCTGGAAGAAAACTGGAATCCAAGTGTCCCTGGCTAATGCTCCTTCCATCATACCATCATACCACACTGCTTAATGTTGTTAGGAAACATTAATTCAATTTTTGAGAGGAGAGAAGAGTGGGAAAGAGTTGGTTTACTCTGGTTGAATCAGTTCTTTCTGCGTTAGGATACTGCCACTCCATGACATTCTTCTTTTGTCAGACTATCCCCACTCCACCTGCCTCAAGGTCTATCTCACTGTATGTTATTACTGTGGGGTAAGTGCTTTGCATAAATGATCTTGGTTAATTCATACAGCAGGCAAATGAAGTAAACATTTAATGCCTCTATTTTCCAGATGACAAAAGTGAAGCTCTGAGAGGTTAAGCAAAACATAACCGAAGACACAGGGCTGGTAAGTGATAAACCCAGGATTCCAACTCACGCCTGCTGAATTCCAGTGCCTGAACCCTTCACACTTCTGACACCAAATGTGTGGGTTTCCCACAACAAGCAATTCTCCAGTTCTCTGGGGACACCACATGGGTAACTTATAATTTAATTCAATTCTGACACTAACCAGGTTAAGGTTTCTGTCCCATAAGACATACCCACACTTCAGATGCCAACCGCAAGTAATGGGTCTCCAGGTGACCTACACTTCTGTCTAACTTGGCAACAAATCTGAAGTTCCCATAACCCTTTCCTTGATTTCAATAATTTACTGTAACAGCTCACAAAACTCAGGGAAACACTTTAAGTACTGTTAATGGTTTATTTTGAAGGATACAAACGAATAACCAGATAAGAGGTTTGTAGAGTGAGGTTCAGATCCATCCTGAGTATGACACCCTCCTGGCATGCGGATATACCACCAACCTGGAATCTCTCTGAACCCCTTCATTTAAAGTTTTTGTGGTTCCATTAAATACGCATGCTTGATTAAATCATCGGCCTTTGGTGGATAACTCCATTTCCAGCCCCTATGCAACTGGAGATCACAAGTGGGGCTGAAAATTCAGACCCTCTGATCACAAGGTCAGCTTCTCAGGCAAGCAGCCTCCACCCTGCAGGAGTCACCTCATTAGCATAATGCAGTTGTGGTTGGCTGGGGCTTATTATAAGTAACAAAAGACTCCCCTGCCACCCCAATGCCTGAAGGAATTGCAAAGCTCTCTAGGAGCTCTGTCTGAGGAACTGGGCACCAAGACCAAACGTATTTCTTGTTATATTGCAGAGGGGCCGGGGTACAAGGGCACTTCGCTCCAGTGACCCCCAAACAGACCAGGTATAGCCATTTTTCTGCAGACACATCCAAAGGCAGACGAGTGGTGGTGAAACAAGAAAGGGATTTACTTCAGTGAGGCCAACACTGGGAAGACAGGACGAGTGTCCTGTCTCAAAGACTGTTTCCAAAGTGCTGAAAATACTTCCAGGTTTATATGAGAAATATGTGGGACAAAGGTCAGTGGGTACACATAGGTGGGCAGTGAAGGTCAGATTGGTCATTGTCTTAGGGTCAGTCACCCAGAGTCTTGCTGGTTCAGCGCAGTCCTTGCTGCTTGAGGGGTAGTTTAGTTTCCCAACAAGGGATGCTTTGTCCACAGGGTCTTTTGCCTGAGTTAAGAGATGAGCCAGAAAGAACTTGGTCAGTTAAACAGTACAGACTGAGGTCGAAATGAAGGCAGTTCAAGTCCTCTTTGAATTTCACACAATCACAGCCCTTAACTACTGGGTGCACTGCTCCCCACAGGAAATCTCTCTCCACAGAAATTTAGTTGGCTCAGACTTTGCATCTGGGAAATGTCCTGGGTTTTGAGGGAAGCTCTGTATAGATAGAAATACATAGCTAATATTTATTGAGCATTTATTCTATGCTGAGCACTGCAAAAGGCACTTCACAGTCATTATCTCCTTAAATCTTCACAACCCTATGAGAGTAGATACTGGTATTACCTGCAATTTACAGATAGCAAAACTGAAACTCAGATGGCGTCAAGAAACAACTTACTTGGGATTATACTAGGAATGCAAGGGTCATTCACTATTAACCATTAACATAAGTCACCATTTGAATGGGTCTAACAAGAAAAAACATATGATTTCACCCTAAAAGATAAGAAAGCATTTGAAAAATTTCAAAAAAATGGCACAACCACCTTGGAAAACAGTGTGGCAATTCTTCAAGAGGCTAAATATATGATCCCGGAACTCCACTCTTGGCATCAGCTCAAGAAATCAAAACATCTGTCTACACAAACACTCGCCCAAAGATATCCATCTAAGCATTATTCACAGTACCACAAAGGTGCAAACGATCTAAATGTCCACCAAGAGATGACTGGGTAAACAAATTGTGAGATCACATACAATGGATTGTTATTTGTATACAAAAAGGAATGAAGTTCTGATTCATGCTACAACATGGATGAACCTGGAAAACATTACGCTAAGTGAAAGAAGCCAGTCAAAAAAGACTACATATTATATGATTCCATTTATATGAAATATCCAGAACAGATAAATTCATACAGACAGAAAGGAGATCAGTGGTGGTCTGAGGCCAGAACAGACATGAGGGCTACAGCAAGAACGAGAAATGGCCTCTAACGAGTATAGGGTTTCTTTCTGGGATGTTAAAAATACTGTAAAATTAGATGGTGGTAATGGTTGTACAACTCTGTGGATTGTACTGAAAACCACTGAACTGTATCAACTTTAAACAAGTGAATTTTATGGTATATAAAATCTGTCACAATAAAACTTTAGAGAAGAGGAGCACCTGACTGGCTCAGTCAGCAGAGCAGAGCATAATGCTCTTGATCTCAGGGTTGTGAGTTTGAGTCATAAGAGAATGCACATTAAAACCATACTAAGATAGCATTTCTCACTCATCAGATGGGCAAAAATTCGAAATACTGACAATATACTCTGCTGGTAAGACTGGAGAAACAGGCACTCATCGATTGCTTGTGAGAATGAAAAATGGAGAGGAATTTGGCAATATCTTACAAACGCAGATCCGTTTACCCTTTGTCACAGGCTTCCTACTTCTAGGAATTTACCCTGAAGGTACACATCCAACAAATTTTTTTTAAAGATTTTATTTATTTATTCATGAGAGACAGAGAGAGGCAGAGACATAGGCAGAGGGAGAAGCAGGCTCCCTGCAGGGAGAGCCTGATGTGGGATTCGATCCCAGGACTCTGGGACCACCACCTGAGCCAAAGGCAAACGCTCAACCACTGAGCCACCAGGTGCCCCCACACCCAACAATTTAAAAATATTCAGGTACTAGGTTGTTCCTGGAACATTATCTATTTCAAAAAATATATATATTAATATCTTAAATACCTAAACATGGAAGATTGGTTAAATAAACAATGACATTTGGTTGAAGCGCTATTAAAAACAAAACCTTGTGGAAAATCTCTATGACCTGATTTCCAGAAGATAATAAATGAAAAATGCAAAGTGCAAACAATTATAAATAATGTACTTTTGTATCAAAGATAAAAGGGCATAAGAAAACTTAAGTATCTGCTAAATTTTGAAAAGGACAAAACGAAAAACCACACATACATTAAAGAAATGGGAGGGCACCTGGGTGGCTCAGTGGTTGAGTGTCTGCCTTCCACTCAGGTCGTGATCCCAGGGTCCTGGGACCAAGTCTCACATCCCGAGGGGAGCCTGCTTCTCCCTCTGCCTTTGTCTCTGCCTCTCTCTCTGCATCTCGTGAGTAAATAAATAAAATTTTTTTTTAAATGGGAAAACACTGAAGTGGAATCCCTACAAGGAGTAGAGGAAGAGGGGCATATGGACGCTTCTCCGTGTATATCTTGGTGTACAGTTTTGATTCTTGGGAAGTACATCAATGTTCTATATGTTTTAAAAAATGAATTACATAAAGGACAGGAGGACGGAACACAAAAAAGAGCAGATAAACCCAAACACACCTAAAAAAAAAACAAAAAACAAAAAACAAACACACCTGATACGGCCTGTCAGTTGCGAACCCACCCTCTCTTACTCTGCCCTGCAGACCACATTTCTGCTGTGCCCGTGACCTCTGGGTGGGGCTGTGCCCCCCACCTGCGGACAGGGGGCTACAGGGCTGCAGGAGGGACAAAGGGTGTCCTTCCTGCTTCCTTCGGGGCAGCGATTCCCAGAGTCTCACTCCAGCGACCTGCCACCCAGAGGCCACAGTGCCTTCTCCTAGCAGCTCGCGGTTCCTCCAACAGCCTCATTAAACCACTTGGGCAACCCCTGCTCTAGCCGGCGGGTACCCCCTCTCGGAGCCCTGGTTTCCAGCCCGAAGGGCCCCTTCCTCCGAAACCACAGAAACCAACCCCCAGGTAGCACCTTTTCCACAGAGGAGGTCTGAGTCTCGACCCCATAGGTCCGTTCTGAGTGTCTAAGGCTTAAAAATTCAAACTACTTCCTTTTATTCTCTCAACCCTGAGTGATTATCTCAGAGGAATGAAATTTCGAGTGTTGCTTGCTTAGCGCTTTTCTAGAGTTTCTAACTGGTTAAGTAATGAACGTGTGCTACCTTTATGACAAGAAAAAGAATGTGCCCCTCTTATTTGATGACGCTTCATTGTGCCTTAGTACAAATATAGAGGCCGCGTGAGTGACGGCCCAGGCTCCTGAGCTCCGGGGGTGCCGGCCGAGCTCTGCCCCGCGCCACAGAGCAGGCCTGTTCAATTCTGACGTGTCCCTTCCATCCCTTCCCCTAACAGAAGATTATTTGAAGACTTTCTTGTTCTCTAAGCAAGCGATATCGGCCCAGAAAGACATTTCTCTCAGAAGCTTTTCCAGAAGCTCACAATAAAGCTGAGTCTCCCAAAGTAATGTGAGCCAAGGAACCAGAGGAAAGAGGAGGCCCTGCCAGGTTCCACGGGGAGGGAGGTCCTGGGTTCCTCGGATGCCGGAGAGCTTGGTTCTTGTCTCACAAGAATGTCTTGTGAGGAATGTCTTGACTCCAAGAATGACTCTGGCGGACACAGGAGAGTGAGTAAAGGGAGAGAAATTTATTAAGTAAAGGTATAGAGAAAGCTCTCAGGAGTGAGAGGGGTCCCGACAGGGTTGCCGCTGAGGGCTTGTGGGGCTGGTCTTTTGTCGAAAGCTGGCTGGGAAGCTTGTGGCCTGGAGATTCTGGTGCTGTCTTGGTTTAAGACTGGTGATAACATCTTTAATGGCTTACTTGGTCTTTGGGGTCTGGTTATTCTTTGTTGGCCACAGATGACTGTCATAAAAGACACCCTCCCCTCCCACACCTAGGGCAGGGTGGGCTGGCTTGCTCCCTTATCTCTGGCTTCCTGACACCTCAGCATCTTGGGGATTTCTGTGAGCTGATTCTGTGGCCCCCTACCTAGCCCTGCCTGGCCCTGTTTGTCCCTAACTCCCCTCCGCGTTCTCTCTTCCCGCCAGGCTAAGGCCAGGGGGACGGGAATGGGACTTACAGCTGCCTGTGCCCGATTCCTACCTCCCTACAAAACAAAACAGAAACGAAAACAAAACAATCCCGTCCTCAGAATCCAGACCAGGAACTCTGGAGACGTTGCATGTTCTGGCAAGCAGCCTGATGGCTAATAGATAACAGGTTATCCAGGAAATAATTAGAAGCCCGCGCCCACATGGATCAGTTGCAAACACTGACCTCTGGCATTCAGGATCTGGCCCCCAAAGTAAAGAACTCTTTCTTCTTTCACTTCCAGAGGCTGGGAAGGCGTTAGTGCTCTCTCTGTTCTTTCAAACCTGACAAATGAACAAGTACAGAAGCTCCAACAGGCACCGCAGCCCGGCAAAGCCCAGGGCCTCTCCCTGAGCCCCTGGGGTAGGTGAAGAGGCTCCTGTCCCAAGGTAGGAGGCCAGGGCCAGCTTGCTTTTGCACCATTTCCCGCGGGTGTCTTCCATCTTCTCACCCCTTTCGCCCACACTTGTGCCCCAGCCCTGCTCCTTCCAAAGTCCACGCCTGGCTGCCCAGGGCGGCCATCCAGCCCCCACTGTCTTTTCCCAGATTCAGCACATTGCACTGCCCGCTCCCCTCCTCCAGACGCTAGGCTTGCTTGTTTGTGAGGAGGGAGAAAGACTCAGAACTCAAAGCTTGGTTTATGTTTTAGGAATTCATGTGGGTTCACCACTATAGATTATACTCTTGTGTTGCATCGTTGTTGCTTTTAATAATGGTTTCCAAAATGGATTCCTCTTCAGAATTCTTTACGGTTTTCTGCAGCATGATGTATAGAATTTGAAAGTAAGCAGGAATGCAATGACAGATTGAGGCTTTCTCACTTTGTCTTAAGTAGATGGAAACAGCTAATAATTCTCTTCTTCTATATATCATGTCAAATCACCCTTTTTTTCTTCCTGTCTTTGGATGGGGCTTGTGTTTTTCTCTAGTAAAAGCAAGAGTAGTAACAGTAACTACCATGTTCCTAGCACTGGCCGGTGCTGGCTGTGCTAAGCTCCTTAGGTCCATTGCCCAGTTAACTGTTTCCATAGTCTGGTTTTATTATCCCCATTTTACAGGTGACAAAACAGAGGCCTGGAAGAGATTAAATAATTTGCCCACAGTTATTTCAAAAAAGAAAACAAGTAGAAACAGCAAGGATCGAGGTGCCTGGGTGGCTCAGTGGTTGAGCATCTGCCTTTGGCTCAGGGCATGATCCTGGAATCCTGGGATCGAGTCCCACATCAGGCTCCCCACAGGGAGTCTGCTTCCTCCTCTGCCTCTGTGTCTGCCTCTCTCGGTGTCTCTCATGAATAAGTAAATGAAATCTTAAAAAAAGAAAAAAAGGAAGAAGAAAAGGAAACCGCAAGGATTCTGAGATTCAAATCCATGTCAGATTCCCAAGGTCCATCCTCTGTTACCTACATCATATTAACTTCTTCAGGGAGGCAGCCATTAAGAGTCCTGAGTCCTCGGAGGTGGGATAAAGGGGATAGTGATCTGTAGGGGGCAGATTTCAGAGCTTGTGGCCACAGTGTCATAGCACCCAAAATTGCCCATCAGGCTCAGAATCTGCCCAGGGCTCTGCACCCTCTCTTTTGAACCTCACCACAAACCCATGAGTCAGACATAATTTTTCACCACCCACCACCATCCATGTTATGTATAAGATTTAAAGTGAAGGTCAGAGACGTGATTTGTTCAAGGTCACTCAACTGGTAAGTGGAGTAGAATTGTGGTTTTGAATTCAGGCCTCCAATTCTCCAATCTACTTTCGACTTACTATGGCCTCTGTCTCTCAGCCACCCGGGCGTTAGGGCTCCCTCTCACGCAGGGGCCAATGGTGCCAGGCACCCTGGCTCTTTGCTTATTCGCGGTGTTCAGTAGTTTGAAAAGCACAGTGATAGATGTGAGTATGGGTTCTAGAACCAAACTGCCAGAGTCAGAATCCCAGCTCTGCCATGTACAAGTTCCATGGCCTTGCAGAGCTCGCTGTGCCTGTTTCCTCACTTGCAAAATAAGACGGAGTAAGAGCAGCCGCTTCTACAACAGCTGTGACTGAGGCGTGTGACAAGAGCTTGGGATCACGAACGAAGCAATCAACAACTGCCACTTATTATGGTCATTTAGCAATTTCTACCTCGTTGCCAGGTTTACACAGAAGCTACTATTTCAGTTAGTGCGATATATATTTCCTGCCAGAGATAGGCCCTCGGGGCTCCTCTGCCTTTAGCTCGAGTGGCTTCCCCTGAATGCAGACTCCTTCGGGGCAAAGATTCAGGTTGCGAGTAGTTGAGGTGGTGATCCCAGAAAGCTCTGTGAGAGAATGGGAAACATGAGGCAGGGAAGGGAGGCAAGACTATGAATGAACAGGTTTCCACTGACAAGAAGGGGGCTGGATCCCACCGGGTCCCTTTGAGAAACTGGAACAGGTCTCAGGATGGTCCCTGGGGACCCTCACAGCCCATTCCCCCATGGAGGAAGGGTTGCCCCTGGAGCATTCATCCCCGCTAACCTCTGGGGCCAGTATGCTCCGGGGCAGAGCACACCTGCAGGCTGCAAGAAGCCAGAAGTTGTTGGTGTGTGGGGAACGGGTTGCAGGTGACCCTGGGGTAAGCCAAGGGCACGTAGTTGGGGCCCTGCCTGCCAGCTTCACAGTAATCTCCCAGTGTTGCTAATATATACTCTAGGTGTATTTTTTTGTTTCTCAGAAACTCTTGCCAAATAGCCCATTGTTTGCTATGGATCTATTTTTAATGAGCAAAATTTCCTCCTTGAACTGTAAGTGCCTGCTTAGAACTGTCTCAAGAACTTCTAGATAGTCAAGGTCCCCTGAAGTATCCATAATCGTGACAGTGCCCTACATGTCTGTGCATTGTGCCTTCTAGTTTACAAAATTAAAAAATACTTTTCACACACATGATCTCATTTAATCCTCATGGTAAGCCAGCGAAGTGGAGGATAGTTCTCCAAAGTAGTCCCAGAGTTCTCGATACTTTTACAAGGGATTAGAAACAGTTTAGTGATTTCTGTTGAGAGATGATTCCGAAGGCCTGAGGGAAGTTTTGCAGCATCTCCGCTCTATCTAAACCGTTCCTAATGGACCGAAAAAGACCTATTCCAGCCATTTTACTCAGGTTTGGAAACTTTAAGAGTATGGATGCTTTAGGAATAATAAAACAACTCGGTTACTTTGTTCATTTCTCTCAAAACGTACACATGTAACAAGATGTTAAAATAGAAATTTCTGACAAAGACGGCAGAGATCACATTCTAAAATGAGGTGTTGGACCTCCATGCAGGCTTCAGAAAGAAGGCAGGTGGTTAAAGAAAACCAGTTTCGTGATTTCCGCACCCTCATTCATGGTAATAAAATGGCTAAGAATTTGGAGGTGAGAAAATTGGATTTTTGAACAACATTTTTGGTATACCATGAGTCCCAGTCTCACCCTTAAAAGAGAGAAGGGAGTATAGGACCCTTTTCACAAGCTTAGAGAAAGGGAACCCATCATGTCCATTGAGAGATTTAGGGGACACAGTGCACAGGTGTCCAATTCCCACATAGAAAATCTGATGGACAAGCAATGGGCTGACTACAGCTTTGACTGAGGAGTAAAGGGGAAGGTCAGTGACAGCCTGTGCTCTCACGTTTGTCACAACGTTGTGGGCAGCAAAAGAGATCAGAATACGCCACCTTAAAATATGCCACTTTGACATATGGATTATTTTGAGCCAAAAACAATTAGGAAACAGAGCACACAAGAGGACCTTTCTGCCCTCTCTTTGTAAAAGCAAGGCATATGTTTCCCTTCACACTGTGCCCCCTCCTCTCTCTTTCTTAACTGTTAGGAGCATTGACTTGAATTTGCATAAGAAGCCTTACTAAAATAAGGCTTATATTCTATTAGTTTTCCCTGTATATTTATCTTCCACAATTTACCACCCGTGGAAGCCCAACTCCCTTTTTTAACTTGTCTTGTCACTTCACAATTTATCACTCAGGACACCTGGGTGGCTCAGTGGTTGAGCATCTGCCCTTGGCTCAGGGCGTGATCTTGAGATTCTGGGATCCAGTCCCACATCGGGCTCCCTGCAGGGAGCCTGCTTCTTCCTCTGCCTATGTCTCTGCCTCTCTCTGTGTGTCTCTCATTAATAAATAAGTAAAATACATATTTTTAAAAATTATCACTCTTTGTTAAAATGGTATATAAGCTCCCAGGCTTAACTGCTTTTGGGGATTCTCACTCCTTTTCGTTTGAGTCCCCTCTCCCTGCCCATAAGACAGAGACCTTCTCTCCTGTTCATCTGTCTTTTGTCACTTTAATTTGCAGGCTCTAGTCACTGAATATAAAAGGGTAGAGAAAAGGGTTCCCCCCTTACCAGCAGCAGTGAAAGATTGTCTTAGATCTGTCCAAGAGGATTGCAGGGAGGGACAAACATCTCAGAGAGAAGCCTAAGGTGTCACCACATTTGCAGAGGCTGATGAAGGAATAAGTGGGTGACCAGAATAGAGAATATTTGTCCTATGAAGCAAACTTTAGGAGAGAGATCCTCAGTAATTGGGAGTGAAGATCATCCAAAAGAGCTTGTGAGAGTCAGCTTTCAAACACCTGCCAAGTCCAAAGAGAGCAGAGCAGATGATAAATCAGCATGCCAAGACCAGTCAAGGAAGAACTCCCCTGATCCTTTCGCCTCTTCTCAATTCCAGAATGCTAGCTCTGAAAGAGTTAGGACTCATGGTTAGTAAGCAGGGTAAGGTGAAGGAAAAGTGTTAGCACCTGACCATATACCCCTTCCATAGGCCCTTTCTTTCCACCTTTAAATAAGCCTGATGTGGGACAGGGCAGGTAGCTTCAATTTTAAAGCAAGAATATTCCAACTATTAAATGCATCCTATATGTTTTGAAGTGCCCAGATGGGTGTTGGTATTACTGTGACTAGAAAATCATGGAGCATGCCCTAAATTTTATCTGGGGCAGATGAAGAGCTCATTCCCCTAAATGGATGAGAAAGGACTGTGGGAGAACAAAACAAATTTGCTTTGATTATCCTTCATGAGTCATGTTTTCAATATTGGGAGATTTCCTAGTGCCCAAGGAAAGAGTGGGTTGTTGTGTATGAGTTGAACTCTGGTTCAGAACCCCAGAAAACATCACTGGAGAGGTGACACCAAATATATAAATAGACCAGTGCCTGCAGCTACCATGGGGCTATGATCAAGCTTTGTATCTGTTGTTCCCCACCCAATTTAGAAACCTATCCTGACCAGAGATTACAAATGGTCAAAGCCACCAATGCTCCCCTGGCTGCAAGACCATGCAAGCAGATGGCTGCTACTGCCTGCCATGGGAAATCCCAAACTTGGTCTATAAATCCACTATATGTGCCCCCCAATACTGCCCAAGGATGAATCTATTAAGAGTTTGAAATCCTTGGGATGAACAGATTGCATAGTGTCTGTGACTATTACAGTAGACAAAATGCTTTGGGAGACCTTTTGAACTTATTATCTCTCAGATCCAAACCCGCCCTTCGGGCTCAGCCTTGTGATGCCCGGCCTCTGCAAACCACATTGTGGCTTTGCCTGCAGGCTCCATGTTAGCTCTTCGATGGGAAGCATTAGAGGGAGAGAGCAAAGCTGGAGGAGAAAGAACGTGTTCCTTCCGATCTGCTTCCTGTGGGGTTCCTGTCCCTTTGATGTCACGCTAGTGCCCCCTTGCCACCCTGGCAGTGGCCGCCCCCCTCATAGTGGCACTTGCAACTATGTTTTCCCAACGCTCACCAGCAGCCTCGTTGCACTCCCCTCTCCCAGGAGACACCAGGTCCCCCTGGGTCCCTCTCCAGATGGCAGAAGCCAGCTCAGCTGAGCAGGGCCTCCTCCTCAAAGTCTGAGTTTCCGGTTTCTAAGTTTGTGATAATTCCCACCTCTCCCCACACCTACCCGCACGGGGAGCGGCTGCTTCCTGCAGTTGCTACCTCCACGACACCCTCGTGTCCTGGTTTTGCTTCCTCAGTCACCTAGTCAACAACGTGGTTTCTTTGTCAACGATTCTTATACCGCCTCCTCTGTTCAAAGAGCTGAGGATGTTTCCTCTCCTGGTCAGTTCCTGACTGGTGTACGCCTCTCAGTGTAAAATGGAGAAGTGGAGTATCTCAGGGGACTCATTGGGGTGAAGAATCAGTGAGGCTTCTAGGAGAGAAAGCTGGGAAGACTTTTAGAGTGAATTTTTTTAAAAAAGATTTTATTTATTCATTCATGAGAGACACAGAGAAAGAGGCAGAGACACAGGCAGAGGGAGAAGCAGGCTCCTTGCGGGGAGGCTGATGTGGGACTCGATCCCAGGACCCCAAGATCATGCCCAAAGGCAGACGCTCAACCACTGAGCCACCCAGGTGCCACACAGAGTCTTTTTTAACCTTTTTTGAATCATGCAGCTCTCTGAGAGACAGATGAAAACAATGGGCTTTCTCTCCAGAAACTGTAAATATCTATCAGCACACACACCACCCCCCTTCAACCCAGTACAATTTTACACCCAGTGACAGGGGTTGGTGAACCCCAAAGCCCAGACTAATAATTCCTGTGGTAGAAGGCTGGCCGGGGTGGGGCTCCATCTTGGAGAAAATCTAGTTGGCTCTTGGAAGCTGCTGTCTGAGCCTAAGAAAAGTCGAACAAAGGGACCGTCAGTACGGGGTTGCCAAGGAGCTGTCCTAGATTTTCAAACTCCCTGAATTTGAGATAAATATCCTGACTGTGGACCTGCCAACCGCCCTGGATTCCTAGTTACTCTGGCATCTGAAGCCTTAAAAATGTATCTTTTTCAGCAACAACTATTTGACTCATGGGGACCCAGCCGACAAGAATGAGGCCTTCCGAGGCAGAGGGCTGTTTTGAGGGCTCTCCTTCTAGAAGCCCCTGGCTGACTAGATGGCTGGCCCAGCCAGGTCCCAGTTGTTCTCTGCCCGCTCAGTGGCCGCCTAGAGCATAGCCCTCCAGGGAAGGGAGGCGCATCGCCATCTCCTGGCTGGTGCTATTATCACATGCCAATTTTCAAAAAGCAATTCCTGCTGCCCGATTTCCAAGCAAGCATAAGAACTACTCTTTTACTGTGAGTTAGTTAACTAGATGTGTTGGGTGAAGGATTATGCTCTATCCCGTTAGAGGAGAGAACACAGAGTTTGGGAGTAGTACCTCTGGACCTCAATTTTTCCATCCCTAAGGAAAGGCCACTGTCTAAATGCGGAGCAGTTGGGCAGCCCGGGTGGCTCAGCGGTTTAGCATTGCCTTCAACCAGGGTATGGTCCTGGGGCCCCCGGATCGAGTCCCACATCAGGCTCTCCCTCTGCCTTTGGAGCATGGAATGGAGCCTGCTTCTCCCTCTGCCTGTTTCTGTGCCTCTGTCTGTCTCTCTGTGTCTCTCATGAATAAATGAATTAAATCTTTAAAAAAATAAATAAATGCAGAGGAGTCTTCTGCTGAATTTCATTTCTCTATTAAACTGTCCTGTTGAGGGATTCCTGGGTGGCGCAGATCCTGGAGTCCCCGGATGGAGTCCCACATCGGGCTCCCGGCATGGAGCCTGTTTCTCCCTCCTCCTGTGTCTCTGCCTCTCTCTCTCTCTCTCTCTCTCTCTCAAATTTAAAAAAAACAAAAAACAAAAAAAACTGTCCTGTTGAGCTTTTAGAAGGCAGCACCAGAGAATGGAAGAGGATTCTTCCCCACATCACTTACACAGGTAGATAGCCACCATCTTTCTCCACAGAGCCGTCTGACATACAGTTGCTTTCTTAGCTGAATGTCGATCCTTTAACTTTCTTAAAGACTGCCCGGGATACAGATGGATTTCTTTTCTTTGTTAATTAAAAAAAAAGTTTATTGTTTTATTTATTCCATCTGTAAAATAATTCATTCATCCAATACATTTTTTAAAAAGATTTTATTTATGTCTTCATGAGAGACACAGAGAGAGAGGCAGAGACACAAGCAGAGGGAGAAGCAAGATCCCTGCAGGGAGCCCCATGAGTGATTTGATCCCAAGATCCCAGGATCATGACCTGAGCCAAAGGCAGATGCTCAACCACTGAGCCACCCAGGTGCCCCTTTCCAACAGTTTTATATTGAGTGTCTACTATGTGCATGCACTTTTGAGGCACAAGGGATATCACGGCAAACAGTACAAACAAAAATTTATATAGCTTCTCATTTAGTGGAAGAGATAGACAATAGATAAAATAGGTAGTGGGTGAGGGCCAAGAGTGGTGTTTTGGGTGGCTGTTTGTTTTGTTTTGCTTTCTTCAGACAGGCAAAATTATAGCATGTTGCTCTGCTGATGGGAATGATGCAGTAAAGGGGAATAATGACCCAGGAGAGAGGAGGAAGAATTGGTGAATGCCCCTTGAGTAGTAGATTTGGTGCACAAGTGGAGAATGAATCAGATATTTACTGAGTCTCTGCCAGGTGTCAGAACCTGGTTAGGTGCTGGGGACAAAGCAGGAAGAAAACAGGTAACACCCCTGCCTTTCTAGAGACTGCATTCTAATTAGGACAATGGACAATAAAGAAGCAGTGAATCCCTAGTATCCATGGATTGGGATAAATGCAATGACTAAAAGACACTGGTCATAGTTCTCTTTGAGAAGTGAATTTAACTGAGTCCTGAAGCATGACACATGTCCACATGAAGAGCCTGAAGGAAGAGGATTCTAAACAGAAAGAATAGCAAATGCAAGGTCCTGAGGAGGAAGAGCCTGGCCCATTTGTACACTTGTGCGAGGTGAGGCTCTTGGAGGATAGTTATCAAGAAGAGTAAAGCATGAGATGAGGTTAGAGAGGTTGGTCACTGATGGCTTTTTTTAAACAGCCAATAAGTTTTATGAAAAAGATTTATAGATAACTCAAGGCTAGGCAGGACAGTTAACATTGTTAAATGACAGAATCAGAATTAAAAAACATTTCAGTGGTTGGCATGTAACAAATCTCCATGTCAAATTTCATTTTTGGATTCAAAAAAATCAGTTGTGAGAAACAGTAAAAGGAAGATCAGGAACACCACCAGTTTTTATGAAAAGGGTTCTAGGTGTGCAAAGAGCAGAACCTAAGAGAGAGACCTAAATGGAAAATCTTTCCTGGGAATGTTACCAAAGGAGAGAGGAGAGGATGTGGGGGGTGGGGGAAGGTGATAGAGAAGAAGGAAGAAAATTATGAGCCATGAACTAGAGAACCATGTAATGGACTTGGCTGTGTCTGCAGGCTAATGCTTGTACAATCCTGGGAGACTATGGCATTGCTGTCTGAAAGGTGTCTCCGCACCAACCAAGGGGGAAGGAGGGGGCAGCAGCTCTTCATTGCTGCCAGACCACTGGGCAAAAATTCTTTGCATGGTTGTCTACATTGCCCATGAGTAAGTGATAAGTACGTTTCCATGGTGGTCCCACCCACAACGTCACTCAGAGGCCCAAAGGTAGAAAGCAAAGGGTATAAAAAGTGTACCTTAGGTGGGTCATGGTCAACTGCACCCATGCAAACTGGCTAGACACAGCTGGAATAAAGGACAGGAGAGACCTAAACCTCAGAAGTGATTCATAAGAGGTGTCTCATACACATAGAGGACAATTTCCATTCATTCATTTATTTATCATTCATTCATTCATTCATTCATGACAGACAGCCAGAGAGAGAGGCAGAGACACAGGCAGAGGGAGAAGCAGGCTCCAGGCAAGGAGCCTGATGTGGGACATGATCCCAGGACCCCAGGATCACAACCCGAGCCAAAGGCAGACACCCAACTGCTGAACCACCCAGGCATCTTCCATTTCTCTTCCTTCAGCATTTTATTTCAGTCTTTTCAGATTTTTTGTGGAGACATGTGTATGTACCTGAATCTCACTGGCAATGCTTTCATGAAATTTGGATCCTGAAGGCAAAAAGTTCCCTCAAAATGCTGTCCCTTCTTTGGTATTTCTCTAACTCAACAAAGGAATCTTTATTAAACACTATCTAAGATTTCTGCATCTTCACAAAATGCTGCACATACATAAACTACTTACTTTTGCTACACCCCGGGCCACCACTGCGGGGGGCAGTGTGTTATGTTGGGAAAACCACTTATTCCGTTCATCCCAGGCCGATCAAAGGCCTCAAAATTAATATTTTGGCTCATCTCCAAATAAGGTTATACATACAGTCTCAGAGCCATACTGACAACAGCATTGAAAGACGATGATCTTCATACAGCTAAACCAGGTGTCCCCACTCTCAGATCAGACTGCCTGCTGTACATTATGAATTAATATTTTTCAAAACTCCTATAATTATCTTATGAATAACTCAGTGCCTTTGGTGCTAAATTATACCAATTTATTAAATGCAAAGTTTCAAAAATATCACAATTTTTGTGATTCTGTTTTGACATTTCTCC
The DNA here is from genome assembly GCF_011100685.1 of Canis lupus familiaris. Lineage (NCBI taxonomy): Eukaryota > Metazoa > Chordata > Mammalia > Carnivora > Canidae > Canis > Canis lupus. The sequence goes on along the minus strand of NC_049229.1, from coordinate 39,824,979 downwards.
TTTTTTTTCAATATACCAGGAGCTTTAAAAAAATGATAGTAACCCATGTATTTCTTGATTTCTGAGCAATCCTGGCTAATCCCTACCAACTTGCTGAAAGGACTGTGATTGGAAGTTCCATATCCCTCCCTACCCCCCATTCCAAAGGTTTATTAGTCTTGCAACTTCTGGCTGCACAGGGAAAATCAAGGGAGAACTAGCTAGAGGGTAAGTGAGGAACCCGTGTTCCTTTCCTAGCTCTGGAAGTGTTTGTAAACATCACCCAAGGCAGTCTGGTTTTGCCCTGGAGACTGGTTTATTTTTCATTTCAGTGTTAGGAGCCCCTTTATGTAATTGTTGCTGTGGGGAGCCAGTGCTTCTAAATACATTTTTGTTGGATCCCCAAAGGATTATCTTCTCTCAGAGTTTCTTCAACTTATTTATTCTCTAGGCCACTTCAGATTCGTTCTTTTTTTTTTTTTTTTTTTTTTTAAGATTTTATTTATTTACTTGAAACAGAGGGAGAAAGAGCACAAGCAGGGGGAAATGGCAGAGGGAGAGGGAGAAGCAGACTCCCTGCAAAGCAGGGAGCCCAATGCAGGGCTCAATCCCAGGACCCCAGGATCATGACCTAAGCCGAAGGCAGACACTTAACCGACTAAACTACCCAGGCGCCCCAGGCCACTTCAGATTAAAAACTCTGGTTGCAATTCTCTCCTCATTACATCTCTGCCAGCAATCCAGTGGTGCTTTTGGGGGAGGCCCTGTAAAAGTCAGGGTTCAGTTATCTCTGCCCCGCAGGTGCTAAAAAGCTGGCTGCTGGCTGTGGCATGCCATCGTTCACCTCCTCAGTGGGTTCCTGGGCCTTTTCTCCCAGGTTCTAGGTAAGGAACAAGCATACAATTCAAAGAGGCTAAAGTGGGCTTGCAGAAATACCGTGCAGGACTGGGGAGCCCCAGAACCTGATGGTAGTCTGAACAGTAACAGTAAGAAGAATGGCAGTGACTTTCACTTACTGAATATTTTCTGATCTCCAGGACTGTGTTAAACGCTTTACAAACATTAGCCTCATTTAACCTTATAATTGCTTTACCCTATAAATACTATTATTATCCCCATTTTCTAGGTGAGGAAACTAAGATTTATAAATGTTATTTGCCCATGTGGATGGTATTCGGTGGAGGATGGAACCCAAGCATTGACTCCAGAGCTCTCACATTTAACCACTGTATTCCTGAAGGATGTCCTTGCCCAGTTAGCCACAGATGCTCCACTTGTAGAAGATGGGTTTATTCAGCCCACTGCTCTCTGCTCTTCTTGAACTAGGGAAGCCGAGTTCAAGTCTCACACTCCTTCTGAGATCCTCCTCACCCATCCAGCCCTCACAGGGTGCCCCTTTTCCCAAATTCCTGTAACGAGTGGAATGTGTGCCGCCAACTTGGCATTTTATCATCCAAGGTCTCAGATCATTATCTCATTTAAGTGAGAACATCTTGTCTCTCCAACAAGAATGCAAGTAACCCCGGGTAAGGACATGTCTTACTTTTCAAGGCAAGAGAAATACTTGATGAATAAGATTGAGTAACTCCTCCTCCAGGTCCTTCCTGTTGGCTCAAAGGCAGGCCGGCAGCAGGCCTACCACAGGGCCCTGCTCCAGACTTCAAGGCTGGGGTGCTGGCCTCTCAGTTATCTTGGCTGTCTGCCCCTCACCCTACACGCCTCCTTCCTTGCCCTGTGTCAATATCCTCACTTTCTCTCTCTTTCTCACCTGGCAAACATAAATCTGGCAGCTTCCCACCACCATCCTGATGAAGCTAACTCTTTGCTGTCCAGAGAGGTCCCTGCAGCCCTTTCCCAGAGAACTCCTGGCCCTCCCCCAGGACGTTCACCTGGGAAGGTAGTGGCCTCCCCGGTGTGCTGCCTTAGAGTGTCACTGCGTGGCATCTATTGTTCCCATCCCTTCTGTGTTTTCCCCATAAACTGCCATCCCTGAGAAGGAATCAATCCATCCTGTAATCATTCTCTTGGGGGGCCTGGGAACTGATTGATGGGTGTAGTTGTTTTATTATTAGCCAGTGGAAGTTAAGTAAGTCCAATCAATAAACTTTATAGGTCTCCCCAGATGGCTCCAGAGGTGAGACCCAGTTGCTTTCACCTCAATAGATTTAGACCCCTGCCTAAATCAAAAGCAATACTCATCCAGAGAAGCCGTTTTATTTCCTTCTGAAAGAATCTCTTAGTGCCCTTGAGCCTGTCATGACTTAAATCAATAACCTTAACAGCTTCCAAGAAGAAATTAGTTGCCTTTGGAGCATCTCTGTGCCACCACCTGCTGTCCCTGACACATGACAATTTTAGACCTCTGAACTGAGCCAGGCAAAGTGGCGAGGACTGGTACCAAAGCCTGTCACATCCCTGGGCCCCAGGCACCCCTCCAGCGAAGGCAGTCCAGACTTTCCCCTCCACCTACTATTTTCTCTCTCCTGCCTCAGAGCTCTTTGCATCTAAGGCTCCTCGTAAACCCATCCCTGCTCTGCATCTCTGGCTTCCAGGATCCTGAGAGACCAGGCTGGCTGCCCAGGAGCTGGTCTTCCTTGTCATTTTGAGGGTGAACATGAAATTCCTTCCAGGTGGCACTTCCATGCATTCACAGGGATATCTAGGAAGCAGAGTAAAAATAGTGCTAGTAATAATAGGAGGAAGAGTCAGACCTCGATGATGAGAGAAGAGGGCTCTATCAAGGGCCAGAGACCTCTCAGATGATTATTCCTCAGAGAAAGCCACCATCTGTGTAGGGCTGGCCGCAATAGGGGTAGTTAAAGGGTGATCCTTATAGTCTTTTTTTTTTTAAGGTTTTATTTATTTGTTCACGAGACACACACACACACACAGAGGCAGAGAAATGTGCAGAGGGGGAAGCAGGCTCCATGCAGGGATCCCAATGCAGGACTCCAACCACGCATTCTGGGATTACACCCTGAGCCAAAGGCAGACACCCAACGGCTGAGCTACCCAGGTGTCCCGATCCTCATAGTCTTAACTCTGCCCCTTCATCAGACTGGCCAGTCTCCACTTCTACATTCTGCAGACAACCATGATGAGCCCATAGTGAAATGGTCTGGCTAGGGGCCAGGAGCCAGCAGGAGAGAAAAGTCACCTCCATCTCTCTGCCCAGTGTCAAAGCATTCTGCCTGTGAAAGCCACTGTGTCGTCTATCTAGAATGGTGGCTAGAAAGGCCCTAACAATATATTCATTCTCCAAGTGGGAACAAGATCCACTGCTCCCTGGCTATGAGATCAAACATGCAAATTCCAGAATTTCCATGATGTTCCAAACATCATTCTGTGCTACCAAGATGAACTCTCCAATCAGGCCATTAACTGATCAGGATCAGGTTGTCTTGAAACCATTTCTATGTTGGAAAAAGTTTTAGGGGCACTTGGGTGGCTCAGCAGTTGAATGTCTGCCTTTGGCTCAGGGCATGATCCCAGGCTGGGGATTGAGTCCTACATCAGGCTCCCTGCGAGGAGCCTGTTTCTCCCTCTTCCTATGTCTCTGCCTCTCTCTCTGGGTCTCTCATGAATAAATAAATAAAATCTTAAAAAAAAAAAAAAAAAAAAGGAAGGAAAAGAAAAGAAAAAAATTTAAATAAAATACTGGAGTTGGGGGGAACCCTCTTCTCATGTGCATAATCGTGCCAGTAAAAATATATAAATGTTAAATATAAAAAAGAGAAAAAGTAATGGTTTGGTATGTTTTAATTACATCAATACTTTAAAAAACTGGAACAAACATACCTACATACTGGTCTGTTGCAGTAATGAATAATATTAGATTCTGTTTTCCAGGCTTAACCTCTATAAATTTAATGACTTTGCCAAAACTTATCTTCACATATTCATGTTCATCAGACAGTTTGTTGATCTATTTTCACTCATAGTTAATTAATTCTCATCTAGAGAAACTTCTTTTATGTGAATCAACAAACATACAAATAGGAAGTTGTATTATGATAGGTTTGTCACAGATTCCTAAAAACCCCATGTCATGGTGAACTTCAGAAGTTGCACTACGGTCCATGTGTTTGTTTCTTTGGGATCAATTTTAGATGCTTTCAAATGTCTGCACAGTCAAAAAATTTCTGCTTAAATATCTTCACCAGAAAATTCACCATTCATTTCTATCACAGTTGGTCAATTTCCGAAGTTCTTCCTCTAAAAATCAGGGAAAATGGTTGAATAGCAGTGAATATTGGTATTATTTGATATGTAGCTTTAGAATAAGCTTCCAGATCTTTATTTTTTTAATATATTTTATTCATTTATTCATGAGAGACACAGAGAGAGAGAGGCAGAGACGCAGGCAGAGGGAGAAGCAGGCTCCATGCAGGGAGCCTGATGTGGGACTCGATCCCGGGTCTCCGGGGTCACGCCCTGGGCTGAAGGGAGGTGCTAAACCGCTGGGCCACCCGGGCATCCCGCATCCAGATCTTTAAATGCCTTTGAAAACAAAGCACTTAAACATTGTCCTTTTGAGTTCTTCTGGCATGGACACACGGAATGAGAAAATCCTACTAACTCTCCGTCTGTTTCTTCATGTTTACAATCAGCTGTTATTATTGTTAATTTTGAATTTATTGTTGAAACATAAGAATATGTGATTCCACAGGTTTGGAACTTAAGGGTTTCAAATCATTAGGTACTTATTCTGAAAACATATACTTGTAGACAGATCCACTGGAGTCAGGGGTTAATTCTCAAATTAGCTTCCCCATAGAATGCAATGCTTGTTATTAGATAAGTGATTTAAATGGAGTTAATTGGAGCTTACATACATATTAGTGAAACTCAACAGCAACCACAACGATTATTTAAAACTCAGACCAACAAAAGAATTTTTCAAAGAGGGTATTTTTATCACTGACATTGTTCAGATTTGCCAGCACATGTTGATAATAAAAAACAGACTGATTTTCAGTTGTTTTATTGTTGTTTAAAAATTTGCTCGACAATGCACCCCTGATGGCCTGCACCTAGGATGGGTGCTCCCACTGCCTGCACACCCCTGGTGTCCCACTGCTCACTCAAGGTGCAAAGGAAATTGCAGACCCTGGCAAGCTAATCTCTGAGTCTGGCTTTCTAAACCTTGCAAAGGAGGCCTTGATGATGGAATCCACAAAGTGGAGGCCTGCATCCAGGTCGTGGACCTATTTTGTTTGGCCTATAATGTTAAAAAACAAAACAAAAAACCCGTGACGTGTCAATGCCTTTTGGCAAGGCATGTGCTTACAGCTGGCCACAGGTCCCATCACTCCTATCTTTCATACCTTGAATAATTTGCCCACTTCCATCCTCTGCCTGGCCCCAAGGGGCTGACTCTCTTGGTTAGCAGGGGAAACAGAAGAGAGAAAACATTTCCAGCCCCCAACTCGGGGCAGCCCGGGTGGCTCAGCGGTTTAGGGCCGCCTTCAGCCCAGGGCCTGATCCTGGAGACCCAGGATCGAGTCCCGCGTCGGGCTCCCTGCCTAAAGCCTGCTTCTCCCCCTGCCTGTGTCTCTGCCTCTGTGTGTGTGTGTGTCTCTTATGAATAAACAAATAAAATTTTTTTTTAAAAAGCCCCCAACTCCTGTGCCAAGTCCCACCCATGGTTGGCTTACCTGAACAAATGTCATACAAGACACGTTCTTGGCCAAACTGCCCCATCTCAACACGAACAATTACTTTCAACCGGGGTATTTTGGAGCCAGTTCAGGCCAACTCCTGAGAGGCAATTGTTACACACTCAGGAATTTTACCAGTGAGCCGTATCTTGAAATCAGCCAGGGCAGATGTATTTACACCAATGACATTGGTAAGTGTTATAAACAAAGGCTTCTTGAGGGGGCATACCACTGCTTTTGGCCCAACCCAACATGGCCTTCTGCCCACAGGCAATGACTAGAGATTTTCAGTTTTATTTGCTATATTTATTTGCTCCCTTGCGTTTTAGGAGAGATTGTTTAGTGCAGGTAAGAGGTGGGCTCAGGAGCCACACCATCAGGGTTCAAGTCCACATCCGACCTGTGGGACCTAGAGCCACTGTTTTAATCTCAGTGCCTCATGTTCCCATCTCTGGCCTTAGCACCTTCGCATAGGATTTTTGTGGGTTTCTTTGAGTCAGTAAACACGAGGTACCTAGAGCAGTGCCTGCATCTAAAAAGCGCTCCACAAATATTATTGCTCTAAAACTGAAATATCCTCCAGTCCTCTTATTTCAGCTGTGTAGTGAAAAGATGCAAATATCTAGTAACCAATTTAAACCCTGCACTGCTCGCTGACTATAAATCTCACTACGATACCATCCTTTTGATTGAATGTCTATCAGGTCAACTCATATCCTCTTCCTCTCAAAAAGTTACCAACAGCATGTGGTAATAAAGCCTATTAAAACTATTATTGCAAAATGTGGGTATTGGTTTTGTATCTCAATCCCAGAATTAGGAAAAGCCTTCTCTTGTTTAGTTTTTTTATAAATTCTGCTTTAAAAAAAAAAAAGTCATTTTTAAAGTGCACTGTATCTTTCACATGTTAATGGTTCCTGAAATCAGAACAGGTGTTTGAGCTGCTGTGTGCATTTGATGGGGCCATGTTCCTTTTTCTCTCTCCCTAAAAGCAGTTATTAAATTGATGGTACATCTTACAATCGATGGTGTCTTAGAATCTGAGAGGTGCAGTAGTAATTGTCAATGGTATAGTCAGTGATAGGACCCAGGACGCCAACCTCTATGTCCAATGGCCTGTCCCCAAGATCACAGTGTTTCCAGGGGTGGAGTTCAGTCACATGCCTGGCTAGCAAGGCTGCCCATTCCTCCCCTTGGGCTGAAGTTTGGTGGGGGTTGGCCCAGGCCCAGATGTTTTTTTAAGTATGCAAAGATCCTTCTTCATTCTTCAATTAGAAGCACAGTGCACCATGCCCAGGGGCTGGGATCTGACCGAGGAAGGGAAAGCTCCAAGACCATGTGAAAGCAGAGGTGGAAATAGGACCTAGGCTGCAGAACCAAGAGCAGGCCCAGTTGCGCTGGGCAGAAAACACACCCATAGCACTGGCATTCTGTTCTGAGTCATCCCCTTCCTGGTTCCACTTGGTTGATCTACACTACACACTTTCTCCATAATCTCAGTTTCCCCACCTGCTTTCTTACCCAAACCAGTGGCAGCTTGGGCAGTTTAAGAAGGAGAAATCAATACAAGACCTCAAAGGGACCGTGACAGCTGTTCTGGCTGTGGTGGCTCTGGGGGCTCCTCCCCAGCCGCCCCCCACCCTCCCTGAGCACAGGCTCCCCCAGCAGGTGCCTCTGAGCACCTGGCCGATCCTGGAGCTCGAGACTCTGAGCCCCAGGGGATGGGGCTCCCCTGTGGGCACTGGGGCCGAGCTGCTGGGATCCCAGGAGAGCAGAAGCCACAGGGAGTAACCTCTCATGGGAGCTGAGCTGCCATCCACACCCTGACCTCGTCTGTTCTTGTTTTGTTCCTCCCCTGTGTCCTGTGGCCCTGGAGCCACCACAAGGCCGCAGCAGGACAGGTGCACGCAGTCGGGCCTGGACCACACTGCCACTGCTGTGTCAGCAGCCCTGCCTGACCCCTTTCCTCTTCGCAGGAGCCAGGAGGCTGAGCCGGAGCAGGAGGCAGAGGCACAGACGTGTCAGGCAGAGCAGTTTGGTGGGGGTTGGCCCAGGCCCAGATGGTTTTTTAAGTGTGCAAAGATTCTTCCTCATTCTTCCATTAGAAGCACAGTGCACCATGCCCAGGGGCTGGGATCCATCCCCTGTGGTGTGTAGCACAGTGGGAAGGCCTGGGGCCAGCTTCCCCCAGCCGCTGCCCCCACTGCCCCTTCCCAGTCCTGTGGCATGAAGATGATGGCCATGATGATGCTACTCGGCCTTCCTGCTATGGAGAGCAGGCTTGTCTGGAGGCCCCAGTTGCTGGCCCTTGGGATCCACCCCGACATCCACACTGAAGCCACACTCCCTAGACCTACATCCAGCCCATACTGAGCATTGAGGAGCGGAGTATGGGCTACTGTAGGCCATTCCTGAGAGACCAGACTCCGCCAAAACAGTTTTGGCTGGGGGACTCCCCATGTATCTGCCCGAACTTTTTTCTGAGCCGCGCTACTAAGATCTTCCCACCCATGTAGTAAAAAAAAAATTAACCTTGCCCCAAAAGAGATCTGGCCTTTCCCTGTGACTCCTGAGAGAGAATCTTTGTTTGCCTGGAGGCATTGGGTCGGCCAGATAGTAGCAGTGTGACTTAGGGTAAGGACTAGTCACTCTAGGAAGAACAATATGGTTTAGGGTACAACTTTGGTCACCCAGTTCAGTCAACCTGGAAACAGAAATCCCCTATGTGGGCAGTCAGTCAACCACACCTACATGGTGGAGCCTCAGTAAAAGCTCTGAATAGCAGGGCCTGGGTGATTTTCCCTGGTTTGTAATACTCCATGCATATTGTCTCACATGGATGCTTGGAGAGCAACATATCCTGACTCCGTGGGGAGAGCACAAGACAAGCACTTAGTCTGATACCTCCCTGGACTCCATCCTATGTGCTTCTTCCCTCAGCTGATTTCAATCTGTATCCTTTCCCTACAATAAGCTAATCATGAGTATAACAGCTTTCAGTGAGTTCAACGAGTCCTTCTAGCAAATCACTGAACCATGAGAGTGGCGTTGGAGCCTCTGAATTTGCAGTGGGCGTCTGAAGTACAGGTGGCCTTGTGACAACTGTTGCCTCTAAACTTAGCAGTTGCCCTAATTCATCTCACTGTTCATTCCTTCCTTTCACAAGGACCAGAGCTGTAGTCTGGTTCGATTCATCCTCCTCCTGGACTCCCACTCTTTTAGCCTGCATGGGCATTTCCCCACTGAATCTCTTTTAGGACCAATCCCATCTTGGCATCTGCTTCTCAGTGGACTTGAATCAACATAGGTGATCTCGGAGCCATCAGCACTGGAAATGCAGAATCCTGGGCCCCACCTCAGACCAGCTAAGTCAAACTCTCAGAGGTGGGGTCTAGGGATCTACATTATGAATGAGCTGCCCACAGGATTCAGTTACACATGAAGCTTTGAGGGCCACTGGCCTGGAAGATGGGCAGTTTCTGAGCAGCTGCTGCAGTGGAGGCTCAGACACAAGGCAGCCACAAGTGGGAGGCGGGCTTCTGAAGCACCACCAGGCTGCTACCTTGTGTGGGGACACCAAGCCCTCAGCTGCAGGACGGATGCATGGTGGTCTGCGGTGGGGGTGAGTACAATCGCTGCAGGAGCTGGCCCCACACACGAGACCAGGTGCTTCCTGTTCCCTGCACCCTCACTGCCTGGTCTGAGACATCAGTCCATTATCCTTATACTCAGCCCAGCCTTTGAGAACCCAAGCTTAGGAACACCTCCCTGAAGCATCTACAGTTATCTCCTTTCTCCACTGGAATGCAGAGCCCCTTCTTTCCAGGGTCTCTTGCTTTCACAAAAGCTCCATCATTACAAAGCCTAACAAATACAGGTCACCTCCTCTTTGCATTTCTGGGAAGGTACTTCCACTTTTGACAACATTTCCATTTATTCATCCATTTGTCAACAAATACCATATTTGTTGAATATTCAATAAATACAAAAACTAAGAATGCTTAGTACACAGCACATATACACTGGAATCATCATACCTTACCCCCAAGATGGAATAAGCCTAGACACAACAGACTGAACAACCACAGATTTTTGAGACCACAAAGTTATTTGATCTCAGAACAAGAATAATAAGGTGGTTAGATTAGTCACTTACAGAAACCATCTTAGAGGGGCCCTAGGTGGCTCAGTGGTTGAGTATCTGCCTTTGGCTCAAGTCATGATCCTGGGCCCTGGGATGGAGTCCCATACTGGGCTCCCTGCAGGGAGCCTGCTTCTCCGTCTTCTTATGTCCCTGCCTCTCTCTGTGTGTCTCTAATGAATAAATAAAATAAAATCTTTTTAAAAATCATCCTAGAAATAAGCTACCATGAAATACAACATATGAATGCACTGCTAATGTGATGAACGTGCCTCCAGAACTTCCCCGGGAGCTTGATTGGTGTTAATGAGCACTCCTGACCTTAGTGACCACCTCTCCAGTCCCTTCCTCCAGACTGAACCTGGGTGGCCAAGGACTCTATCTCACACAAGTAGCTCCGAATATCTTTTGGAATAGGAATCTTGGGACGCCTGGGTGGCTCAGAGGTTGAGTATATGACTTCAGCTCAGGTCATGATCTCGGGTCCAGGATCATGATCGAGTCCCACATGAGGCTCCTTGCAGGGAGCCTGCTTCTCCCTCTGCCTATGTTTCTGCCTCTCTCTGTCTCTCATGAATAAATAAATAAAATCTTTTTAAAAAAACAGGAATCTCTTAGAATTTGATGAAGACTATAGACCCTTTCTTCTCTAACAGCCTTTTATACATGCAAAATTGTGTATATGTTCCAAAGAGCTCCATCCCCAGCTCACAGATTTAGCTATGGGAATGTTCATCACTAATAGAAAAACTATTTCTCTACTCACCACACTTCTGGCACCAAATGTGAGGGGAGGGGTTGCCACATGAACCAATTCTTTCAACTCTCCATGCACCAACTGAGTGTCCTACAATTCAATTCAATTCTGACACCAGCTATGAGAGTTGGTGCAGCTCACACAAGTTAAGGGCTCAGACCCACAAGACTGCCGCCACTTCAGACATCAACTGCAAATCCCAGGTTGTCACTTGTACTTCTGACCAACTGGCTATAAATGTGCGTTCCCACAGCCCGCTCCTCAGGCTTGATCATTTGCTTTTATAATGAGACTTTACGGCTCACAAAACTCAAAGAAACATCTACTTACATTTTTCAGTTCATTATAAATATATTATAAAGGATACAAATGAACAGCCAGATGAAGAGGTACATAGGGTGAGGTCCAGAAGAGTTCCAGGCACAGAAGCTTCTGTCCTATGGAGTTGGGTGTGGATGTGCTCACCAATCCAGAAGCTCTCTGAACCCTATATTTTAGGGACTGAGGCTTCATCGTGTAGGCACAATTATTAACTATTATGAACTTAATACCCAGCCCTTCCCCTTCCTGGAGGATGAGAAGCAGAGCCGAAAGTTACAGGCTTATAATCATGGTTTGGTCTTTCTGGTGATCAGTTCCCCTTCCGAAGCTATCCAGGAGCCCATGAAAAATTGCCTCATTAGAACAAAAGACACTCCCATCAGGAAATTTCAAGAGATTTAGGAGTTGTGTGTCTAGAAGTGGAGGCAGAAACCAAGTATATTTTTTATCATGTCACAGTAATAAAAAAAATTAGAAATGATCTGATAATGGAATTAAAGTGCATATAATAATGCATTATGCGGCTATTAAGATATTTTTAAAATATCCTTGCTGACATAAGAGCCAAAACATACTGCCTATCCTGTGACAGACATGATTTTAAGCTCTTTAAATGTTTTAACTTGTGTATTTATCACCAACCCATACCCTATCAGGTATGCTTTAATTTTACTCATATTTTATAGATAGAGATACTGAGGTAGAGAGGTTAAGTAACTTGCCCAAGATTGTATAGTTACTAAGCAGAGGAACAGGATTTGTTTTTTTTTTTTTTTTTTTTAGGAACAGGATTTGAATCCAGGAGATTTGAACTAATAAACAAAAAAAGGTAGGATATAAAACCATCCATACAATATGATCCCATTTTAGATTAAAAAAAAAAAAACTGACAGGAGATCCCTGTGGTGGCTTTATTTTATTTTTAAGATTTTTTTTTTAGGGACGCCTGGCTGGCTCAGCAGTTGAGCACTTGCCTTCAGCCCAGGGTGTGATCCTGGAGCCCTGAGATCGAGTCCCGCATCAGGCTCCCTGCATGGAGCCTGCTCCTCCCTCTGATTGTGTCTCTGCCTCCCTCTCTCTCTGTGTCTCTTGTGAATAAATAAATAAATAAATAGTTTATTTAAATAAGTAAATAAATTTAAATAATAAATTATTTATTTATTTATGAGATTATTTATTTATTTATTCACAAGAGACAGAGAGAAAGGCAGAGACATAGGCAGAGAGGAAAGCAGATCCCTGCAGGGAGCCGCCCAATCCAGGACTGGATCCCAAGACTCCAAGATCACACCTTGAGCAGAAGGCAGCCACCCAACTGCTGAGCCACCCAGCGCCCCCCTTGTGGTGGCTTTAAAATATGCCCACAAGTTCTTTGATTTTTTTCCTCCTTTCAAGAGTTAGAAGTCCTCTCCCCGTAAGTATGGACTTGACTTAGTATCTTTTTTCTAATGAATAGAATATGGCAGGAAGACTTCCAAGAGTAGATCATAAAAGGCACTGCACTTCCTCCTCAGTTTCTCCCAGATCACATGCGCTGGGACAAGCGAGCCTCCGTGCTGTGGACATTCTCAAGCAGTCCCGTGGAGAGTCCCTGTAGACACTCTCATGAGTAAACCGTCTTACAGTCAGATTTTCCAGCCCCACCCAAACCTTCATTCAGGTGACTCCAGCCTTACCACAGACAGACCCTAAGCCAGAACCCCCTCCAGCTAAGCTGCTCTTGAGTTCCTGACCCATAGAGACTGCAAAATAATAAATGTCTTTTGTTTTGAGCTGCAAATTTTGGAGCAATCTACTATGCAGTAGGAGACTAATATATCCCCAAAATCTTTATCACTGTGAGATTATAGGTAATTTCCATTTTTTATTTTTTGTCTTACCCATATTTTCAAATTTTTCCTTCAATAAATCTCTATTATCTGCATATCTCAACAAGCAGTAGAAAGACTAGAAAGAATAAACAAAGGGACAACCACCATCCTAGGTTATGGACACCCCATCAATGACAACTATGTGTGACACATTGACTGGAAACATTCGTGTCAGCCTTTACAATGTATGTTTTACTAACAAAACTGGGCACGAGCTTCCAAAAGGAGGCACTGCTGCTCTGAAGGCGAAATGGCTGAACCAGGCAGGTCAACCGGGATTCCTTGGTTCCTGATGATGTAGCCCAGGGTGAGGTGGAAGGATCTGGGCTCACGAGAACTAAGATCTTATCTCAGTTTGTATGTGTCGTTTGTTCTATTTTGTTTTTTTAAGATTTATTTATTTAAGACAGAGAGCACAGGGTGATGGAGTGGGAATGGCAGAGGGAGAAAGAGAATCTCAAGCAGTCTCCATGTTGAGCACAGAGCCTGACACTGGGATCAATCCCATGACCCTGAGATCATGACCTAAACTGAAATTACCAATCAGTTGCTTAACTGACAGAGCCACCCAGGTGTCCCTCCTATTTTAGTTTTATATGCAGCCCAGGCAAGTCACAAGCTCAACGGGCCTCAGGATTCTCATCTGTCAAATGGGCATTACTTCTGTAGAATTCATGAAATTGGATATTGCCAAATAGGTTACTTAGTCCATTCAGACTGCTGCAGGAAAACACCACAGACTGGGTGGCTTATTCCTAAAATTCCTAATACATTCCTAAAATGTATTTCTCACAGTTCTGGAGGCTAGAAGTCCCAAGATCAGGGTGCATGGTGACATTCTAGCAAGGGACTGCTTCCTGGTTCATAGTCAGTGCCTTCTCATAGCATCCTCGCAGAAGAGGCCAGGGATCTCTTTGGAGCCTCTTTCACAAATCCCATTCATGAAGTCTCCAGTCTCCAGACCTAAGTACCTCCTCACAGCCCCACCTCCTAATACCATCACACTGGGCAGAGGATTTCAGTATATGAATGGAGAGTGGGCACAAATGTCCATAGCATTTACATAGAACAAATAACATGATTATACATAATGTAGGGCAGTGATATGCGGTATAAAATAGAAACATTACTTCTCTACGAGAATAATCCCTACAACCTATGGTCTTGTGAATGTAATCTTATGGACTAACAATTCTTATTTTTAGACAGTTTTTTTTTAATGCTGAAGTATTTTAAAATAAATTATAGACATTATGAAATGTCACCCCTAAAGATCCTGTCCAAAAAAAATGAGAACATTTTCCTGCATAATGACATGACATTTGGCCAATGATACTGCAAGAAGATCCCACCAATCAGAATTCTAAAATGATAGCATTCTCCTCACCCATCCCAGGTTTACCAGCCTTCACTGTCAGGATCTTGTTTAAATGGCAGTAGCAATTGATTGGCCATTTGTAAATCAACTGAAGTGGGCCTATGGAAATGGAGAAATACTCAAACCTAGGCGTTTACAATAAAATAGGTTTCACCCATCTACAAGGGAGAGAGAATACAGCACAGAGACATTACACAAGAAACAGGAGTGAGCCAGAAAGAGCCTTCCAATATGTGCCAAGTTGGCGGACCCACAGGGCCACTGGCTCCCTTTCCCAAATCCATGCTGGAAAAGCTACAGAGGGAAACAGAGCTTCCAGGAACCAACATCAAGAGGATAACAATAACAACAAGGCCTGAGAAGCCCCTGGGGAGGTGGCTGGGACCAGGGCCCTGCCTTGGGCACTCTTCTATACACAATACAGGGCAGGAGAGCCAGTGTTTCTGGGGACTATGTGCTCCCTAACTGGGGCACGGTCACACTTTCAGAAGCCAAACAGCAGACCACACAAGCCCCTGTGTTATTTGAAATAGAAGGATTAGAATAAGAACAAACAGACCGAGAGTCTAAAACAAGCCTGAAGTAGAATTAGAGAGACAAAATAGAAGCAGTGTGAAACAGGCAATATAAAAAACACGTAGAATTATCAGGTATGAACATTCTAACAGTGAATAATAGGCACAGGTCCAGGCTGGGACTGAAAATGAGATCCAAGGACAAAGCAAAAAAGAAAACAAAGTAGAGCTGCACAGGCAGATACTGAAGGTACACTCATCACCACCCCCAGCTGCACCCCCCTCGCTCCCCACCCCCCACCCCTCAGCTGTGGTTCGCCTGGAGAGCTTTCTTATAAAAGACCTTGGGGAAGAAGGCATCATGTTTCCAGGTACTGGCACCACGATACTTGCTGTCCCTGGGCCTACAGTTTAGAGGTCCTTCTTCCTTCCCACCTGACCCTTTGGCCCAATGATTTCAAGTTGAATTTCTCCCTTGGATGCCCTACACGCAGCACTGATTACACCAGGTCTCCATGCAGAAGAAGAATGTGAGGTCCCTTGTTTAAAAAAAAAATTATGGGGGTGCCTGGTTGGTTCAGTCGATTAAGAGTCTGCCTTAAGCTCAGGTCATGATCTCAGGGTCCTGGGATGGAGCCCCACATTGGGCTCCCTGCTCAGCAGGGAGTCTGCTTCTCCCCCTCCGTCTGCCTGCCACTCCCCCTGCTTGTGCTCTCTCTCTCTCTCTCTCTCTCTGTCAAATAAATGAATGAAATCTTTAAAAAAACTTTTTTTTTAAGTATAAAAAATTATGAAGAGTTTCAAGATGGTGACAGCACATTATACCAAGCATGGGTCCCTCCTGAGGCTGGGACCCTGTGGAGCTGCATTGATTTAAAGTCTAGGAAGCCTACACAGTCCATAGGGCCTGGGGGCTCCCTGGCCTTCTCCAAACCGCACCTTTGCAGCTGGGGTGCATCAACTGGCTTTGGGTTCCCAAAGATACTGCTGCTCTAAGTTTGTTTATCAGATGAGAAGATGCTGGTGAGACAAGGGCTTGAGGTTGGGTTTGAGTCTGCATGGAGGAATGGCCAGGGAATGGATTGTGACAGCTTCCAGTGGGTGGCCAAGGAGATGAAGGGAGCTCCTTAACAAATCCAAAGCCAGTTGAGAGAGACTCATACCTTCCCTAGAGCCATCCGTCCATAAAACTGCATTATCAGAAAAGCCACCAGGCCTATAGGGCCCCAGTGAAAAATTTTTAGTCAAGCTAGGGAATTTTGTTTCTTTGTTGATTAAAAAAAAAAAAAGTGGAAGGTGATCGGGAAGTTCGGAGAGTCATTCAACCCCTTGGTGAAAACCTAAGGGTTCTGGAACTCTGCATCTTCTTAGACTGCCTTCTGATTGGGCATCGGGAAGGCTTGGGGGAGGGGTGGATAAAATATACATAGCATAAAATTTTAGCCATTTTAATCATTTTTAAGTGTACAATTCAGTGACATTTAAGTACATTCACACTGCTGTGCAACCATCACCAATTTCCAGAACTTTTTCATCCACCCAAATTGGAATTCTGTCCCCATTAAACACTAACTCCCCATTGCCTCCTTCTGCAGCCCTTGGCAACCTCTTCTCCACTTACTGTCTCTATGAATTTGTCTGTTCTAGGTGTCTCAGGTAAGCAGAATCACACAATATTTGTCCTTTTGCATCTGGCTTATTTCATTTAGCATGATGATTTCACTTAGAATCCGTGTTGTAGCATGTGTCAGAATTTCATTCCTTGGGGCACCTGGGTGGCTCAGTTGGTTAAGTGTCTGCCTTCAGCTCAGGTCATGATCCCAGGGTCCTCGTATTGAGCCCCATGTCGGGCTCCCTACTTAGTGAGGAGCCTGCCTCTCCCTCTTCCCACCCAGCTCCTGGCTTGTGCTCTCTGTCATGTGCTATCTGTCAAATAAATAAAATCTTTTTAAAATTTTAAAATAAATAATTTTTAAAGAATTGAATTCCTTTTTTATGGATAAATGATATTTCCTTGAGTGGATATATCACATTTTGTTTATCCATTCTTCTGTTGATGGACACTTGAGTTGTCTCTACTTTTTGGCTATTGTGGATAATGCTGATGTGAACATTAGTATACAAGTATGTGTTTGAGTCTCTGCTTTCATTTCTTTGGGGCCTATATAGGAGTGGAATTGCTGGATCATATGGCAATTCTGTGTTTAACTTTTTGAGGAACTATCATACTATTTTCCCCATCCATAAGTTTGCATTCCCACCAGCGATACATGAGGGTTCTAATTTCTCTATGTCCTCACCAACATTTGTTATCTGACAATTTTTTCAAATAATAGACATCTTAATGAGTGTCAAGTGGTATCACAAGTGCTTTTATTTTGCATTCCTCTAATTACCAATATTGAGCATTTCTTTCATGTGCTTATTAGCCATTTCTATGTCTTCTTTGGAAAAATGTCTATTCAAGTCCTGTGCTCATTTTTTGAATTGCATTTTTTGTAATTGCTGAGTTGCAGGAGTTCTCTATATAGTCTGAATATTAATCCCTTATGAGATATATGATTTGCAAATATCTTCTCCCAATTTGTGGAGTGTCTTTCCACTATTTGACAGTGTCCTTTGATACATATGGTGGAGAGGCTTTTGAGGAAATAATGTTAGCACAGCAGTCTACTGCTATCTGGAACGGGTACAAGATATTATCCGTTGGTCTCTCCATGGAGATCCATTCTACCTCCTTTTCCAGTCACCAGGTGCCTGGCTTCTCTGTATGCAACATTGGGCTCCCTTGCGCAATAAACCCAATGGCTTTGCAGTTGGGTTAAATCAACAGGTAACATCCATCAGGAGACCTGCAGGGTGACAGTTCAGCTGTACTTCTACCACAGATCACAGCTGCTATATCAGGTGGCCCTACTATTTCCAGGTTCTGGTCACTGCTTCACCCTTTTGCACCAGAAGGCCTTCCGCTCTTAGGGGCAGTAGTCCCCCCTACTCTTGCCAACCCTAAGAAACTGCACCATGCATGTTGGTTTCCCTGAACCCTATGTAGGGGAAGACATTTCCTTCAACCCTCTTAGAGTCCCTGGCTGGGTCGGAATATTAAACCAACAAAGACAGATTAATAGGAAAAAGTGTACAGATTTTATTAAATTTTTATATGTATGTGGAAGCCTTCATAAGAGGTGAAAGCCTGGAGAAGTGAACAGAGCAGGGAGTTTTATACCTTTTAGACAAAGAAGCAGGAAATTTGTCAGGATTTGACAAGACAAAGGGGTTTGGGTTAGGGATAGTAAACGATGAAGAAATCACTGGAAAGGTAAGGGTTAATTTCATAAGGTTTGTTTCTACAGATTTCTCAGCCCCAAATCCCCTGGCCTCTAGTGATAAGAATGTCTTCCTTCTTCCTGGTACAGGGATGGTACCTTCTTCCTGGTACAGGGATGGTACCTTTCATATATATGCGGTTTTATGACCAGCACCAGAGGAGAAGAAGAGCAAGGGACCAGGGGAGGTCAGAGCAACCTTCCTGGCTCTGCTGTTTCCTCAAACTCCTTCCACTTTCAGATATTCAACATGCCAAGATGACATATTTTGAGGTAGCATGTTCTGAACTCCATCATCTGCCCTTTTGCTAAACTTTCCTCAAACTAGTCCATCTGAGCATCTCCTGCTTGACACTGACTATAAGAACATACACCCTTTGGAAGCAGGAAGACCAGAATTCAAATCTTGGCTTTTCTGTTCAATCACTTGGACAGGTTCATCTCTCTAAGCCTCCCTTCTGCCACTGTCAAGTGGAAATAATGACATAAATAGGGGTCTGGGGAAGGTAGAATGGAAGAGAAAACGTGAATACCCAGCGATTTTATGTGCTCAGCAAGTACTAATCCCCTTTCTTCTGTTGGACAAAGCCAATCTTTGGTCCCTCTCACAGCTTCCTTTGGCTTCCCAGATTCTGGAGCCCCTGACCTGGTAATCCATCCCTGGTCTGGTCAGTCCTCACTATCTAGATCTCTTCCTTGCCACCTAAGTAGCCCCAGAGACATCCTCATGGACCCCATTTAAAGCCAGTGCATCTGATTGTCCCATTCCTTGAGAGGTCTTTCTGCTTAAAGTAGTTGGAAACATATTAACCAACAAACTCATTCCAAAACTTTATTTATGCAAACATTATGGTCCCAGGTAAGGAACTGACCTAACTCAATTAAAATTTACAGATCCTCGAAGTTTGAGGCTGAGGACAAATGCTAAGGACACTTGACTAGCAATTTTCCCAAGGGCTGGCCTTTTATAGTTTCCAAAATCTTACCAGACAGGTATTGGAGTGGCAGGAGGGAGCACAGCAAAGAACCAAGGCTGAGAGTGTGGCTTCTGGAGTGGATCTGCCTGCCTGGGCTTAAATGCCAGCCCACAGTCCTCCCCGCCTGCTCACTAGCTGCATGATTTAGGCAAAGAACTAATCCTCTCTGATTCTTAGTTCCCTCACTTACCAAATCAGAGTATTCATGCCAACTTCATAGTACTGGGGTAGTGATTACATAAAATAATCCAAAGTACTCAGTATAATGCTGGATACATGATTCACACTCAATAAAAGTTAGCTATTTTTTCATTTCTATTCTACACTAGTATATATAGGAAGATCCATCAGTACACAGTTGGAGACAGGGGCTACAGGCAGATGAATTATCATATTTTATGACCTTATCTCATTAAATAAGGTCCTCTTGGGGGTGTCTGGATGGCTCTTTTGGTTAAGCATCCAACTCTTGATTTCAGGTCACGTCATGATTTCAGGGATGTGGGATTGAGCCCTGCCTTGGGTTCCAAACTCAGCAGAGAGACTCCTTGAGATTCTCTCTCTCCCTCTCCCTTTGTACCTCCCTCCACTTGCTCATGCTCTCTCAAATAAATAAATAAATAAATAAATAAATAAATAAATAAATATTTTTTAAAAAATTAAAAAATAGGGGCACCTGGGTAGCTCAGTCAGTTAAGCATCTGCCTTCAGCTCAGGTCATGATTTTGGGTTCCTGGAATTGAGCTCCATTTTAGGCTCCCTGCTCACAGGGGAGTCTGCTTCTCCCTTTCCTTTTGCTCCTGCTCCTGCTCATGCTTTCTCTCTCTCAAATTAATAAAATCTTCAAAAAAATAAGAGGCTTTTTTTGTTATAAAAGTAATGACTCTTTATTGTGTAGAGTTTGGAAACTATAAAAAAAATAAAGAAGAAACTAAAGGTCACCTTGTAATCTTACACACAAGTACAACCACTAATTCTTTTTGGTGCCTTTCTTTTTTTGAAGATTTTATTTATTTATTTGACACAGAGAGAGAGAGCACAAGCAAAGGGAAAAGGGAGAGGGAGAACCAGGCTCCCTGCTAAGCGGGGAGACCAACATGGGGCTTGATCCCAGGATCCTGTGATCATGACCTGGCCAAAGGCAGATACTTAACTGACTGAGCCAAGCACCACTTTTTAGTGCCTTTCCTTCCAGATTGATATACATTGGGTTTTTTTCATATGTATTTGTATTTATCGTAAGTTTTTATATACCAAGAATTTTAATACTGATTTATCACTGCCATGACCTTTTCCTTGTTTCATTGGACTTCTAAAACATGATTTTTAATTTAAATCTATTGGTTCAGTTGTATGTACATCTTTAAAAGCATATGCTGTATAAAATAACATTCTGAGGGAGAAATACTTTTTCCCACTCTCATCTTGCATGACACAATTTATTCAAATTCTTCCCATGTCTCTTTCACATTAATGTCTTTTCTCCCTAGAGCCATCTCTCAGTTTTCTAGGATTTGTTGCCTTCTCTTTTGTGTAAGGTTTGCGTTTCAGCACTTTTCACATCTATTTGCTGTCACTGGAAATTTTATCCTAAACCACAAGTGAACAGTTAGTTCTGCCTAAAACAGTTCAGATTTTCTTTCTCAATATAGGATTAGATAGTAGAAAGTAGATTTTTCATGTGCTATGTGATCTCTACAATATAACCATTTAGTTCATTTCCTTTATTTTTTTTAAGATCTTATATTTAAGTAATCTCTACACCCAACATGAGGCTTGAACTCAACCCTGAGATCAAGAGTTGCATGCTCTAGGGACTAAGCCAGCCAGGTACCCCTAGTCGGTTTCCTTTAAATATTGTATTTCTAACGAGTTTTATGTGGACGTAGTACAATAATCCAAAGGAAAGGTGATTTTTCACTGATGCATAATTCTTCTTCTTAAGATAGAATATGAGTACTTAATCTGTCCCTATTAAAGGATATTTAGACTGTTTTTCATCTTTCATGCATTTTATTTTTTGAAATAGCTTGAAGAACTAGGAACATGGAAAAAGTCAAGATCCACTTCAAGAGATAACCTCTACTTTTCACTGTTCTTAGTAGCATCTCTCTGACCTCCCTGAACAGTAGCCAAATTCCACCTCTCTTTAGGACCAGTAATATTCTTTGACACTAGGTGGTGGTCAGGGGGCTGAAGCTCCAGGCCCAGGCATTGCTTGCAGTCAGGGAAGGAGTCACAGGGCAATAAATCTTCAACCAGCTCCTGCTTGCTCCTTTTTAAGCTCTGGATGCCCTACGAGCTGCTAGAAGCAAGGACACAGTCCAAAGGGTACACTTCAGTCCAGCAGATAATTTGGCCATCAGGCCACATGTGCAAGCCTACATACCCGAGTTTCTGCAGGCCAGTGTCCCACCCCTTTGCCAGTTCCTTGTATTATATAAATCAAAGCCTCAGACCTCCAGGGAGTCACCAGCTGAAAATAAGTCAGGACTGAGAAAGGAAAGAGAATTAGAACAGGGATAGCCAAACAGATTTCTGGCCCAACAATGGGATATCCAGGATTGGAATTATCCCAATAGACAAATACACCCTTGACAAGGTCAAGTATGAGGGACATTGACACTTGATACTTTGGGGTCTGGAGGTGTACAGAAAGAAACAGACCATCTCTCTCCTGAAAATTCTGCCCAGGTGCCTAATATCTCAAGAAGCTGCCCAGTTGGTTTTGCAGGAGTCATCCAAACCTAGCACAGGATGTTTTTCCTGGTGATTGATAATTCAGAATGTTCAGAATGAAGTTAGAGGCAGGAAGCTACTGAACTGAGTTCCACCCACTAATGTGTGTAAATGTTAATGTCGGCTCTCAGATGGAGGTGGGGTGGGCAGCAGGGAGTTCTGATTAGTAGCATCTCCCAGTTTCCATGGTGTAAATATTCCCACTACAGCCATCAAGCCATTAACATGATATCATTGAATGCAGTCATAGAGATGTGAATTATAGAGTATTTCTACCATATAGACACAATAGATAGAAATAACTTCAAGAGCATAGATAGTAGCATAAAGTTGTAATGTAACAAAGATGTGATGTTTTAAATATTTATTTTATGTTGTTTTCAATATAATGTACTTAATTGCAAGCTTATGTGATTTAATTTTTAATAATGGATGTCTAACTGATGGCATGAAAAATTCCTGAAAATCAACCAGCTTTCCATAAGGTGTTATAAGCCAGCACACCATTAGGACTTTCACCCTCCCTGTCACTGACATGTATGTGGGTCCCCAATCTAACGTAGAGCTAGCAGAGCAACACTGGGCAGAGTAAAAAAGTCATGTTGAATGTGAATGGCATTTGAACTGTTCCTTCATTTCTCCATTGCTCCAATGACCCAGTGTATATTAGTCAGGGTTCTCCAGAGAGATAGAATCAATAGGAGATGAGATAGATGGGTAGGAAAGTAGAGAGAGAGAGAAGATAGATAGATAGATGATAGATAGATAGATAGATAGATAGATAGATAGATAGATAGATAGATGATAAGAGATTTATTTTAGGAATTGACTCACATGACTATTGGAGGCAGAGTCTCACAAACAGTTGTCTGCAAGCTAGAGAATCAGGAAAGGCAGAGGTATAATTCAGTCAGAGTCTGAAGGCCTGAGAACAGAATCTCTGATGTCTCAGGGCAGGAGAAGGGGAACATCCCAACTCTGGAAGAGAGAATTCCTCCTTCCTTCACCTTTAGTTCCATTCAGGCATCTGATGGATTAGATTATGCCCTCCCACATTGGTGAGGACTCATCTCTTCACTCAGTCCTCTGATTCAAATA
Source organism: Canis lupus familiaris (assembly GCF_011100685.1). NCBI lineage: Eukaryota > Metazoa > Chordata > Mammalia > Carnivora > Canidae > Canis > Canis lupus. The sequence continues at coordinate 39,802,217 of NC_049229.1, read as the reverse complement.
GTAATCTCCCCCAGAAACAGCCTCCCAGACATCTAGAAATCCTCTTTTACCAGCCCTCTGGGCTTCCCTTTCGCCAGTCAAGTTGACATATAAAATTAACCATCACACAACCTTAAACCTTTCTTTAAAATTTGTTTTAATGATAAAATCGAGCAGATGTGCAAATCACCAAGGCACAGACAATAATGTAATAATCACTTATAAACTATCCAGTTTAAAAAGTAAAACACTAGGGGGCCTCTGGATGGCACAGTCCATTAAGCATCTGACTCTTAATTTCAGCTCAGGTCATAATCTTGGGGTCGTGAAATTGAGTCCTGCGTGGGGCTCTGGGATCAGCATGGAGTCTACTAAAGTTTCTCTCTCCATCTCCCTCTGTCCCACCCTGCATTCTCTCTCTCTCTCTCTCTCTCTCTCTCTCTCAATCTCTCAAATAAACAAATAAATCCTTTAAAAAATAATAAAACAATAAAAAATAAAATAAACGGTAAAACATTACAAACTCATTTGAAGCCTCCTGTGTATCTCCCTCATCACATCCCCATCCCTCCTCCTCAGAGATGATCACTGTCCTGAATTTGATGTTTACCATTGATGTCCTTACCTTCATAATCTTAGTACATATATAGGTATGCATGTGTTTGTGTATATGTGTGCAACATATGTATACGTGTATGTATTGTTTCCAGCCTCTTTTTGCAAATAGGAAAATGCAACAAAGCTCAGAGTCCAACTTGCTTAAATAAAATACCTTTTTCATTAAATTTTTTTTTAAGTTTCTGATTCTGAAGAAAGAAGCTCACCCAAAAGAGGCTTAGAGGTGAAACTGGCCTCTTTATTTCTAGCCTAAGGATAGTTTAGAAGGGTGGGTGAATGGTCATTTCAAGACTGAAATAAATCCTAATGAGCAAAAGGCTTTTTTTCTTTTTTCTTTTTTCTTTTTTCTTTTCTTTTTTTTTTTTTTACTTCCAGATAATGACCTGTCTTCTGTTTCACTGTGAATGCCATAGGTGTCCGACCATGGTTGTCACTAATGTTTCCATCATCTGGCTTTTCATAGTCATTCTGTATAAATGCTACTATGAAGACATCCTATTCACTGAATCCTTTACTAACCATAATTTTCATCCAAGAGGTAAGAGTTAACATAGTATTTCTATTTTATCCCTTTTTTAAAATGACAAATATTGACAAACATCAAGGCAGGAAGATGTTATTTACGCAGACTGTTGTAAGCTAAAAATCACAAGATGGAGATTTGTGATTCTTTATCGAACTTGATTATAAAAGTTTTTATTGAGTACTGTCAGACTCGTAAGCTGGGGAGAGACTTCAGATTTATAACTTGGTCCTAAATGGGCAACAGCAGATATAAAATCTTGGAATTTAATATCAGCTTTGAAAATGTTAAATTGAGAGTTCGAGCCGTTTTTACTTTATGAACTGGCACATTGTAGAATGCACGGACTGTATTGATTTCTGACAGAAGAGGCTGTCTCTAAAATGGATCTGAGCATTTTCATATTCCATTTCACCCTAAAGACACATTTTAAGCTATGTCCTCTTCATTTCCATTTAGTGTGTGTGACTTAATTGAAGAAGAAAGAAAACAGCTTTACAGAGAAGGACCTCTTCCGAGAGCCTGTTGGGGTCACCACAGAGGTGGAGAATAAAATTAAGGAAATCTGCTAAATGACTTGAAGTTCATGCCATGGATTTTTTTCTCCCAAGAGTTTCAGCTCAAAGCAGATTCAAAACAATTTCCCTGGGCTATTTTTGCAACAGAGTGACAAGAAGAAAGGTGTCTTTTGTGTCACTCCTTAGTCTTTTGGCCAACCATCCCCATCTGTAGAGGCCTCCTCACAACCTCTGCCCTCCTTTCTCTCTTTCTGGGAATGCAATGCTCTTGACTCAAAGGTTTTGGAGTTTCAGGGGCCCAAGCACCCTTGTCTGGTGACAGGTCTGGGAACATGCTTATCAGGGCAGAAACCATGTTAGCATCAGTTGTACATGCCATGGGCAGTTAACCAGGTTAGCTTTTATGTCCGGGATTCCAGCCCACTGGTGTCCGTACAGAAACCCAAGATTGGTTGTCAAAAAAGCTATCCTAGGGGTGCCTGGGTGGCTCAGTTAGCTAAGCATCAGACTCTTGGTTTCAGCTCAGGTCATCATCTCATGGGTTGTGGGATCAAGCCTCTCGTTGGGCACCTGCTGAGTGGGGAGTCTGCTTGAAGATACTTTCGCTGTCCCTCTCCTTTCTCGAGCATTTCCTCTCTCTCTCTCTCAAATAAATAAGTCTTTTTAAAAATATTTATTTATTTATTTATTTATTTATTTATTTATTTATTTATTATTCATGATAGACACACAGAGAGAGAGAGAGAGGCAGACACACAGGAGGAGGGAGAAGCAGGCTCCATGCCAGGAGCCCAACGTGGAACTCAATCCCGGGACTCCAGGATCGCACCCTGGGCCAAAGGCAGGTGCCAAACTGCTGAGCTACCCAGGGATCCCCCTCAAATAAATAAGTCTTTAAAAAAAAAAAAGCTATCCTAAGCAGGTCTTAGGATAGCCTGTGATTAAAGGGTGTTGGAAAGGAGCCTTTACCCCAAAGATATCCTTTGTGTTGGTTTTCTATGATTGTTGTTACAAATTGCCACAAATTAAGTGGCTTAAAACTACACAAACTTATTCTCTTACAGTTCTGGAAGTCAAAAATCCAAAATGGTTCTTGAGAGGCTAAAATCAAAGGCCATGTGCCTTCTGGAGGCTGTAGGCAAGAATCATCACCTTTTCTAGCTTCCAGAGGCTTCCCAAATTTCTTGGTTCAAGGCCCCTTCTCTTCCACCTTCAAAGTACATCAATCCAACCTCTGCTTCTGTTGTCACATTTCCTCTCTCAGTGTCTGACCCTCCTGTCTCCCTTATAATCACCCTTGTGGTTACCTGACTTTACCTGAATAATCTAAAATAATCCCCACATGTCAAAATCCTTAATTTAATCACACCTGCAAAGTCCCTTTTTCCATACAAGGCAACATATTCACAGGTTCTGGGGATTGGGACATACACATCTTTGGGGGCCATTATATGGCCTACCATACTTACAACTAAATTGAAATTTTGCCTTTTGAGAGACATTAGTTCAGGTCTTAAATTTTGTATGTTTAAAAATCCTTTTTTAAACGCAAACACTTCTGGTAAAGGTGATGCCAAGAGTATCTGAGAGAGCCCTGGCCAGCTCCTGAGTTCTTTCTGCCCATAACTCTTCTACCCAGTGGGGCTAAATTCTGTTGGTTTATGGAGACCCCTCTGTGGTGCCCCTGCCCCAGCCCTAAAGCCATGAGAAAACAAGGGAAATAAGGTTTTAAGATTGCATTAATGAATTCATCACTTACCTGATCAGAACAGAGATACCCAGGGTCATCTGAAAGAAAGAAAATGGCTCTCAGAGCTAGAAGACCCTTCCCTGAATGTCCAGATTTTTCTGGATGGTCTCAAGCAGAAGCAGCATGGCCTGGAAGAAAGTGAGGGAAAGAGAAGGCACAATGCTTGCAGGCCCATGTACCAGGGAGCTCTGTTTGCCCATCTGGTCCACCTTCTCCATGTAGCTCTTTGACCTAAGAGGCTGGCCTCAACCAGTGGAATCAAGCCCTCTGGCTTCCAGTTGTGTTCAGCCAATGGAATTCACAAGTAGGATCAGAGGACAGGAGAGAGAAGCCTGAGGATTTTTTCCCAGGTCCCCTCCCTGCTAGACAGCTTTGGGAATGGCTGTATTTATTCCCACCAGAGGCTATGGGTCCCGTGGAAATGCTCTCTCTACTGCAGCCTTCCCTAGCTTCTGGTTACTTCCTCCTTTTGCCCTGGAGCTGGTAACTACTCCCAGGGTTGCTAGATTGGAGCTATATTAGGGGTGCTGCATCATCTCTTGTTGGCTTTGAAACACATTTGAAAAGAGTGCCTTCTTTAAGCTCTGCAAGCACTACACCCTTTTGAGAATGCTATTTCTCTTCTGGCCTGATACCTGCCATATTCTAGCACTGCCCAGAAGAGAGTAGAGTATCCCTAGGTCGATGGGGGCATGCGTCCCCATGGCAGATATTTCTTTCTGGTAAAATTGGTGGTCCCAGACCTTAGCTCTTAATGCCACTAAACTCTGCTCTTCTCTAATGCCCCCTAGTGCCCCCTGCACTGATTTCAGGAGCCCTGAACAGCCAGTTGATACTCTGACTCTCCAAGCAGCTTCTCATCGTATGAGAGAGAGAAGGCGGGGATTGGGCTAAAGTCACTTTAGCGGGTACATGTCTCATTGTACATTAATATATTGGCTTTTTTGTTTGTATTTCTCTCTGAGCTTTGTTCCTCTGAGTGATCATCACTCATCCACTCAAACTGAGGACATGAGAAAATGGAGCGTCTGGAATAGCCAGGCTGTGAACAGACGCTGGACTATAGTGAATGCCCCAAGGTAAATGCCACCGTGCCCAGCCACCTGGTGGCTGGGCCCTCTGGCATCTCTTGTAGTATCTGTTCCGGCATACACTTCTTGCAGCCTTCTATAGCCTCTAATATCCTCCACTGGGCCCACATTTTATGATCCTCCCACAGGCTGTTATCAGCTAACACCTTGCAGGGATTATGACAGCTGGCTCAGAGCAGGAATACATGGAAATGGGACAAGGCTCAATGCCTAGAGAGGGGGGAGGGGGAGAGGTGGGGTGATGAGGCAGGAGGAGGTTGACAATAAAAAGGCAGTCGACTTAACCTGCTTCACTTTTCTGCAGCTGTCCCCTGGAGTACTCCTTCCCTGTGTCCCCTCTATGGGTCCCAGTTCTGGTCTTGACTCTGCTACTAACTACCTGTGTGACTTTTATCTTCTCCACATCTCTGTTTCTTCAGCTGAAAAAGCAATTCTACAAATCCATGAGTCTATCCTGCATGCATTTGTCATTTATATTCAAGTATTTTAAAACGCATGTATAGGGACACCTGGGTGGCTCAGCAGCTGAGTGTCTGCCTTTGGCTCAGGGCATGATCCCTAGGTTCTGGGATCGAGTGCCGCATGGGGCTTCCTGCATGGAGCCTGTTTCTCCCTCTGCCTATGTCTCTGCCTCTCTCTCGGTGTCTCTCATGAATAAATAAATAAAATCTTAAAAAAAAACACACATGTATATTCTAGTGGCATTTAGCTGGGAAATAGAGATTCAGTTTGAAGTGGGCTCTTTAGGCTTCAGGTTTAGAGCACAGGAGGTCACATGAACTTAGGCGTGGAATCCAGCTCTACTTCTCTCTTCTAACTCTGGGCAAGCTATTCAACTTCTCTGAGCCTTATTTCCTTCATCTGTAAAACAAGAACAATGTTGCCTACCTTACATAAAGGTAAGGATTAAATGAGAATATATGTGTACCCCTGACATAAGCCAGGGTCTCCTGTCATCCAGTTGGCTTGGAGTTACATTTGAAGAAGACAGTCCTACAAGCAAATGTAATCCATACTGCTTTCTAATCATACTAGTATCACTCAAAGATCGTAAGAGAGGGCCTAGCCTATAACCTACAGCAAGCTTTCATAAAATATCTTTTTCTCCTTTGCCCAATCCCCCCTCTGTTAAAAAATCTCACAAAACTCTCCTCCCTACAGCTCTGGACTCCCCAGATTTAGCAAAACGAAATAAATCAAACATCAGAAAAGGCTGCCCAGTTTAATTTGATTTTCAGATATATATCAAATCTCTTTTTTATTTTTTTTCAAATCTCTTTTTTAGTATTAATATTTCCCATGCTTTCTTTGGGACCCATTTATACTAAAAAACACATGCATTATTCTAAAAACTTACTGGTTTATCTGAAATTCAAATGAAAGTGGTGTCTTGTATTTTATCTGCAACCTTACCTGACATGCAACTCATAGACTTTTTTCTGTTCTTCATTCTCCCCATCCCATATTTGCTACGTAGGTTGACTGAACTCACTAAGTAAGTTTCTCCCACTTCACTTTTAGATTTTCATCTATGCTCTGCCCGGTGCCAGCATCCTCCACAACGCAGGAGAGCTTTGGAGGGGGCCCAGCAAGAAGAAGCTTTCTCTCTCCCCCTGCCTCCCCAACCGCCCTCTATCCCATTCCCCCCATTCTACACCTTCAGAAGCTCAGTAGTCAGGAAAACCTGTGAGGGCAGGAGAGAGGAAGAAGCTAATTGTCAAGGACCAAACTTTTGTCAGTGTTAGGGAGTGAAGGCATTGCTCTCACACTTAACAAATAGGGGACTTAGATCAGGGTCTGCAGCTTTGTAAACACAGAGCTCTCCTCCTCCTCATTCTCATGAGAGAGACATCCTTTCCCAGCCTCCCAGTCCAAATCCAAGACCTCATTCTCTATGGAACACTCCAGAGACCTTAAAAGAGGCCTGCCCACCAGGTGGTCCCCCTGAGATGCTGTGGTGGCACCAAGCCCCCTGGGTCTGGATCCACAGCAGCCTGAAGTAACCTCTACTCCAGGAGTGTCCCAGCTCCATTACTTGGAAGCCCCAGGTGGTCATAGCATCACTCTCTTCTTGAGATCACATGACTCACTGTCCTGGCCATCCAGGAAGTTCAAAATTTCCAAAGGCCCCTAATGAGCCAGGGAGTTCCTTCTGGGACAGTGGCCTCAGTTCTCTTTAAGGATGCCCTGTCCCACTGCTGCAGAAGACAGTAATCCTCCTCCATCCTGGGGCCACCTGAGGGAGTTAAATTCCCATCACAAAAACAAAACCCATTGAACTGGAATAGCATTGGTCCTGAGCGCCAGCAAGAGCCTTGCCTAGTTCCCAAAGGGGTGCTGGGTCCATTAAAGCTTTTCACAGCTGATTGCTCACCTGTTCTTCATTTTCCACTTCACTTGGTGCGCTAAAGAGTGTCCCAGAGAGAAGGACCCAGCAGAACAAACCAATAAAATTGAACATTTCCCCCTCAATCCTCTTTGAAGCAGACACTCCAGGATGTCTCAATGGGGAAATGTAGCTTCATTTCTTTCGTTTGGCTTTTTTTTTTCCCCTTCTTCTTTTGAGAATGGGAATCCAATCTGGAACAGATAAGACCCAGGGCTTAAAAAAAAAAAAAAAAAATGGCACCACAATCATTTCTCCTTATAACTACTAAGGGGTTTCTCTAATGTTCTTTCTGTTCTTTCTTCCTACATCATTGCAACTTCCCAAGAAGCATCACATAAGAAACAGGAAAAAGAAGAATATGGCTGGGTGGCATGGTACATTTCCTAATTTCAATTTATTTCAACAAACACTTGCGGTGAGGGACCAACCCACAACGGGGGGATCCAAAGTAGGGTAAAGCCAGAGCCTGCCCCCCTGAAGCCCACCACATATGAGCAAAACAAAAGCAGGCGCCCCCTCCCACCACCACCACCGAGAGGGGCCTTGTGCCCACAAAGATCCGGGCAGGACAGAGCTGCATGGAAGGTCTTGAAATGAGGCACAACGCTGTTGTGTGTTTGTTGTTATTGTTGTGGGGTTTTGTTTTTGTTTTTGTTTTACTTTCTCTCCTTTTCTATCCCTCCACTATTTTCACTATCCCCAGCTTACTGGGGTGGCTGAGGTTGAGCTTAGCCACTGGACTCTAGAAAACAGCCCATTGTGTCTAGCTTTTCCTATAGGTCTTTCTGTCCAGAATGACTGCAGGGGGCAGCATGCAATATATATTATATATATCATTATTTTAAATTGAGCATTTACTGTGGTAAGTACTAAGAGGATGGCTCTGGGAAACACCTCACCTCCACGGTGCTCACAGACCCACTGTTCAGCACAGAGCTAAAGTTATAAACATACAGACTTTGGAAATGAAAAGAGCTGGGTTGCCTTATCATCCATGAGACTGTAAGCTAATTAAATTCTCTGTGACTCAGTTTGCTGATGTATAAAATGTGGACAATAAGACCTAACCCTGTAGGTTTATTATGAGGTGTAAGCGAGATGTGCGTTGGTGTTCCCGACAACATGAGTGTGCTTCGCTGCTTTCAGGTTGTTTCCCATGAGTCTGTCTCATTTTACCAACATCAGAAGCCTCTCGAGGGCACAACAAAAGCTAGGCGTATCATAAATATTCAGCAAATAGCTTGTGAGTTATTTTTGAGTCCGGAGCCTGTGGACTTTTTCTGCAAAGCTACTGAGGTTCCCATTTCAGGCCAGAGCAAAGGGGGCCAGAGAATTTCCCACGCTGAAATACCGAATGCACATGTTTGCTCAGCGAATAGGGCAGAGGAAAGATAAAGTGAATTCCAATGGGGCCGTGACAGCCTCCTGTGACAGATAGCCTGCAGAGCAGAGAACACAGCTGAATAAACCCGGGCACAGAGAGAAATGAATGCGGCCAGGGGGATGCTCAGCAGCATGAAAGATAGTAGTAGGTCAGCGTGAGACTGAAAAGGAAACCTCATGACTGCCCAAAAAAGAGACCAGGGCTGCTTTTTAGGTGGAGTGGTGCTCAGGGAACCCCACAACGTGGTTGCACCGAGACCAAATGGAAAAGCTACTGGGGGCCACACCGACTCGGAGGGCAGGGAAGATAGGTGATCAGTAAAGGAGTAATTCATTGAGTCAAAAGATGCTCCTCTCTATCCCACTCCCACCCTCACCACTTCCCCAGCCCTACCACCCCCTGGCCTAGGTGGGAGAAGCAACTGGACTGTGGCCTCCCAAAGAGAAACCTGTAGGATACTGAAAAAATTGCAAAATATTCCTTGTCTTGAGAGATCGTTGCGGGTACCTAGCAGATAAAAAGTGGTCAATAACTATTTGCCAATGAGGAGTTGAATCCTGAGCATCAGAGACCTATAATGTAGAGATAAAAGGGGATTATTTGGCCCATCCCTTTGCTTTACTGTGTGGAAACCAAAGTCCAGAGAAGTAAAGTGACTTGCCCAAGGCTGAGCCAGTAGCAAAGAAACTGGGAGTCCTTACTCAGATCCCCCAGGCCTGGGCTCAATGCTTGTTCTTCAGGCAATCCAGTCTACAATGAGCAGCAGTCCTGTTTCTTGTGCCTAGGGCCCCAGCCGCCCCTCTACCTCCATTCAAGCTCAGACGACTGCAGTGTGGGGTTTTCTTTCTCCCAGGTTCTGTTCTAACCTGGGTAACATGGTTGCTTCAGGCTTGTTTTCTCCCCTCGGGTTCTAAACACCTTACAAAGTTGGAGAAACTTTAATGAGGAAACCAACAGAACTCTCTTCACAAAGCAGAAGACTCAGCCCAGCTCAGCTCTCACCATTAATAGTGTCACTATCAATATTATTATTTGGTCACCAGCTACTGGCTGGGCCCAGGCAGTGATGTGCCAGCAGCTAAGGTGGTCCCCACGCCGGCCCGTAGAGCGGGCCTGCCCCCCTGTCCCTTACCAGACACCTCAGACCTCCTGCAAGCTCCCACAGCACCCACAGGAAGGAAATAAGCGAGTTCATGCTGGCCTGGGCTGAGTCATACAGTCTCAGACGGGAGAGGCTGAAGGAAGGTGACTGGAGCGTCCGGGCTTTGTGAGCTGCAGCTCGGAAGGAGGTCGTGGAAAGATCGCTCCCTGCGCCTCCCGTTGCCAGAGCCCCTGCAAGTGATCGCAGAGCCCAGGCTGGGCTGAGGCTCTGCAAACTGGCATTTTATTGCTCATTTTTAAAACGTACTAGTCATTGCCAATCTTCTGTTTTATATCTTTCAATTGTTTTAAAACTGTGTGCTCTGGGGCAGCCCCGGTGGCGCAGCGGTTTAGCGCCGCCTACAGCCCAGGGCGTGATCCTGGAGACCCTGGATCGAGTCCCACGAGTCCCACGTCAGGCTCTCTGCTTGGAGCCTGCTTCTCCCTCTGCCTGTGTCTCTGCCTCTCGGTGTGTGTGTGTGTGTGTGTGTCTCTGTGAATAAATAAATAAAATCTTAAAAAAAATAAAAATAAAATAAATGTAAAAACTTTAAAAATAAATAAAAAATAAAACTGTGTGCTCCGGACCCTGAGGTGATTTGAACAACAAGGGCAGCACTTCATAAAATAAATAGATAATGAGCTGCATTCCCTTCCCTGCAGGATGGAGATGGAGCCAGCAGGGGTGGGGTGGGAAGAGACCCAGAGAGATGGCTTCTGAGGGTTTGTGGGGTGCAGAGCCTCACCCCTGCCAGCCCGTTCCTTCTTCCCCTGTTCCTCCAACAGTGCCATACTGTGCTTCTGAGAGCCAACAGGAGCGGGAAAATTGGAAGCTAGGAAGTTTCATGAATCATTTGGAAATGTCTGTGGCTTTGCTGTTGCCCAGGCCAGCTGGGCAGAGCCAGCTTGAGAAGACAGAGTACCTGCAGGGACTGTGTCCTTGCAGAGTCCTAGAGAACACAGCCCCAGAGTCAGGAGGGGAGTAGTATGATTGAAAGGAAAAAGCTAGAACCGCATCTTCCTGGCTCCAACTGGAAGGCCAAATGGCCAACCAGGAGGTACTGACAGTACCAACATTTTCCTTACTGAGGACTCTTTCTGTTTGAGAAGAAGGCCAAAAAGTCTCTGGAGTCACGTCTGGATTCTGGTTCCCTCTCTGCCTTTTCTGAGTTTTAGTTGCTTTGTCTTGGTTAAACGGTGGGGATAGTAATAGTATTTCATATACATGTTAGGAAGAGGAAAGGAACTGGGTAATCCAAGTAAATGTTGGGCATGTGGCAGACAGTAGATATTAGTTTTATTGTTATTACGTATTTAGTGCTAGTATTAGGCCATCGTGAGAGAAGCCAAAGGAGCAGAAATAGTCACTGTCCCTGAGGAATATGTTCTCCAAACTCCCACCACACCTCTTGACTGCCCACCAAATCTGATTTCTCTTCAGGAGCTTTCCCATGTGGTAGAGAGAGCCTGGCTGTGTTCCCTGGCTTAGCTCCTCGGCCCCTGACCTCCACTTATGTCAGCTAACTTCTCTGAGCTTCAGTTTCCTCTCCTGTAAAGCGGAAATAATAATGAAGCCTCCATCTCCTTCATAGGGGCACAGTGAGCTTCAACTGTGATTATGTGTGAACATGCTATGAAAGTTATAAGGTAGTGTGCAAAATAGACAGTTAGTATTCTAATCTCACAGGTTTCACTGAGTGCTGCATTGTCCCACCTTTTCTATGACATAAATCCAACTCAAACTGTCTTAAGTGAAGGAAAACAAGAACAAAAAGAGGATTTTCTTAGCTCTTGCAAAGAAGTAACTAAGGAGTAAATTCTGGAGTAGTTGGATCCAGGTTTCCAAAAGATGATATTAAAAATCTGATTCTCTCTTTCTCTCAGTTCCACTTTCCTCAGGTGGACTTACCAATGAGATGGCAAAGGTGGCCACAAGCCCTAGAGCTTGCAACCTGTCAGCTTGGCAACCCAGAGAGAAACAGTTCACTCCTTTCTCCGTAATTCCAGCAAGTGTCAGAATTGAGTCTCAGTGGCCTGCCCTCGGTCATGTGCCTATCCGTGGCCCTTTCACCTATGGCCAGGAGAATGGAATATACCAATTTGCCAGACCTGAGTCACGTGCCCCCCCCCACCTGGAGCCAGGAGATGTGGTCCCCCAATTGCATAAATAGAATGGGAGGAAGCAGTTCCCCAGAAGAAAGGTAGGACAGGGTCTCCAATAGAAGAGAGAAGAACGGAGATACCAGACGACAGATGTCCACGGCACACAGATTGTGCTACTGCACTTTCTGGCGGGATGTAGGAAAGAGAAGTGAGAGCCAGACACAAAGTCCCAGAGAGCAACCACACATTTGCTTGGTGCTGTGTTTGAATCAACACTTCCTTTCCCTAGAGAACTTTGCCTAGTAAAATGGCTTCAGACAAATGAAGGTCCTGGTCCATTTTTGGAAAAGAGAACTACTCTTGCTGAGAAACACCACTGTGAGTGATAAAGGGAAAGAAAACCCTATTTCCTGACTCATTAAAGCAAGAAAATGCTTAATAAATACCATTTGATGATAAAGTTCTGACAAGGCCACTCAATAGCCCACGATTCTGACCGTTCCATTTAAGAATCTGCATGAGCCCAAATCTCAGCTGCTATTAATAGGGGCCCTGTCGCTGGCAGGCTGAAGCAGGTTCTGTGCACAGGAGTGCAAATACCAAGTGGGGGACCCAAGAAACCACAGGTATTTCAAACCAAGTCACAACATCACTTCAGCCCCATTCCACTTCCTTTGGGGGACTGGCCGGCTTCCTGCCATTACATACCACTTCTACCTCCTAAATAGCACTTCTTGTGCTATTTTATTATATGTAAAAGGTATATACATACTTATTTCAGGAAACTCAAATAAAAGGATAACAGTCCCCGTATCCTACTCAAACTTGCTGCAAATCCTCATATCCTTTTCTAGGTATATATGCATGGAGACTGCATATAAGATTTTTAAGTGGGATTATTCTGTTTTATAACATATATTGAATACTTCTCTATGCCTATGATACATTTATATAGCATCAGTTTTAATAAATTCAAGGATTTAAAAAAATTATATTGATGTACCATAAATTATATTTACCCAATCCCCTATTGATGGACAGCTAGATTGTTTACAAGTGTTACTATTATGGTGTCCTCTGGAGTCATTTAAAGATAAAACAAACACACAACTGCATAATGGGGTTACAGTAGGGTAGCATAATGGCCAGGATGTTAGGGTAAGAAATATGGGGCACAATACAGAAAAAGGACTATGAGAGCAAGAACTGCCCTCAGAAAAATATTATTTCTGTCTGACATCATGTAGACCACAGCTGGAATCCTGAAGTTTTTTTTTTTAATCCTGAAGAGAAAGGCTCTTCTCCCAGCTCAGTGGAGTTTTTGCTAATTAAATGACATAAAGAAGCTTTATCCATATGGGTCCTATTGTTTCTATGTGGTGGTGGTAGATAGATCATTAATTCCTCTAGCTTTCATTATATATGTTTCAGTTAAATAACTAGATGATAAATCACCCCACAACTTACTGGCTGAAATCAACTACTGTATTCGCTTCTGATTCTGTGGGTCACCAAACAGGGTTGTACAGGGAGGTAATTCTATTCTATATGCCATTTGCTGGGGTCACACACTTGGCTTCCTTTACGTGGTGGCTGGGTGGTAGGTCTAAGAAGAACATACATATGTCTGGCACCTCAGCACTTCTCCACATGGCCTTTCTGTCTCCACATGGTTAGCTTGGGCTTCCCCATAGCATGGAAATCTCAGGGTAGCCAGACCTCTTACATGGCAACTCTTTCCAAGTAGGACAAAATTGGAAGCTACAGATGTCTTTAAGGCCCAGCCTTTGAAGATACACAATGTTACTTCCAGTGTATTCTGTATGTCAAAGCCAGTCTCAGGGTCAGCCTAGATTCAAAGAAAAAGGAAATAGAGTCTGCCTCTTGATGGGAAGAGAGGCAAAGAATTTGCATCCATCTTAACCTACTACAATAAAGCTGATGAAGACAAAAGGCTTACAAGGGTCTTGCACAATTAAGAAATAGAACATTCTGGGGTTGCAAATCACTAAGACCCAAGTGTGGACATCTCCAGCTGGAAGAGTTTCCCCCAGTTCAGAGCAATAAACCAAGAGACCATTACCAGGGTTGCATGTAGGAAATGGAATCTTTGGCAGAACTCATACCCAGGAGATAATAGTGACACTGGTCCTGCCCAATGGCCCCCACCCACAGTGCCAAAGGAAGGCACTTTGGCTCAGCTCCTCCCTCTGCTGTGGAGCATATCTGCCCCTGGGCTCCTGCAAGGCACCTGCTTCTCCTTTTGTAGATTCCTCAATCCTTAAATACAGTAATTCTTTCCCAAGAATTATATTGTATTATGTGAGTTTTGAGATCTTCATGAGAACCTTTGTGATGAAATCACAAATATCGGCTCTGCAAATGTTGATATGCTACCTCAGACTAGCAATAGTAAAGACGGTATAGGTTGCCTCATGAAAATAGAGAATTTCCCATGTAAAAGTTAATCATTTTTTTTCCTATGGGGGCCTTGAGAAAACTAAAATCTCTTTCATGCCATTGGGCTCTAGAGGTCTGCATGAATCAGCCAGTTACTCAGGGAAAGACCTGACTCTCCCCCTCACAATTACTATGATGACTCAGAGAGTTTCTTGATCACATCCACTCCTCTGAGAGCTAGTTCTGTAGTTTCTTACAGTTTTGCCCAAGTTCTGGGCTGGCCTAAATTTAATATCAAATCATTCTTTGCCTGATTCCTACTGAATTGATAAAAAAAGATTCCACTTGAGATATAGTACCTCTGAAATAAAGGCATTTGTGGGGTAGTATGTAGGTAAATGGGCCACGTGATGGGCAAGGAGTTGGGTCCTCTATTGTAATCTAGATACAACCTTGAGCCCAGCCATGGAGATCTAGCTTCTCTGCAGAAAAGTACACTGTGGCCTCTTTAAAAAGAGCTTAGACTTAGTGTCTGTTTTCACTCTGCACTGATCAGATAAGGGCTGACCAGCTTTTTAATATTTAAAGTTTCTTTTTCACAGTCCAGCCTGAAGCCTTGTGCCTATTTGATTTATACAGCACATATCTGGCTGATGCTGGTGAATTGAGACAAATATCTTTTCAGAACTGAAAATGACTCCATTTTTTCCTATGCCTCCCTCCAACCATCAGGCCGCATTTGAAAAGCTGAGGGTGGGACAGATGCCTTCTTCCGTGGGAGAGAACTCCAATCCCCTCCCCCCCCACCTTCCCTTAGGCTTCTCTTTTTATCGTCCCTAGACCATTGGGAAGAAATCAAGACATTACTTTATTCAATTGGGATCATTTATAAATAGCAGAACCACTTTCTGCTTCGCTGCAGCTCATGCTATTGAGATGAGTGAATTAAAGTAAACGGCTATCAGAGAAAGTAGGGGAGTGAATTTTAATGTAGCATACAGCAGACCTTCCTTTGACATCTTTTCTCATAACATGACCATTGTGTATCCGATGGGGTGAACACCTTGGGACTTGTATACCAGGTCCTTGTATCTGGATACAAGGCTCTGGGCAGGCCAGATCAAATGGAGGAGGATAGGGTGCTGGGCCTCACATCCCTCCCCCCACACCACCTCACCACCTCCTGAGCCTGAAGTTAGCAGGTATCCACATCCTGAGCTTCATTCTGTGGCTCCAGAGGAAGAAAGTGCCCACTTCTGTGGAGAAGTGTTCTGTCTCTGATAGAAAAGACCCCTTCACCAGGTGTCAGAGTGGCTGGAAAAATTCTGGGAAAAAAGAAGAAAGGGGTGTGTGTGTGTGAGAGAGAGACAGAGACAGAGACAGAGACAGAGACAGAGAAAGGAGAGAGAGAAGGAGGGAGGGAGGACAAAGGGATTAAGAAAGATGTGAACTCAGTCCTGGGCTTTCTCACATTGTTGTCTCTCTGCTTTCAATGAGCTGGGTCAGAACACCCTGCTGAGAACACACCCTCCCTTCCCTCAGAAACCTGAAAGGGAACTTCGACTTCAGTCACTGGTCTGATTTGGGCATTGTAACAAATACTTTATCCCAGCTTTATGTTTGGCCTTCTGTGATGCCCTAAGGGACTAGATGCATCTCTCTCTCTCTCTCTTTCTATCTTTATCTCTATCTCTCTCTCTCTTTCTTTCTCTCTCTCTCTCTCTCTCACACACACACACACACACACGTGCACGCAAGCACGCACGCACATGCACACACCACGCACACACACACCCGCCTCATGCTCCCACGTTAAGATAGGATTCTCTGCTTTACGAAGGGAACTGTGAGGACCTAAATATAAGGTGTAGCATCAGAGTGAGGGAAAGAAAAGAGTGGGAAGAAAACTCACCCAAAAGGACTTTCGAATCTGCAGACGGAGCTATTTTTTAAACTTTACTTTGAATTCATTTCAGGCTACAGTAAAGCACAAAGGACTTTTATCAGAAAAATACAAAAAGGACAAAGAATGCCTGTACACTTGTCTTGGATTTGCTTATCATTTTCTCTATATATACACATGTATTTTTTTCCTGAACTAGCTGCAAATAAGTTGCAGATATGATGCCTCTTTATCCCTAATACTTGAGCATGCATTTCAAAAAAAAAAAAAAAAGAAAAAGGACATTCCCTTTCATAACCCCAATACATTATCAAAATCAGGAAGATGATATTGATGAAATACTATTATCTAAAGTACACATCTTTTTCAAATTCCATCAGTTTTCCTAACGATGTGCTTTACAGCTAAAGAGAACTTTTTTTGATCCAGAATCCAATCCCAGATTAGACATTATCATGTCTCTTTAGGTTCCTTCTGTTAGAAAAGCTCCTCATTCTTTGTCATTCTTGACATTGACATTTTGAAGAATATAAGCTATTTATTGAATAGATTGTCCCTCATTTGGAGACTGTCTGATGTTTCCTCACAATGAGATTCAGGTTGTACATTTTTGGCAGGAATACTACAGAGGTGATATTATGTCCTTCTTAGTGCATCACATCAGGAGATACAGGATATTGATTTGTCCTATTTGTCCCTTGTGATGTTAACTTTGATCATTTGGTTCGGGTTGGGCCTGCCAAGGCTCTCTATTCCCAAGCTACTATTTTTCTCTTTGAAATCAATATGTATTTTATGAGGAGATACTTTGAAATTGTATAAAATACTGTTTCTCATCATACTTTTACCCACTACCCATCCATTGCTAGTTCTTGCCTGAATCAATTGCTGCTATGAAGGTTGCCAAATGATGATTTTTCGAATACCATTATTTCTTCTATATTTATTAGTTGAAATTTTACTGTATGAAAGAGCTTTTTCTCTTCCTCCATTTATTTATTTGTTTTTATCCATATGAATTCATATTTATTATTTTATTCAATAGATTTTAAAGCACTATTTGTTTTTCCCCAAAATTCAGATTGTCCCATATTTGGCCAGTGGGGGCTCTTTCCAGCTGCCTCTTTTGTCCTTTTGACATGTCCAGGCAGGGCTATTTTTGAGGGAGGGGCACCAGAACTCTGGCCCAGAATATTTTCCACATGTTGGAAGCTGAAATTACATACAAGAATGTCATTTTTAATATTATGATAAAACACACATTACACACCAGTGAGATTTAGAGTTCCGATGGAGTAACATAAGGTTTATGAACATATATTTCATTGTCTTTCTATACTTCAGACATTTTGGAGGTCAAGGCTTAACTCCTACTCCCATGTCCTGGTCTCCAGGTGAGGCCCATCTACTTCACAGTAAACCCACTGAGGAAAGAGGAGAGACAAGAGAGTCAGGGAGGTGAGGCGAGGAGAGAGGGAGGTGGAGAGGAGCCAGAAAGGAAAGAAAGAAAAACTCCTCTCTTCTCATCTTCCTCCAGGGTTGGCCTGGCATCTGCAGCTTCCTCACGTCCCACATGCACACTGACCCCTCCAGGAAGCCATCACAGGCATTAGTGTGGGCAAAACGCAGGACATTTTGTCAGAGGTTAGAACCATCTGCGTCTCAGAAAAGGGGCTGGGAGACGATGCAGGCTGTGTTAAGGGGACTCGGGTCTCACCACAGCCACACCACTGGAAGGGATGGAAAGACAGGAGAGAAAACACTGGGCTTGCGATGTCCCGATGTCCCCCTCCCTCTCCTCTCTGGGACTCGCACCGAAGGCTGGAGGCGCTTCCGGCAGAATTGAGTGCTGGGGAAAGCCTGCGATAAATCAGCTCTGTCTTCACTAGCCAGGGGGTTGCTATGGCAATAGGAATACACTGTAGGTTTTAAGAGATGTAATTTTCTGTGATTCACTGTATATTTTTAGCCATTTTTCTTCCTGTATTGTCTCCCTGTGGCAATTGCCTATTAATGCTGGCCTGCACCAAGATTGGACTAAACGGTCCATTCTCAGAAGTGATGAAAACCCTGGAGATCAGTAAGTACAAGAGGGTTATGGCCCATGGGTTTAAGGGTAACTGGGAAGAACAACCAGCTTGGTTGAGGACACAGATTAATTAGCATGGGCCATGCTACACCTCAGGAAGAGAAAACGGAGCTCCAGAATGAATGTAAAATGCTCCAGAAATATGCTGCTGGGTTGTTTGGAATGGGAAACTGAGTCACACTTGCCACTGCAGTCAGGGTGCTCCCGTGGTGCAGGGGCAGGTCCCACACATCAGAACCAAGCCTCCTGAGTGGGGGAAGCCAGGACCCAGGTTTCTGGACAAGGAATGCATACTAACCTTCTGTCACTCTAGCTCACATCTCCCTGCTATTTGTTATTCTTTCCTTTTCTTTCTTCTTTCCTTCCTGTAATTTTTCTCATCTTTTTGCCCTAAGATTTGGTGAAGGGACTGAGAGGAGGTGAAAGTTCATTCAGTCCACTCGGCTCTTTGTGAATTGTTACGTCAGGAATCTTCCCGTTCAGAGCAGCAGGAAACCCAACCCTAACTGTTAATGCACAAAAAGAACTTGCTTTCTCTCCTAACTGAAAAGTCCAAGGGCCAGTCCTAGGTGCAGCTCTTCGTGGAGCCAGATGACATGATCAACATCTGGGCTCTGTGTCCCACCAAGTACTACTGATGTCTTGGCATTTGGGCTGTAATAACATAAAACTCAGCTAATGGAGGCTTCAACAAAGGCTATGTTTCTCACATAAGAAGTCCAGAGATAGGAATTTTTTCCCCCTCATATAACCGGTTGCCCAGAGTAGGCACCAGTGACACCATTATGCAGCAGCTCATGAATGTCATCAAAAACCAACAGCCTTCTTCATGTCAGTTCCACTGGTCTTTAGGGTCACGGGAAGACTGCTTCCACAGGCATTGAAGGCAGAAAGAAGTAGCTGTATCTGATTGTTTTATCTTAGAGCAAATCGTCCCCCAATACCACTAGCTGACCTCTGCTTCCGATTGATTTGACACCTCAGCGTCACAGAGCACATGGCCACCCAGCCACTGGGAGGCTAGGAAAGCATATTTTGGGGGATTTTTTTTCTGGTCCCTACAGGAGAGGCAGTTTTTGTTTGTATGTCAGACAGAAGCCATGCTAAGGATTGCATGATGGGTCTGCCTCTTCATCATCAGGCTGCTTTGTCACTCCATGTCGTCCTTCCCCAGCCAGGAGAGAAGAAAATAGAAGAGAGGCATGAGAAGCTTCCTGTTAAGGCTGTGATAGAGAAGTTGCTCTCACAGCTTCTCTTCTGCTCACATCCCATTGGCCAAAATCTCCTCACACGATCACATTAGCTGCAAGGCCACTTGGGAAATGAACCATCTGCATAGCCATGTGCCCAGCCAGAAGGGTGGTGGGGGGCGTTCTGTTACCAACATGAAGAAGGGGAGGAGTATGGCAGGACAGTTAGCAATCTCCTCCAGAAAAGTTAGGAGAGAAAGAATTTGAATGGGTGTTAGATTAGCAAACCAACCATTTCTGCATCGGCCTCATGCTCAGAGAGGCCGAGTGAAGATTATATTTGTGGAGATTGAGACAGCTTCAGCAACACCAGCCTCAAACCCCACAAGCCCATTAGTGAAAGAGCCCAACATCTTTGCAGCCACCCTGGTCAGTCTCTTTACATCTTCTTGGTTCTGATTGGATCCTCTGCCCATCCTTGAACCATGGGGATGCAATGCAACACTCTGATTGTCATACCTGAGTCACTTGTTCCACCAGAGCACTGAGGCATTTCTTGGCCTCAGTTTGCTCATCGTATGATAGGCTTAACAATAGAACTTATTGTTCTAGGTGGTGGGAGACTGCCACCAGTGGCCATCATCCTTAAATGCATTCTCATTTGACCCTATGATCAGACTCACCCTCACAATGTCATTTTAGAAGATAAGACTGCTAAAATTCAAAGTTAAGCAAAGGTTGTGTTGTGTGTAGCTAGCTAGCTAGAGATACTTTCACAATTTTCTCTAAGATTTTACTTATTTATTTGATAGAGAGTGTGTTTGGGCAAGCACAGAAGCAAGCAGAGGAAGAGGGAGAAGCAGGCTCCCCATTGAGCAAGGAGCCTAATGCAGCGCTCAATTCCAGAATCCCAGGATAATGACCAGAGCTGAAGGCAGATGCTCCACTGACTGAACCTCCCCAGGTACCCTTTCACTGTTTTCAGTGAACAGATAAAGAAGTTTAGGTCCTTGCCCTAAGGTCACATCCAGCTCAGTGATGGAGTCACCAACCCAGGACCAACTTTGAACCACCCCCCCACACTCTGCTCCCTCTTCTTGTGTAGAAATAAGTAGTAGCACACATTTATGGAATTATGGAAACCATGTTGATTGTGTCAGTCATGAGAGAGCACAGCTTAGATCTCCCTTTAAGAGGGAATATGCTGCGAGTGTGTGATGGGCTGATGGCCTCAGCCATGGCACCTTTGGAATCCCTGTAGGGTTCCCACTGGGCCCTTGCTGTCCCCGAGGACAGCAGGGGAACAAAAGCCCAGCCAGGTCTGCCCAGTGATGACTCCTCAACTCTTGGGTTTCCCAGCAGCCTGGCCATAGCTGTGCTCAGAGCTGTGCTCTCCTCTGCAGTTCTTACCCAACCCTCTTTCCTGTCCCGTCTTCTATGGCAAGTGGCAGGCCTGTATTATTGCCTGAAGGGTCTCTTCACCTACCCCTGTTCCTTCACCCTTCTTACCTCACAGATGTTCTCACCAGTACATTTTTTTGCATACATAATTCCATCTTGACATCTGTTTCTCAAAGGACCTGAAGTGACACACTTGTTGATACCTGCCTTGACTGCATGGACTATGCCACAGGTATGTATGGTTCCGAAGATTCTTGAGTATTTAAGAACAAATGAGCAATGAAAATATGAACTCAAAATTTGGGAGTAGGGAGGATCTAATGGAGACCAATGAGGAGGTTCCTGGCCTGGCATTTAACACATGGAGTCTCCTTCTCTAAGCAAGGTTCTAAATAGAGGGCAGAACAGCCCTTGCTGCTCTTACAAGAGTGGAAACCCAGCTGCATGGTGGTGGGAGGGGGTGGCGAGAGAGTAAGAAGGGTCTGAGACTTGTCTAAAGTCACACCACAGGGTTGCAGATAGATTCCAGGCATTCTAATTCTCCATCCAGAAGCATCCAATGCTACTTAGACAAGGAATTGATTCTTTACAGAAAGAGCAAAGACTGCTACTTAACTCAACTGAAGGAAGAAAATGATCAATTGAGCAAAAATACACTGGCTTTAGACAAGGATCTCCAAATCGAAGTGAGATTACTCTTGTTGCTCCTGGGACTACTGACCATGTGCAGCAACTACCTCACCCCACCCCCAATATGATGTAGGCCAAGGGTTTTTTAAATAAGTTGTATGCAGTGACTGCTAGCTGGTAGCAACAGAATGGATGTAGCCTACTAACACATTTGTTATAGCCCCTGTGGTGTTTTTTATAAAACTTAAAATTAGCTGATGATATCTGTCAATTGGGATATTTTACACAAAAATCTGAAACCTTGCTTTTCTTGAAAAATAGCGAATCTAATCATACTTGGCTTATGTGTCCACTTCCTGCTTCAGACAGGACCAGAATCCCCACCATTCCTATCTTATTATACCTTATTTGAGTTCATAAAGCCAGACTTGAACTTCCCAGGACAGTCAACCTACCTGATTTTGAACACTCAGATTCAAGGCATGAGGCCTGGAGAGGGTGGGCTGAAGTTAGCTGTGAGCTCTTAAAGAAAAGTGAGTTACTAAGAAAATTAATAGCATAAATAGGATTTCTTTTTTTTTTTTTTTTTTATAAAGGGATTTTTTTAAAGATTTTATTTATTCATTCATGAGAATACACAGAGAGGAGAGAGAGAGAGAGGCAGAGACAAAGGCAGAGGGAGAAGCAGGCTCCATGCAGGGAGCCTGATGTGGGACTCGATCCTGGGTCTCCAGGATCACGCCCTGGGCTGTAGGCAGCGCTAAACCGCTGAGCCACCGGGGCCGCCCCATAAATAGGATTTCAAGATGGAATCTTTTATTTGTTTTAAAAGTATTTTATTTATTTATTAGAGAGAGAGAAAGAACGAGCAGTGGAGAGGGGCAGAGAGAAAGGGAGAAGCAGACTACCTGCTGAGCAGGGAGCCCACCATGGGGCTTGATCCTAGGACCCTGGGATCATGACCTGAGCTGAAGGCAGACATCAAACCGACTAAGCTACCCAGGCATCCCCAAGATGGAATCTTTTTTTTTTTTTTTAAGATTTTATTTATTCATGAGAGTCACAGAGAGAGAGGCAGAGACATAGACAAAGGGAGAAGTTCCCTACAGGGAGTCTGATTGGGACTTAATCCCAGGACCCTGGGATCATGCCCTGAGCCAAAGGCAGACCTCAACCACTGAGACACCCAGGTGTCCCAGATGGGGTCTTTTAAAAAGTAGTTTTTAAGCACTCCAACAGGAATGAGGATTCTAATAAAGAATTATTAGCACAGCTGGGAGGTTTGTCAGCAGTGACAGCTAGGGGATGGGTAGCGGCCAAAGGCAGAGACCCCGGGCTGAAAGAGGTAGGAGTTCTGTCCCAGCTTTGCCCTTACTAATGACCTTGAGTGTTTCCTTCATACTCAGATCGGGTGCCTGGGTTTGTGACAAGAATAATAAGAGCTAACATCTGCAGAGTACTTATTACCTGCAAAGCAGCCTGTTAAGTGCTTTGCGTGCATCCTCTCATTTCACACCAACCCCTGAGGTCAAGGTACTGGTGTTTTTCCCAAAGCATAGGAAGGTTTTGTGACCTGTCCAAAGTCAGAGAGTCAGTAATGGAAGGAGCCAGGATTTGAAGCCCAGATGCTCTGACTCCAGAGCGCACATGTGTATTTACTACATTGTAGGGCTTCCACCTGCCTGGCAGGGTCCTCTTCAGAATTACACAAGGTGATACAGGCCAAGTGTTTTTTGTAAATTGTAAAGTGTACAGCAATGTTCCCTATGATCACTTGAGCACTACATTTTTTTCCCAAAATTGATGCTTTATCTAAAAATCACTGATTCAGTTAGTCCCTTTTTAATTCATTCAAATTAATGGGGTTTTTTATTTTAAAGAGAGAATGTCAGGAGGAAAGCGCCACTCAAGACACATCATTAGTCCTGCAGCGCCCCCTGCTGATAAGAATCATGAAAAATTATGCAATCCTAATAGGTGACATTGACCCCTTCTGCCCCCTTGAACAACTCTTTCTGGAGCATCTTTGTCCTGGGCATTGTACTAGTTGCTACATGGTCTAGGTGTAGGAATGGAGGGCATGGGAAATCTCTTTCCAGCCAACCCTTCCCTCTGTGACTTAGATGTAGGAAAAGGAAAGCAGAGAAAGCCACAGGCAAGGGTGACCCCACTTCCCACCATGATATCACAGACATACCAAAACCAGATATTGTTGTCATCCTCTCCCTCAAAAGAGCATAGGAAACCCCAAGCCATGAGGTGAATGGTACTCCTGCTCAGGAGTATGTGTGTAACTCTCTGGCACAGGGAAGCCCTAGTTTGTAGTGTTTGCCAATTTCTATGGTGTAAATACTCCCACTATGACCAGTTTCAAGCTACCAACATGATGATTCACAAGATTCTTGAAAAGTTAACAACTGGTCTCTCACAAGCTGGTAAGAGCTGGCTCCAACACACCACTCCTTTAATCTCTAGAAAAAATACACCCTCTCATCTTCCTTCCCAATCAGCTAGACTCCAGAATCCTTCCACATCACTGAGCTTCACCCCAGCAAGGCCAACCCCAAACAGAGAATGGGGGGTACTGGCTGAGATCCCCTCAGCATCCACAGGTGGCTCCAGCTAGGGCTCCATTTCTCCTTCCATTCCAACCCTCCCTCTTTCCAGTCCCTTTCTAAAGCAAGCAAAGAAAGAGGGACTGCCCCAAACATCATGAGCAGCCCTGAAAGAGAACATCATTCTGACTTCACCTTCCCGTCTTCACCTCCAAATGCTCTCCCCATAGATTGGGTTCACAGGCCTGCCTCAGCCCAGAAGCTTGCACCCCATCAGAGCCCCAGATCCTCTGATGTGAGGAGGCTGGCCTACCCTGGACTCCAAGCCACTCACTTTATTTAAAGCCCAAGGAAGAAGGCCTCCGTTGGGCCCAGGAGAGGAGGAGGGATGTGTGGGGCCCTGCATAGCCTAGGAGAGTAGTTTTCCATCATCTCCAACTAGAGACATGAGTCAGGAATAGCAAAACCCAGCTGCCAGAAGCCCCAGAGGACCAGCCTCCTAAGAGTGTGCTTCCTACTCAGCCCAGAAATCACCCTGGAGCCCACTAAATAAACCCCAAAATCTCACAACCCCAGATATCTAAGCAGCAGCCCCCAAACCTCCACCTGTCATGAGATTGGCAGTTCCCCTCGCTTCCTCCCCCAACCTGCTCTCTGTTTTTCCTGCAGCTTCCGACTCCCATCCCAAGAACCTAGTATGCTGCAAAGGGAGAAGCCTGGCTGCCACTCTGGCTCAGCCACTTGGAGTCGTCCGTCCTTGAGAAAGTTTCTCAACCTCCTGAGGCTTGTGTTCTGGAGCCTAAATAGAAATTGTCATCAGTGCTATTGAAGGGATGAAATTAGAGTGTGTGTGGAAAAGACTTTATAAATCAGAATGTTACAGAAATGGTTATTTTTCTGCCTGAGAGAGGTATTTACAATGTGTTTTTCCTCCTTATAAAAGGAATGTGAATTATTTGTGGACATTTTGAAAATTACATTTGAGTAAAAAAAAAAAAAAAAAAAAAGGAATCAGAATCACTCAGAGTTAACTACTATGCACATTCAGTATTTACTCCCATCTTTTTCCCCATCTGTATAGAGATATGCTTTTGTTGAAGCGAGGATGTGGATACTTAAGACCCCGGGGGTGGTGCTCTTCCCCTCACTAGCCTGCAGAGCTACTACAGCATTTCCCTCCACCCTTGCTGCAGCAAAGGGCACAGACTTCCTCTCTCACTAGAAACAAGGTTGAGGGGCCTTCTGTGTCCCAAGTAAGCAGACCTTAGAAATGGAACCTGTTCTTTCTGATAGAGACCTTCAAACTTTGTACTCTGCAAACCATTTTGGAAAGATAATATGCTTTTATGGATCACTTGCCTGAGTATCCTCATTTACAAATAGATTTTTGAAATTTAAAAGGCACAGACTCCTGTAGCTGTGTTGTTAAAATGCTCCTACTCGCAGGGGCGCCTGGGTGGCTTAGTCAGTTAAGCATCTGCCTTCAGCTCAGGTCATGATTTCAGGGTCCTGGGATAGAGCCCTGTGTTGGGATGCCTGATTGGCAAGGAGTTTGCTTCTGCATCTCCCTCTACTGCTCTCCCCCATTCATGCGTGCGCGCTCTCTCTCTCTCTCTCTCAAATAAAGAAACAAAATCTTTGTTTAAAAAGTGCTCGTACTCAGGCCCTTTTCAACGTGGAACTGAATTTGCTGTAGGAAACACTTTTAAAAACCTCACACATTTTTCAGTGGCTGGCCCATGAATCACCAGAGGAATCCATGTAGAACATGAATGCAAATTAGCTCCACTGGGTTCTCTCAGTATCTGACAAAATGTCATCTTTCCATCAACATCACGAAGATTACTCCTTGCTTCTGACCTAAAACAGGTGTTTCTTGGCCGTCAGAAACTGTCTGGGTCTTCTCTCGTCTGTAATGACAGCAACTGGCCTCTCCTGCCTGAGTCCATCTCACCTTGACTTCTCTGATATTCCAGTCCAATAGAGAGTAAGGGGTAACTCAGGTCTCTGAACCCTTGGCAGGGGGTGGCAGATGCTCATGGTACTTAAAGTGCATTGTTAGGAGAATATATCCCAAGCCAAGTTCCTAAAAGTCACTTCTGAGTGGCTATATGTACTAGAAGAGCTTGTGGCTAAATATTTCCTCTCCAGATGTTTCAAGCTAGATAGTGGTGAAAACCAGAGCATGCACTCTTCCTTGGCTGCCGAGGACAAGTGCAGCAGCTTCTCACTGCTGCTTCTCTCCAGATGCACATAAGTGCAAGGAGCCAAGGACACCCACTCCATTGGTCCTCTTGCTGCTGCAAGAGAAAGGTCTCCATGACCCCTGTGTCCTAAGAGAGTGTTCAGCCATACCCAGAGGACAAGTCCAGTTGTATTCCTTCAGAGTCCCTCATTGTGTATGGAAGGTCACTAGTGTTTGCAGTAAACACATGGGCTTTGGACCCAGGCTGAGCTCAGCCCGAATCCCCAGGAACCACTTCCCAGGAACTTAGGCCTCAGTCCAGTGCCTCTACCTGGAGCTTGAAGCAGCAGCTGTGTGTCCAGAGGACATTTGTAAAAGAAGGCTTTGCAGGTGCATAGGGAATGGAACAAGACCCCGCCAGCTCCCCACTACAACCGTGCACACAGCTTCCCCCTTCCGGGGGCAGAAGTCAATGTAGAGCAGAAGACATCTAAACCTGGAGACCATCAGGATAATTTCATGTAAGACCTCCTGGAGCAGGCCATGCTCTGGAAAAGCTACGGCAGTGACAATGGGCCGAGCTTGGCAGGGACGGTTCTCACTGCTCTCCCACCCCTGTTGGCGGCTGTCTCCTCTCTGAGCCCTCCCAGTCCCGCAGCAGCCCTTCCAAAGGCAGCACCCACCAGCCAGGACTTCCCTTCTCTCAGGGTGAGCTAGGTGAGCTAGGCACCCAACCCTGAGGCCTTTCCCCATCTCTTGACCAGGGACCCCTAATCACATCTTTCATCTAGGTGAGAGGTTGGGCAGTGTCCAGGTCTTGAAGAAGCTCATCACCTCCTGTGGCTGGGAGGCCACAGCCACCTCCTCTCATCTTTCTCTGTAGGCTCACATCCTGGCACCTAAGAATAGCATTCTCCCATTCTAATCCGGGATTCCAGAAGTGACTTCAAAGCAGGCCAAGTCCACTCCGGCTCCCCACCATGAGTATACCCACGGCCTCCCTCTTCCAGGGACAGAAGTCAATGTAGAGGCAGAAGACCGTCTAAGGCTAGAGATCTCCAGGATAATATAATTATGTTTTACAGCTGTCACCACCAGAATCCAGGACATCCAGCTCATCCCTTGTCTCCAGTGCTTTTCTTTGTAAGGCTCAGATGTCACCCATCAGTGAGGCTACCCCAGGTCAAGTACACCCTCCCCACCATTTCCTGTCCCCCACTCCCTGTTGAATACAAAGACTGATTTTCCACGAAGAAAAGTTTTAGGAAAGCATTTCTCCTCCCAAATTCTCTTGAGATGTGACTCAGACAATGTCACCCTGCCAACGTCTTGGAGCCCTTCCCTCAGGAAACCAGACTTCCGGCTCCTCTGCCAGCCCTGAGAGCAGCAAAGCTCTGTGGGGTCGGTAGGATCCTTGTGGGAAGCAGCCATCACACCCTTCATTCCAGGTCCAGCACCCCAATTTTGACAAAGCAATTTTCAAAGATCCTCATCAGACAAATGGGGAGCCCTTTGGGCCCGTGGAATAGGAATGAGGGGTTAACCTCTGCCTGTTTCCCCACCGGAATCCAGAAGCCATCTCCTGCCACAGATCTGTGAGGACAGGAAAGCTGCAGACAAAGGGAAGCAGCTTCTGATTCGGAAAGTGAAAGGCACCCAAAGCCCGAAAGCTGAGCTGACTTGTGGGGGCTGGTCTGGGAGGCCTCAGGCAACACTTTGAGCTCGGGAGCAGCGTTGGAGACAGCATGGAGACACAGAAAGTAACCTGAACCCTTGTGGTCCTCTGGCCTCCCAGGCTTGCAAGGCTGCCACTCATCCACTCACCCGCCGAGGAGGAAGTCACCCGCTGCACCCACCGGCCACAAGTACTTCCTAGACCCAGGAATCACAGAGGGTGACCACAACTCGGCTAGGCCTGCTCCCCCGCTGCTGGCAGGGAGCCTCCCCCATCCCTCTGCCCCCTTGGCCCCTATGCCACCGCAGCCCCCAGGCGGAAAGCTTGGAGCCCAGCGGGCATCCAGGAAACATGTGGAGACGTTGCCAGGCTGCTGCTGGAGCAGGAGGAAGAGGGATCCTTGCTCCTCAAGGTCCACCAGAAGCACTCGGAGGACGAAGACAACGTAAAGCTGTTGGCGAGCACCAGGGGGCCCACATTCTGCAGGGTTTGCCCAGGCAGCCGGGCAGAGTGAGGGTTCCCGTCCACATGGGCCAGCAGAGGTTGGGGGGAAAGGAATGGACAAGGGGTTCCAAGCTGGAGACAGGCAGAGAGAGGGAGGGGAGGGGAGGGGAAGGGAGAGAGAGAGGGAGGAGAAGGGAGGAGGAGATGGGAGGGGAGGAGGGAGGGGGGAAGGGGAAGAGGGAAGGGGAAGGGAGGGGAGGGAGAGGGAGGACTGAGGGGAAAGGGAAGGGAATCTCAAAGGCAATGCCTGGTTATAGTGGAGCAGAATATCTCCCAGCATAAGCCACCAGGCAGCTGCCTATCATGTTCATGGAGTTATCATTTTTCAGGTGGCCTAGTGGTTAAGGGATCTGGAGTCTGTCATACGTAGATTTAATTCTATCTCTTCCCCAGAAGTCACCTTGGATAAAGGTCTTAACTTCTACAAATCTCCATTTCTTCATCTATAAAATGATGACAGTAGTTCCTAGTGCTTAGTGTTGTTGTAGGGATTAAGTAAGGCAACGTTTAGAAGGCCCTCAGCAGAGTGCCTGCCACGTAGTAAACTCTCAATAATTGCTACTCTTTTAATTTATTGCCGATGTCCCTAGTGGTGGATAAGCATCTGCAAAACAGAGCTTCATTTCCCATGGCTAGCCTTTATAAAGATGCATATCTAGGCTAAAACACAAAACCCAAAAAAACAAATTTTCAAGTTGCTAATGGTGGAGTATTAATGGTTGCATCTACAGTGTTCAGTGGACACAGCTTGACCTAGGAAATGGGTAGCCAGACCCACTGCAAACGTGTTCCATTGTGACAAAAGCAGACAATTTGATTTCCCTATAGCTTGTTTCTTCTTCTCCTTCTTCTTCTTCTTCTTCTTCTTCTTCTTCTTCTTCTTCTTCTTCTTCTTCTTCTTTTCTTTCTTTTCTCCTTCTCCTCCTCCTTCTTCTCCTCCTCCTTATGGTAAATTTTCTCTGCTTCCCTCCCAAATGAGACCTGCAAGGATGGGGGATCTTACTAATTCACAGGAAGGGGGAAACACAACATGGCCCAGTTCTCCAGACGCACTCATGGCTATAACTTGGGTTATATGCGTCTCTGCTCCTCCCCAGAATATGTACAGAAGGCATGAAGATACCATGATACATTTCACATCTCAGGGCTGAGTTGTGATGTCAGGAGATGGGCCCAGCACTGGCAGCTTGAAGCCCTCCCTCTCAGTGTTCCCAAGGTGACCTTCACTGTCTTTTTTTTTTTTTTTTTTCATTGTCTTTCCATCAGGAGAGGGTTCTAGGTTCTCAACCTATACAGCTGTGACCCATCAGGAGCCCCTAGTCCTGTGGCATGAGTTCAGAGGTGCTACAAGACCTGTCCCCCAAATCTCCCTTCTGCATCTTTGTCCCAATACCTGAAACTTAGACCAAGAAAGTCACTCTTTGGGTCACAGGGATGGCAAATGGGTTTCATTGTACATGTCAACTCCAAATTACTAAAAGTAGAATTTTTTCAGAAAGGTTCTGAGGCCTTTTCTGGGCTTGGCAGTAGGATATTTGTGATCAATTAGCAGTATCTACCATGGGCACAGGAAAAGAAGTGCCAGTGGTTTTTGCTACAGAACTGTCACCCTTAAAAACTTTTTTGACATTTATAATTTCAACTATCTGGCTAGGAGAGAACATACAGGAACTTGTTATGACTAACAACCATATCAGCAAGGCCCTAAGGGCATAGGAGTCAGGACAGGGACTTTCTAATGAGGGAGTTTGAGAATGGGAAGATGCCTAGTGTTGGCAGTTGAGCAAGACAATCCCAGATTGGGGGGGCGGGGAGCAGATGGGAAGCCGAGGAGTCTTGGAGCAGCCCCATTCCTTGGATTTGTTGGAAAGGGACCAAAATGGAGATAGAAGCCACCAAATGGATCACCAAAGCAAATTCCATATTTTCTGCTTTTGAATTCTACCCTTCCACCAGTCTACAGCACTCCCATGCCCTTTGCCCAGAGGGGATTCTGACTCCAATGCAAGTAGCATGAATCATATACCTTCCATCTACCAGCTTCAAGCTTGGTGTCTTCACACACATTTAATCCAATCCTATATGGTAGGATTTTTTTAATTCCCCAGTATTATGTGTAACTGATGTAATTACTTTTAAAAATCATCTGCCCATTGTTTTAAAAAATTCAAATAGTACAGAAGGGACTAAAGTGAAGAGTAACAGTACTCTCAGAGCTCTGGTCCCACTTTTCAGGGATAACTACAAATAAAAGTCTCTTAAAGGATACCCATGATCATAGAAACATTATTCACAACTGCCAGAAAGGTGGAGACAGCCCTAGTGTTCATTAAGATGAGTGGATAAGGGGATCCCTGGGTGGCGCAGCGGTTTGGCGCCTGCCTTTGGCCCAGGGCGCGATCCTGGAGACCCGGGATCGAATCCCACGTCGGGCTCCCGGTGCATGGAGCCTGCTTCTCCCTCTGCCTATGTCTCTGCCTCTCTCTCTCTCTGTGTGTGACTATCATAAATAAATAAAAATTAAAAAAAAAAGATGAGTGGATAAAACAAAACATGGCATATATGTACAATGGAATATTATTTGGCCACAAAAGAGAATGAAATGCTAAACAGGCCACAACATGGACGAACCTCAAGGACATCATGCTAAGTGAAATAAGCCAGACACAAAAGGAAAATATTGTATGATTCCACTTTATATAAGGTACCTGGAATAGGCAAATCCATAGATACAGAGAGTAGAAGGCTGTTTACCAGGGGCTGGGGGAGAGGGGAATGAGGAGCTATTATTTATTGAGTACAGAGTTTCAGTTTGGTATGACAGACAAGTTCTGGAGATGGAGAGTGGTGATGTTTGCCCAACATTGTAAATTTCATTCAGTTGTACACTTAAAATGAATAAAATGGTAAATGCTATGTCATATATATTTTAGCACAATTTAAGATAGTGGGAACACCAACAACAAAAGTCCCTCACATACTCCTGGGTGGGGAGGTACAGGCAATCCTCACTCTGCACTGCACTGCCAGACCACAGGTGACCATGCAAGCTACAACCATTCAAAGGGGCCTCAGTCGTTGATGGGAAAAATTAGAGTTGTTCTTTGACCTTTAAATTTGTTTGTCAAAACACTAAAAACTCTCTTATTATCAGTTTTAAAAATAGAGAAAAAAATTTTAAAATAGTAACTCTAATATTTATATGGCACATCTGTTATTTTAAACAGTAGAATGATGAGAGTGTTAACATGCTCTATTTCTCTGTAAAGAATTTACAAGAGTAGTTTGAACAGTGCCTGCCTGCCTTTTCTCATATAATTTACAATACAGCATGAGCCTCATTTATACACTTGGTGAATTTTCACACTCCTTTGGATCTTAACCTCTCTGTACCTCAGTTTCTTATCCAGTAGGTGAGAAAGTTCTGAGTGGTTTTGTAAGGAATAAGTATGTTAATATGGGAATTCAGAACAGTGCCTGGGGCAGAGCAAGTCCTCTACCTGGATGTGGCCCTGAGCCCTCAGCCTGTGCTAAGTGCTGATCTCTCCATGCCAATGAATTCATTTAACCCCAGAAACAGACCTCAGTATTTCCATTTGGCATCTGAGAACTGAGACCCACCCATGCCACTCACTCCTAAAAACAAACAAGCCAGACTTCAATCCCAGCCCCCAGACCCACATGCACTGTACACCGCAAACATAAGTGGAGCACAACAAGAGAGATGTTCTAAAGTAAAACAAATGAACACTTGGTTCTATGTGGTTTTGCACTTCACCACGTGTTCACCTGGTGTTGCCTCAAA
The DNA here is from genome assembly GCF_011100685.1 of Canis lupus familiaris. Lineage (NCBI taxonomy): Eukaryota > Metazoa > Chordata > Mammalia > Carnivora > Canidae > Canis > Canis lupus. The sequence continues at coordinate 39,770,385 of NC_049229.1, read as the reverse complement.
ACCCCTTTGGTTGCCTCGATCCAGTTGCTTCTCAGTATCAGCTGCCATCTCTTCATTTTAGAAATATCACACCCAAATGTGCAGAGTGCATTGGCAATTGGAGGACAAACACAATACTTGGCCTATGTGAAAACAGGCAGGATCAGTGAGAAAGGGAAGAAAGAGACAAGTTCAAGAGATACTTAGATACTAGAACCTAGTGACAGGAACACACAGAGCTTGAAGGAAAGGACAAATCCCAAGTTTCTCAATTGAGCTTGAATGACCTCTATGTCTTTAGTGCAGTAGCAGGTGAATCAGTATTAAGACTTGGGTAGGAGACTTGGACTGACCTTGTGTCCCCTGTGGAGCTGTTACCTTGCTATACAAAGAAGGTGATCTGGATAACTTCTTTTTTAATGTTTACTATTTCATTTCAAGTCACTTTTATTTAAAAACCATTTTATTGTACATTACAGAATAACTCTCAATAACAAATGATAGTCAAAGTTTTCCTCTTAAGTTATTATCTGTCTTCAAACAGCTCTTCATCTTGTTAGCTACCAAAAGCTTCAAGAAGGTAATCACCACTCTCAAGGTTCTTCTCGAAGCGTTACGTCCCTTAGCATCTGTGTGACTGCTCTGTGTAAGACATTGAAGACAAACTGAGGCACAGAAGACATGACCTCAGCCCTCAATCTTTGGTGTAAAATGCTTCATATCAAAATAATAATGTTTGGATAGTAATGCCACCAGTTCCTTCCATTGCCTCTGTTTTATGTCTGGTATTTGGAAAAGTGATTTATCTTAGGTTACTATTAACAAAATTTTAAAGCAGCTTCACGACCCTCTGGATACAGACGTTTTCAGGGAAAGAAGAGTTTCATCTCTTCGGCAAAGGACATGCCTGAAGAGATTGGACTTTGCCAGCAGATGGACATGGTCTAAACAAAGGCTCTGACATCTACTGGCTGTATGTATAAGTGCAACCTGTCTAAGCCTCAGCTTTCCTATCGGGAAAATAGGAAACAATCCGTCTCACAGACTCACTGCGGCAATGAGGTGAGATGCCACATGAGAATCACTGAGAATGCTTGACACTTGGAAAGCATTCAATCAACAGTGGTTTGTGTCAGTCATTAATCCCTTATCCATTCGATGATGCAGCCTGCACAGGTGAGCTAAACATAATTACTACCCCCTTTTCCCCATGTTCTCCATCACTTTGTTCTGGTCAAAGCCACTTTGGTTGGGCAGAAGAGATTATACTCCCTTTTGTCTTGGATTTTTTTCTGTAAATGACACATTGCATATTTTTTATTTAGTGAGAGTGTCTCTTGGCATATGACCAGCTCCTTCCCCAAGTCACTGCTGAGGCGTGAATTGGGAACCAGAACTTGAGCTAAGATCGATTGTCATCCTTTTCTGCTGATTCCTGTCACCGGTGATGAATAGTGACAAATTAAGGGAGCATATGACCATAGTTAGATTCACTTGTAGCATAGAGAAAGGCACACAGTAAAGATTGACTATTAAATATCCTCAGATGATTTTTACATATTTTCAACATGTTCTCCATAAAGCATAAGTCATGCTATGGGAAACCCAAGTGTTGGCCATCTGGCTGTCTCCAAGTCCTCCAGCTGGCTCTGGTCACTTGCATGACTGGAAACCCAAAATGTCCACATGTTCCCAGTGGGACTGTGTTCTCATGGCCCCTTTCATCCAATTTTTTGTTTACACTGAAATCTGAGTCTCCTTCTAGCTTTGCCTCCTTACTACTGTTTTGTTCCCTAGGCCGGCATAAACCCAAAGAAGGAAATCAGTCCCCTTTGCCTGTAATTTGCCAGCGGGCCCAACATAAGGCTGTTCATGCAGCAGTTTTTTAGCAAAGGTATGGAAATAAAGGTGTGGGGCTGATTTCTTTTCGGTAAAAAAAAAAAAAAAAAAAAAAACTAAAAAGTGATTAGACATCATGAGAGCTGGGTTCATGGGTTTGTAAATAGTGAGGTCTCACAGGACCTCAGAGGGATCCTGTGCTTGGGGTTTCCAGCTCTGTGGCCACTGTCTTAAAGTCTTAATAATTTTATATTTGAATCTGTGTTTGTAAGTGAAGTCTGATAAGTCTGTGGAGCATGTGCCAGTCCTTCTTCCCACCAACTACCTGCCTTCCTAGACCAGGTTCTTGGCTGACCCCCAACTATCTTTCACCTCCACCTAGTATCCCAGGCCTCCTCCCCACCCGCAACCACTGATCTGTCCTCCACCTCCTGCCCTCACCAGTCCCCTATGAGCTGGGGCAGTGGGAACATGAGAAAGGGAGAAGCCTGGTCTGACTTCCCCACTCCCAGCTTGGCCCTGGCACCTGGATCCCGAGGCTGACATGAGAGGGTACCTTCAGCCAGCGGGCTGCTCACACCAAAGCCACAGAGCTGGACCCCTGGATGCCTACAAGCATCTGCACTCATGGATTCTCTATGCCTGACTTGATATTAAATAGCAAATTAAAAACAGCATGACAAATGCACAAAGAGATTGCAGTTGAAAGGAACAAGCTTTATATTTTAGCAGCTCTAACAGCACCTTTTGCTGCATTTTGAACATTGTCATTTTGCAATGGGCTCCACAAATTATCTAGCCGATCCTGGCCATCATTGTTCTGATGTTCTGTAGCCCTCTTTACAGTAGGGAGTTTCTCACCGGCCAACCTTCCCCACCGGGTTTCTTTGATTCTTCTCAAAGTCCCATAGACCCTTCTCATCTCTGTCTTTTTTGGTCCTGTTCACCTCTCAATCCCTCTTCCCAGGCTAGCCTTAAACCCCAAATCACCCTCACAGCCCTATGCAGAATTACTTAATCCTCTCTTTGTTTCCATTTTCCATCTTCCAGATCAGTTCCTGGAACTTAAATTTTCATGACCAAATGACCTGCTAAAGTGCTTTGTGAAACAAAAAACAGATTTCTCTCTGAAAGAAATTCTTCTATGAGGTTTTTTTTTTAATTGAAATATCGTTAACATACAGTGTTATAGTAAATTCAGGTGTACAATATTGCGATTCAGCTTTCTATACATTTCTCAGTGCTCATCATAAGTGTACTCTTAATCCCCTTCACCTGTTTCAGCCATCCCCCTACCCAACATCTCTCTAACAACCATCAGTTTGCTATCTGCATGTAAGAGTCTGTTTTTCTGTCTGTCTCTTTTTTTCCTTTATTTGTTTTGTTTTTTAAATTTCACTTATGAGTGAAATCATGGCATTTGTCTTTCTCTGACTTATTTAACTTAGCATTATACCTTCTAGGTCTATCCACATTGCTGTAAATGGCAAGACTTCATTATTTTTCATGGCTGGGTAATATTCCATTATAAATATATATATATATATTTTTTTTTTTTACACACACGCACCTATTCTTTAGCCATTTATCTATTAATGGACACTTGTGTTGCTTCCTTATCTTGGTTATTAAATATAAATGCTGCAATAAACAGGGGTGCAAATCTCTTCAAATTGGCATTTTCATTTCCTTTAGGTAAATATTCAGTAGTGGATCATATGATAATTGTATATTTAATTTTTTGAAGAACCTCCATACTGTTTTTCACAGCAGCTGTACCAGTTTGCATTCCCACCAACAGTGCATGAGGGTTCCTTTCCCCCACATCCTCACCAACATTTGTTATTTCTCATCTTTTTGGTTCTAGCCATTTTGACAGGTATAAGTTTAAGTAGCAGGGTTTTTCCCCATTGTCTAGATATAAATCACTAACACTTTTCAGCAGTATTTATCAATCAGTTATGTTCCCTAAAGCATTAGTCCCACCAAAAAAGCCCATTAAAATAAAGTGAAAGAAAGACAGAAAAAGAGATTCCATAGTCAATAAGTTTGGGAAACACTAAATACTCTTTCTTCCTCCCTGGCACTTTTTTTTTGTAGATTTCCAAGTCTCATTAGCTTATTAAAGGAACTATTTTTCTTTTTAATTGAAAATAGTATTTCCTGGGTGCCTGACTGGCTCAGTCAGTTAAGTGTCTGCTTTTGGCTCAGATCATGATCCTAGGATCCTGGGATTGAGCCCCACGTTGGGCTCCCTGCTCTCTGGGAGTCTGCTTCTCTCTGCCTGCCACTCCCTCTGCTTGCGTGCATTCTCTCTCTCTGTCAAATAAATAAATAAATAAATAAATAAATAAATAAATAAATAATCTTTAAAAAAAATGATATTCTCCAACTTATTTGTCAATGGAGATCTTTTTTTTCATGGAAGAGCTATTAACTGCCCACTTCATAAGCATTGCCATAGAGTAGGCAAAATTTTTCTGAAAAGGGCCACTAGCAAATATTTCAGACTTTTAAGGCCAAATGGTCTCTGCAACTACTTACCTGTGCTCTTGTAGTTCAAAGCAACCACAGACAGTACATAAATGAATGAGCATGGCTGTGTTCCAATAAAACTTTATTTGTGGACACTGAAATTTAAATTTTCTATTATATTCACATGTTACAAAATATTCTTCTTTTGATTTTTTTTCAACCATTTAAAAATGTAAAAATTATTCTTAGCTCAAGAGCCAAACAAAAACAGGCCGTGGGTGGTTCTTGGCCGGCAAGCAGTAGATTGCCAACCCCCAACTTAGAAGAAGACTGAGAAAAAAAGTTACTTGGAAACACAAGTTGGACATGGTGTCTCTACCTTAACTGTTACTGATTCTGACTTTTTTCTAATTGATCATGATATATGTGAGCTTTTTTAAAAAAGCATTGTTACCATTATCAGTATTTTAAAGCATTACCATTACCATTCAGATGGTTTCAGCTCCTAGTACTTCAGCTCCTAGTGGTTAATTTAATTATCTCACGTCTGCTGCCATCACTCAGCACACACCCTCCTGGTCCGAGTAGGATAGCTCTCTGGAGCACCTGCCTCTGCCTTTCACGTCTCCTCTTCATGCTCCATCCTGGAGTCACTCTGTTACTTGTCGGGATAGAGTCTGGATCCAGCAGAACTAGTCCTGTTACTTGATCTCTCCACATTTGCTCATCTGAAGATAGATAACTCCTTTAAAGCCCAACACCAGGGCCAAAGAACCAAACCACAAGGCAGACAGCCACATGCTTTGCAGAGAACTCACTCGTTTCCAGTCTTTTCATAATTACGCCCACAGACACGTGTTCTTGACTTTATGACACATTCAATTCTCCTCTTAGTAATACATGGGCGCATCCATTTTTTTAACCAAGAAGAATTAAAATTAATTTTCTGAGAAGTTCATAATTAAGATTATCCCCTAAGACAGCTGGAGATAGCCTTGGCATTGCAAAAACTCAATTCAAAATCACATTGCATGACATACACTTTAAAGTTCTTAAGTACATTTATGTTTTGTCTCTCTTTTTTAAATTTCCTTACAGTGGATATGTGATGGGAATATAATCACACAAAGAGGAAATTATAGGCAACATCTTTGGGCATGATGAAAAGGAAAGACGCATATGACTGCTCTAGTGTTCATGTGGCATCTTGTCTCTACCTACTTTAGAAACAAACAAATTGAATGACAGAAAGTCACTTGTGAGTTTGAGAAACTCCATCAATTCCTGGAGGACACAGAACAAATCTTCTGTCCTGAGAGGTATTCACATAGATATTTTAAGAAATCTACATGAAAATGTGAACAGAGACTTAAATGAAAGATGTCTTCTTAACTGCCCACACTCAGTCAATTAAGTCTTAAAGGAAGTCTTAAATTGCTGCTCCAATTGACAGCATTGGAGGACTGAGAATCAAATTGATGGCAGTGGGTGGCTGGCTGGCTGGTGACACTCACTTTCTTTAGGCAACTCCAAGCATGTGGTTTGGCTGGTCTGTGGAAAGAAAGTTGAGAGAAGCCATCAAAGCAATACTCCAGGAGGTAAACCTCCCCGAAGACCTCAGGCCTCACTCTAAGGAAGGGGAAATTGAACACCTGACTCTTGGGTCACTCTTGACATAACACTCTTAGAATAATTACACCTGAGCACAGCCATTGCTGTGGTTAGTGCCTGGGCACTGTGAGGTGAGTCAGAAGACATAGACTGTCATCTTAGCTGTGCCGCTGACTTGCTGGCTAAGCCTGAACTTCCCTTTCCAAGATGCTTATTAGCACATCAAGACCTTGTAGCTTGGTGGTTGAAAACATGGTCCCTAAAGCCCAACTATTTCCAAATCCTGTCTTTTACCTACAGGCCGGGGAGCCTGTTCATATTACTTAGCATCTTTCTCTGGGTTTGGTTTCCTCCTCTTTAAGCATTTGACAAATGTTAGTTATTATTGTGAAGATTAAGAAATTGGGGCACCTGGGTGGCTCAGTTGGTTAAATGCCCAACTCTTGCTTTTGGCTCAGGTTGTGATCTTGGTGTCGTGAGACAGAGCCCCATGTCTGGCTCCATGTGGATGTGGAGCCTGCTTAAGAGTCTCTCCCTCTCCTTCTGCCCCTCTGCCCACCACCTTTTTCTCTCTCTCAAAAAAGAAAAGAAAAGAAATGCCCCACCCCCCTCCTAGCCTTACCTCAAGGGGTGAAGAGGGAGCCAGGTCTAGCCCATGTGGCAATGAGAATCTGGGAATTTGGGGGATACAAGCAAAAATGAGACATTGACAGCAAGGAAGAGACAGTGTACTTCCTGAGAGTTGATGATGCTCCTTTGTGGGATGACTCCGTGAGAGCTAGTACTCTGATTCTTACCAGCTCCATTTTGCAGATAGGTAAACCAAGACTTGAACAGATCAGGCAAATTATTCAACGTGCCAGAGCTGGTAAAGGACAGGATCAATATTTCAGCTCCAGTTCCCTGGCTCAAAAGTATATTCATTTAAACACTGCACAAGCTAGGAACCACAATGTCAGGGTTGGGAAGGTATTGTTTAGTGGGTACAGAGTTTCTGTTTGGGATGCTGAAAACGTTCTGGAAAGAGTGGTGAAGGTTATACAGTATTCACTGTGAACCTACTTGAAGAAAGCATTTTGCACCTTTGGAGCCAGTCCTAGGGCTTCACAGAGAAAACTTATTTAAAAAGCTGAGGAACTGAGATGCCTGGGTGGCTCAGTAGTTGAGCATCTGCCTTTGGCTCAGGGTGTGATCCTAGGGTCCTGGGATTGAGTCCTACAACAGGCTTCCCCCAGGGAGTCTGCTTCTCCCTCTGCCTATGTCTCTGCTTCTCTCTGTGTCTCTCATGAATAAATAAAATATTTTTTAAACTGCTAAGGAACTATCAAAAAGACAAAAACTCTACCTTTTATTTTTTTTAAGATTTTATTTATGTATTCATGAGAGCCAGAGAGAGAGAGAGAGAGAGAGAGGCAGAGAGACATAAGCAGAGGGAGAAGCAGGCTCCATGCAGGGAGCCCAATGCAAGACTCGAACCCGGGACTCCAGGGCCATGGCCTGGGCCGAAGACAGGCACTCAACCGCTGAGCCACCCAGGGATCCCCCAAACTCTACCGTTTTTTTTTTTAAAGGTTTTATTTATTTATTCATGAGAGACACAGGCAGAGGGAGAAGCAGGCTCCATGCAAGGAGCCCGACTCGGGACTCGATCCCGGGCCTCCAGGATCACACCCCGGGCTGCAGGCGTCGCTAAACCGCTGCGCCACCAGGGCTGCCCAACTCTACCTTTTATATTAAGAAAACCTTAATCAATATAGTAAGAACTGTGTCTGTTGGACAATAATCCTCTCTCATATGAGTAAGACTTAGAATACAAAATGTTCTTGCCAAACAGCATGGGAAGTTAAATAAATGTGTGAAAGAGCCAGGAAAATAGAACAGATGACACCTCTGTAAATCCCACAAGAGATATTTACAATAAGCAGGTTATTTCAGTTATAAAAGAACCTCTAAAACAAAGGCATAGGATGAATGCTGGTTCACTTTGTTGAGGAGGCTATGAATTATCCAGGAAAAGTTAGAAAGTCTCATGTAGGACAAGACTGGTGTTGACATTTGGAAGGTACCTGAGCCCTCTATGTTTTATTTATCTTTAATTATTTGTTTTTTAACTTTTCATTTTAATTCCAGATAGTATACAGTGATATGTAAGTTTCAGGTGTACAATATAGTGATTCAACACTTCCATACATCAGCCGGTGCTCATGATGACAAGTGCATTCCTTACTCCCCATCACCTATTTAACCCACCTCACAACCCCCACCCCTCTGGTCACCATCAATTTGCTTTATAGAAGAGCAGGAGCATCTTAAACGGGTATGAGGGGGAGGTGAAGAGGAAGGACTGAGGTGTCACTGAGATGTCATCATGATGGCTTTTGCTTCCCTATACAGAAAGTGAAGCAGTCTGAAAATGAACAATTAGCCTGGCAGGCTCTGACATGCTTAACAACATCCTCCTTGTCTCCTTTCTATTCAAGGCATTTGACTGGATTCCATAGAACCTGGGGATGGATATTTTTCCATTGCAGTGGTGGCTATAATCCAATGCACTGGGCAGCAGCAGTTCCTGGACCTGGAGCTGATAAGAAGGTGGTTCACTGAATACTTTTTAGACTGGTGTCCACGTGGCACTAAATCATGGCCCACTGCCTCCCTACTGGCTTCTTCCTCGGTGGTCCAGAGCATATGTGAAGGCAGGAATATGGAGAAGACGGTGTCTCCATAGAAGAGGAAAGTCCCAGAAGGGGAGCTATATATTCCTGGCAAGGAATACACATGGTCAAGGAATACACCTGGTCACCTGGAATACACCTAGGCCCCATGCCTTAGAAGTCCCCTTTCTGGCCCTCCATGGAAAGCTGACCTACCTCAGAGTCAAAGAGATAAGCTCACCATACACCTAAGTCCCAGCCCTCAGTTCTAGACAACACACCCCAAATTTCTTGCTCAACAGCCCAGAGTCTACTTCCAGGACACATATTAACCCCTTCTCTGGGTCTGCTCTTCTAAGGACAGACCTGCACACAAGCAAATAATCTCCAAACCCAAGGGGTGGGAGACCCACATGTGCACAGGTTCCTCACAATGCAGAGCAGAGCCAGGGTGGGAAGAGAATGGGGCTGGGTGGTATAGGGCCTGGGCATGCACTCCCTGGGCTGCCATGTCCCTGTGCAGAATCCTAAGAAGTCCGAGAATTTTCTATTTGAACCTGACTTTCTAGGTCATTATATGAAAGTATATGTGTCACGTAGTTATTATTCTATTAAGCAGTTCACTGGCTTGATGTGTAGCTCCTAAAGTTGTAGACACAGGCTGTGTGGGCCTTCATTCTTCTCTCGCTCCTACAAATGTGAGGGCAGGGCTTGGGCCTCACCTGTACCCCTCTCTTCTACATGCCATTTCTAGGGAGCACAGTGTTTTCAGTTTGCCCTTCTCCCTCTTACATCTAAGAAGTAGGTCAGCTCATCCTTGATCTCCAAACTGTATTCCCATAGGTGAAAATACTTAAGCTAAGCCATTAACCCTCAAGTTAACTGAACTGGGCAAGAGGAACATCACTTTCTTCGGGAGGAGTAAACAATTCAGTTGTGTCCTGCATGAGTTCGAAAGTAATGAAAATTCCTGCCGCTCTTGGAGTGGTCACTGTTGATCTAGAAGCAAAGAAGGGAGGTCAGTCTCTCCTTCCTGAAGCTGGGAAGCAGCGCTGCCTTTTTTTTTTTTTTTTTTTTTTTTTTGGATTTCTAAAGGAAGATACATGTGGAAGGCACCTGTTGGCTGGGAGCTCAAAGCATTTCCCTTTTTCCTGTCCCTAGAGAACCAGCCCCAGAGGAAATGGGGGTAAATTGCTCAGAATAACAAGCCGGGTGAGGCTATCTAAATGGGCACTAGCCCGAGCTCCTTATGGAAGGGAAGTCTGGCCAGCTGTGCAGATTAAGGCAGGCTTGACAGAGCAGTCCGCTGTGCTGAGTATGCCGAGAGTGCGCCAGGCCAAATCTCCTGCGCACATTTCGTATAATCTGGAAGTGTCTCAAAACGCTTAAGAAGGGCACCTAGTAGGGTTATTGACATTCAGGGTGCAGAGGGATAACAGAAGGGAACTGGGCTCGGGAGGAAGGAGCAGTCAGCAGGAAGGTGAGCCCCGCATCAGGCCGAGCTCGGCCGGTGGCCTCAGGATGGCAGTAAAGATCAAGCCTAAGGAAGGCTGGCTCCTGACTTCAGCCCCGCAGCTGGAACAGTTGCTCCACAGGGAATGGAGCCCCTGGCCAACTCCAACAGTGGGCACCTCCTTAAACTCCATGCCCTAAGCAGCCTGCTGGCCTGCCCTTACCAAGCCCAGCAGGTGTTTCTGGGGCCCTCTGCTGACCACACACCCCAGATGTGCGCTGTCCCGTGAGAGGAAAAGGAAAGCCCGCGGCAGGAGAGCGGGCCTCTGATGGCCAGCGGCTCCCGGGCCAACAGGCCTGGCTGCTTTCCCCTGGGAAAAGTGGGGAGGGGCATCCCGCCACAGCCTTCTATGGATTCAAGCCTGCTTTCCCAAACTGACCTCTTCCCTGCCCTCAGCTGTCTGCCCGGTACTTCCACTGGTCTTCTCTCCCCTGGCGATTTGATCCTGGCCCCAGAAACTGCCAGCAGGTACCTCAAGTAGAGGTTTCCAGAGGACTATCTGGACCTTCCAACCCAAAGTGTTGACTTCCGGTTGCTGGGCGTGGTGGGGTCTCATCAGAGATACACTCCTGGGATATGTAGGCGGCCTTTGGCATCTCCCAGGGAGTTGGTATGGTCAAAGAATCTATGGATAGGAAAGAGTGGCTTCAACTAAAATATGAAGAAGCCTGAGCTGTAGGGCTCCACAGAGTGGATAGCAGGCTCCCACAGACCTCTGTGCGGACATACTCCCAGAAGACAGACCCAGTAAGACTCGAGTGTCTTCAGGCTATGAAGGAAGTGTCATTCTACAAGGTGGAGAATTTCACCCCTATCGCTACCTTCTCAGCCATGTTTACTGAGAAAATCTTTCCTTTGTTCTGGTTGTCCTCAAAAGGTGCCAGTATCTCTCTCTGCTCATAGGAAGAAGCCACTTCTGAGCATATCCTTCCCCAAGAGACTCAGGGTATGGGTCATAAGCATCCGAGAGCTGCTAGGTCAGTCACCCTTGCTGTTGCCAGGAGAACATGGGACTTCTACTGCTTATGGGACAATTGGTGTGGTTGACAGCAAAGCAGAAATAAAATTAACAGGATACCCCTAACCATGCACCTTCTCCTATTCTTGTTGGTAGTCAGAGTTTTCAGAGTTCATTCTTCTACTTTCACCTTCACCAAATGCCATTTAAAATTCTACTTTGACCTCTCAAATAAAACCCAACTGGCCTGCTCTAAAAACTCACTTCCAGAGGTGCCTGGGTGGCTCAGTCAGTTGAGTGTCTGCCTTCGGCTCAGATTATAATCCCAGGGTCCTGGGATTGAGCCCATGTAGCCTCGCTCACTGCTTCTCCCCCACCCCCCCACCCCCACTCATGCTCTCTCACTCTCTGTCTCTCTGTTTCAAATGAATAGGTAAAATCTTTAAAAACAAAAAAATCATCTTCCAAATAATGGAAAAGAGAATAGGTGAAGATAATTATGTGTAACCACAGAAAAACCTTTATAACAAAGGCATTATCAATAATCATATTTAATGCATACATGTTATTTCCATAGCAAGAGTGTGATGTGAGGGCAAAAACTATGACTCTGTATGTCCAATAAAGTGTTTTAAGAATACTCCGAACAGACCCTGAAACATGAGTGTGCCACCACCTAATAAAGATTTTTCTTTCTAAGTTTCAAAATCTGTGCAGCTGACATGTTCAGTGTGGCTTTTTTAAGGACTGGCAAAACTAGAGGCACTTCCCGCTCCTGTCTAGATGGTACTTCCATTTCCATTTATAGTAACAAGATAGGCATTAGAGGGCCTTGAGACCGAAAATGACTGACCGAAATGTATTGAATGTAACATCCACAGTGTTCCCTGTCTTCTGCCTGACGATGGGATTCTTCTTACCTGCATGGTCCTTAGCCCCAAAACTAGGCAGATCACTGGGATTGAGGACAGAAGGGGCAGCCCATCTCTGTAATGAGGGAAGATGGTCTGCCTCTACTTACTACTTTCCTCAGTACAGAAATTGTCTTCCCACAGTGACATCTGTCTCTATTCTCATACCACACTGGGACCTGAGAAGATATGAGTCTCTATTCTAAAATATACAGCATGTCTGATTCCTAAACTTTAACAGGAAATTTGTGAGGTGTTGTTTGTTCTCTTTTTTTATTGTACCTATCAGCCTATCTCCTGGGAAGGCATTGAGCTCCTGGAGTTCCATGTTCAATTACAGTAGGCCAGCACCATAACATGATGTTTAAACCACATGGACTCTAAGCCTTACTAGACTGACTTGATTCAGATCCTGGCTCTGCCATTTACTGGCTATGATATTTTAGGAACATCACAACCTCCCTATGCCATAGCTCTGTGGAACTCATGACAGTCTTGCCTCAGAAGGCTGTCAGAGGCTTGCATGAGCTACCATTCATACAATACTCAGCATACAGTTAGTACCATAAAACAATTTGTAAAATTAATATATAATTACAAGTCTATTCATCTTACGTGCCTCCCACGAGAAGATTAAAACCATTTCTTAGTAATGTTAGGAGGTCTCAGGCCCCATAGAAGATTTCCCAAGGATCTCGCATAAAAGAAGCTTGAAGACTTACAATGTCAGCACCACAGAGCCAAAGTCACAGAACTGAAACACCTGACATAGACCCTCATCTTAGAAAAAAACTACATAAAAATTACCCTCAAGTAAGCCCAGTTAAAATTGAATTACTCCCTGAAACTACTCTAAACAGTAATTATTTCAACAGAAGAGATTTAAATTACTTATACTTTAGAGGTGGGTTTTACAGGTATCCCTATATTGATTTGGACATGGACACAACTGGTTTTTTAAAATAATTTATTGAGATGAAATTCGCACAATTGTTTTCTAATCTTTAAACCACCTAGTTGATAAAATTGCTGGAAAGAGTATCTCAAGCTTTCAGTTGCTTGCAAAGCTATGCCCAGTCTACCCAACCTGAGCCCTCCAGGCAAGATTTCACCACCTCACTGGGTAAATGAGAATGACTGTCCTCATAATATAAATATACTAATTCCTATTGTATGAAGTGTATGCTTTCTATGTGGTTATTACTATGTTGTAATAGGCAGATTTTTACAAGACCCTTCCTTGTGTTTCAGGACTTGAATGAATCATCACAAAATGTTTCTAGAGTAGAGCCAAAGGCCTTAAGTAAGAAGGGCTTAAAGATGCCCATCAGTATTACCTGACAGCTCAGCTGCAAACTAGGTGTGCCCTTATACTAACTTGTACTAGAAGGGAATGAGAAGCTTTCAGAGGTGCCAGAAGGTTGAGTTTTAATGGAGCTGGAGTTTGTCCTTACATGGAACCAGATATATTTGTTGGACCAGCTTCCCTGGACTAGGAAACAATATGGCAACCAGAGACCACATAGCTAAGTGCAGACAGAGGGATTGGGAGGATAAAAAGTCAGAACAAATGCCCACAAACTGATTCTAGGGCCTTGAAGAATTAGCATGAGGATTACCTGGGTGGATCAGTGGTTGAGCCTTTGGCTCAGGTCTTGATCTCAGGGTACTGGGATCAAGTCCCTCATAGGGCTCCCTGCTTCTCCCTCTGCCTATATCTCTGCCTCTGTGTGTGTGTGTGTGTGTGTGTGTGTGTGTGTGTGTCATGAATAAACAAATAAAACCTTTAAAAAAAAAAGAGCACAAAATTATTTCAAGAACAGAGAAACTTAGAGCTATTACAGATCTTAGATATTTTCAAATAATTTTTTTAGAATAAGAAGCCAGACATGGGTGGCTTCTTTTTTGTGTTGTATTCTCAGACATTATTTTCTTTATATATTCCCTTGTTTCTTAATAAAAATTTTCATTAATGCTAACTCTTTCAGCTCTATTAATGGAGTTTGTCCATGTTTTCCTTGGAGTGAATAGGGATATTTTATCCCCAGAGCCTTGAACAGTAGGGAAGGAGGAATTAAAAATGAGGGAAGTAAGGAAAGACAAAACTCAGGAAGGAATCTGCTTATCACATCACCTAAGCATCTCACTCTAGGTACTTACCTGGTTCAAATCTCAGAAAACTCTCAATTCTCAGAAAAGAGTCTTATCTTTGCCTCCTATGACCCTCTCCTATTCAAAATCCATCTCATAACCAAGACCTTTTCAGTTGTCCCCCATTTGTTCAGTCTCTCTCAGTGCTCTCATACATGTTTCTTTCTTTATAAAAAAAATTTATTATTGTTTATTTATTTTAGAATGAGAGAGTGAGTGTGCGGGAGAGGGAGAAAGAATCTGAAGCAGACTCTGAGCTGAGTACAGAGCCCAAAGAGGGGTTCCATCCCACCACTGCAAGATCACAATCTGAGCCAAAAGGACACTCAACCAACTGAAGCACCCACGTGCCCCCATACATCTTTCTTCCTTCTTGTATCCTCAAATGTTTTTTAAAGCTGCAGTTTGCCTCTAAATTTGTGTTTTCTCTATGTTGTTTTTATAAGCATTCTGTGCCACATACATAATTTCTACACTGTCCTATTAGATTTGAAGGTGAACAGCTTCTATCTCCTTTGTAAGTCCCTGCCACATCATTTATATTAAAAAGTTCTTCAAAAGTGAAGTATCTTATTGTGCTTTTTAAAAATGCATCACTCTAAGAAAACCCAAACAGTGCATAAAAGAAGAAAATTCATAATTCCATCCCAAAGAGATACTAACCTTCAATGTTTCAGAATGTATCTCCTTGGTCTTTGCATATATAAAAATTGACAGAAAAGGTGTCTTTCTTCATATTCTGTTTTATGGCTTTCTCCTTTTATTTTTATGCTGCTACACAGACCTGTTTCAATCTTCAGAAAAGCCATATAATATTCCAAGGCACAGATGTTTCATAATATTATTGGACTACCAATAGATATTTCAATTGCTCCAAATGGACTTTTAAGTTGTACGAAAGCTGTCAAGAATGACTCCCTTGTTACAAGCTTAAATTTCTGGATAGATGGTTTTAACGACAATTAAGATAGAGAATACCAGAGAAGTAGCAGGTTTGGGGTAGATAAATTGCTTCTTTTTGCTGATTATTTTCTCTTTAAATATTATAACCATTAAAATCAGAAACCAACATGAACACATTACCATGATCTAATTCTCATACTCCATTCAAGTTTCACTAATTGTCCCAATATCATCCTTTATAACAAAAGGACTTAATCCAGGATCATGCCTAGCATTTAGTTATTGTGTCTCTTCAACTTGCTTCAATCCGAATTTTTTCCCAAGTGTTCCTGGTCTTTTACAGACTGGAGACTTTTAAAGATTATAGGCTGATTGTTTTCTAGCAAGTTACTTATTTTGTGTGTGCTTGATGTGTCCTCATGATTAGATTTAGATTGTGCATTTTCGTCAGAGGTATCACAAAAGAGATGCTCTATGCTCCTGATTGCATTCTATAAAGAGGGACTTAATGCCCATTTGTCCCATTACTTGTAATGGGTGGTAATCTTGATCACTTGATTAGGTGATGTGTGCAAGACTTCTCTACTGTAAAGTTACCCTATTTTCTTTCTTAATCATCAAATATTTGTTCGGAGATAGTTTGAAGTGATGTAAATATCCATTCATCATTTAACTTTTACCCACCATGCATCTCTTGATGGTTCTTGACTGGATTATTTTTATTATTTGGGTTGCCAAAGTGATTTTCTAATTCCATCATTATTTTACATTCATTAGTAGACATTCCATGGTAAAGGAGAGCTTTTTGCTCTCTCCATTTATTATTCATTTACCTATTTCAGCATAGATTCATAGATTCATTCCCATTTTATTAAATAGGTTATGGTCTATAATTATTATTACTTATCTTGATCCTCAAATTATCCCAGATTTGGCAAGTAGGAGCCCCATAAAACTGGCTTCATATTCTTTTGATGTGTCTCCATTATTCTTCTAGCACTGCTTAATTTCTGACACAAAAATATATTCCAGATTTATATTGTACTTTCTCTGTCCTAGTCCCTAAAGTAATAGGGACTAGTAATTAGTAATTTCTCCAAAATAGTAATTAGTAATTTCTCCAAAGAGCCCAGGTTTCTTTTAGTGGAAAATGTTATTTAGAAGCCAAGATCTGGCTACTAGGTGTGCTCACTGCTATCGGAATGTTACTCCTCCCAGAACCTCTCAGAGGATAGAAGCTAGAGATTTATATTTCTATATCGATTGAAATATGTGAAAACTGTAAGTTTATGTGTTTAACTTCCATTCTATTCTAACAAAACAACATTCATTCATTCTAGTTACCTCCCTCTCCATATCATAATTTCTTTCTCTGACAGGAGACACCTGTCTTTCAGTATTCTCAATATGTTTATTTATTTTATTAAAGCTCCATGTGTAACCAACCTTCTGTTGCTACCATCACACCCCTGCACAGATGCCCTCATCACCTCGCCTACTCAGGCCCACCTACCCCTCTACACTGGCATAGAGCCCCTCCTCTCTCAACTCAGACCCTGACAATCCTGTTGGGCCATCACCACCCCAATTCACTAATGCTGCCTTACCCTGTTTGCACTCCTATATCTGTGACAGATCACTGAAATTCCCACTCCCCACTGATGCATACTTTGTTTGACACAAGCTAATGGCTTTACACTAAATTATTCAGAAGTATTGAAAGGAGAGAGGAAAAAATTTCCCTGATTATTTCTTAATTTAAAAATTAATACAAATATCATTAAAAATAAAGAAAGACTGAGGAAACTTTAAAAAAAAAATGAAGGATACTAAGGAGACATGTCAACTAAATGCACTATGGAATCCTAGGCAAAAATAAGACCGTTATTGGAAAGTGGTAAGATCTGAAGAAGATATATAAATTAATTGTTAAAAATATATCAATGCTAATTTCTTGGTTTTGGTAATTATACTATGATTATGTAAAATGTTAGCTAAGGAAATCTGGGTGAAAGGTATAGGAACTCTCAGCACTGTTTTTGCAATTTTTCTGTAAGTAAAATATTATTTCAAAATAGGACATTTATTAAAGCATGCATTCCCTTCAGGAAAAAAATCCAAAAATGTAGAAATATTCAAACTAAAAACTGAGGACAAAGTCAAAGTAAGGCAGAAATAGTACCAAGTTCACAAAAACTCTCTCAGGAAAGAGAAGAGAAGCGAACAATTCTCATTTCATTATCCTGCTATCAAAATCAGAAAAAGACATTTCAAGAAAACTGTGAGCCAATATCCTTATGATCTAAACATGACAATTCTTACAAACAAAAATTATTAGCCAATCAAATCCAGACATATTTAAATATCTATATATCTATATAGCCCAGCAGAGTTTATTCCTATAATGCAAAGTTGTTCAACATTCAAAGAAATGAACAGTGTAAGTTACCATATCAGCAAATTGAAAAAGAAAAACCATATAGTTATCTCAATAAATTTTTTTAAAAAGCATTGACCAAAATCCAACATCTTTCTGTAATAAAAACACTCAGGTAACTAAGAATAGAAGGTAACTTTTTCAAACTAATAGAGTACTGAATGGTGAAAAACTGAATATTTTTCCTCTAAAATTGGGAAATGGTGAGATGTCTATGAATGAGTGTTCCTTTGATAGTGTGACAGGTAAAAATAAAGAAATAAAAATTAACTCAAAATGAATCATAGACCTAAATGTAAGAGCTAAAAGTATAAAGTTCTAAGAGAAAATATAAGAAAAAAGTCTTTGTCACATTGGGTTAAGCAAATAATTCTTAAATAGGACCCAAAAAGGAAAAACTATATATATATTAAAAAAAGAGTAAACTACATTTCATCAAAATAAAAACTTTGCTCTTCAAAAGAGACCATTAAGAAAAATGGAAAAACAAGTCATAGACTGAGAGAAAATATTTTCAAAAATAACTCTAATAAAGAACTTCTATCCAGAACATATTAAGAACTCTTATAGTTTAATATTTTTTTAAAAGATTTTATTTATTTATTCATGAGAGACAAAAAGAGAAGGCAGAGATACAGGCTGAGGGAGAAGCAGGCTCCATGCAGGGAGCTGGATGTGGGACTCAATCCCAAAACCCCGGAATCACTCCCTGAGCCAAAGGCAGACCACTCAACCGCTGAGCCACTCAGGCATCCCCTTACAGTTCAATATTAGAAAGATAACCCAATTTTTTTAATAAACAAGAGATTTGAAGACACTTCACTGGAAATAATATACACATGGCCAACAAGCACATGAAGAGATGTTCAATATTATTAGTCATTAGGAAAATGCAAATTAAAACCATAACAAGGTGGGCACCTGGGTGGCTCAGTGGTTGGGCATCTGCCTTTGGCTCAGGTCATGATGCTGGGGTCCTGGGATCGAGTCCCGGATCGGGCTACCCGCAGGGAGCCTGCTTCTCCCTCTACCTGTGTTTCTCTCATGAAGAGATAAATAAAATCCTTAAAAAAAAACAAACATAAAAAAGTAACACTACATACCTATTAGAATGACTCAAATCTAAACAACTGCCACAAATAAAGCTAATAAAGATGTAGAGCAACTGGGATATTCATGGTGGGAATGCAAAATGGTCCAGCCACTTTGAAAATTTCTTTGCCAGCTTCTTATAAAATGAATCATACACTTAATATATGACCCAACAGTCTCACCCCTAGGTATTTACCCAAGAGAAAACTTATATCCAGAACATATTAAACACAATGATTTGTATGAAAATGCTTATAACAGCTTTATTTATAATTGCTAACAGCTGAAAACAAGCCACATTGGTGAATGGATAAACTATGGTGCAGTGCAGTCATCAATGGAAAGGATCAAACTACTAGAAGCAACACCATTGTCAAATCTCAAAAGCATTATGCTACTGAAAGAAGCCAAAATCAAAAGCTACCTGCATACCCTATGATACCATTTATTGACATTAAAAAATAATAAGATCAATGGTCCTTTGGGGTAGGGAGTAAGAGCAGGACATTGACTGCAAAGATGCAGAAGAGAACTTTCCGGGGGTAATAGAAATGGTCTATATCTTGATTGTGACAGTGGTTACATGGCTGTATAGATTTGCCAAAACTCATCAAATCATATAATTTTTTAAAAGATTTTATTTATCTATTTGAGAAAAAGAGAGAGAGAGAGTGAGAGCACAAGTGGGGTAGAGTGAAAAGCAGGCTGCCGATGAGCAGGGAGCTTAATGCAGGGCCCAATCCCAGGACCTTGAGATCATGATCTGAGCCTAAAGCTGATGCCCAACCAACTAAGCCACCCAGATGCCCCCTAACCCTACACTTTTAAAACAGTGTTTTTACTAATATACATGTATGATTACTATCTAATTATATGTAAATTTAACTTCAGTAAATCTGACTTTCAAAAAAATGATATTGTAATAATTACCAAAGAATAGTGGGGAAAACAGCAATGCATTCTCTTTAGGAAAAATTCAAATAATAACCAAGGTATACTTAGTCAAAAGTGAAAATCTCCTCTCTGCCTTCTTCCATCCCACTTGTATACATTCTTTCAGATAATTTACCCATACTCATTTGTTTGTAAAAATGCCAAAGTGTGATATCATGTTACGTATTGTTTTGTAACCTGGTTCACTGGTGCCCCTTTCCATTGTGGATGTCTTCCTGTTGTTCATCAACATATAAAAATCTCTATCCTCTCCCACCTCGGACATCTCACTGTCAAGGATGGAGTGGGCTTTCCATAAATGTTATTGACCTTCTCCACTTGCCACATGCATCAGTTGACTGGCCAAAGAGGGTGGGCCTGACTGTCAAGAAGAACAGACTTTCTCCAGCAGCTGTCAGCATCCAGAAGACACTGTGTTCTTTGAACCTGTTACCAAACCAGCCAGGTCAGTTTCTCCTCCTATTTCAAAGCAAATTTCCTCTCATTCTCCTTGAATTGCCACAGCAGTTGGCCTGTAATCCCACAACAGAGTTGGGGGAAGAATATCTTTCTATAAATACAGAACAATTGTTCACATATTATCATTCCTTTTTATTTTGATCAATATGCTTATATCTTGAACTGTTCAACTGATCCTCAAGAGACTTGTTCAAGGTCACACAGGCCCTGGCAGTGGCGGGAAAGAAGAGTAGGAAGTAGCTGTGTTGTCTTCAGCCAGCAGACAGGCTGTGCCAGGCACTGCCATCCCTACCAAGCCCAGAGAAGAATGCCAGAGGCTCGGGGTTCAGTGCAGGCAGTTGGGAGAGACCATCAGATATTGGAAAATTATGTGACAGCTTCAGCAGTGTTTTCCTCACTCACCCTTAGAAAGAGCATCTGAGTGCTCTAGACACTTCTAGGTCTACTTTGTAGCTTCAGGGAACCAGCATCTCTGACTGCTACCTTTAGTTACCCCGACACCCCCTGAACACCCACCCTAGTCAAGTGCTTGACAACCTCAGACTATGCTGACCACACAGGAGTCTCAATCCACACAAGAAATTCCCAAGTCCAGCTTCTCCAATTCACTGTTCTACCAAATGGAGCAAGCAGGGAATAACTAAATAGAGATATAACAGCAACTATGCTATTGTTGATCAAAAGGAGTGATTTGGGGTCATCTGACTAGGTCCTTTCCAAGCTTTCTTTCCATTCTAAAGCTTTCCCTTGTGTTTCTAACCAAGGCAACCCTGCCTGTTATGGTGAAGAGCCACATTTCAGCATCTGAGAGACTTGGTTTCAGATCCTGGTTCTGCCACCAACCAGCTAAGTGACATGGGGCCAGTTACTTGACCTTGCTCCTCTCTCTCTCTCTGTCTCTCCATCACCCCATAAATAATAAATAAATAAATAAATATATATATATATATAAATAAAATATTTTAAATATATATGTATATATAAATGACATTTTTATTTTTAGAGTTGTTTGCTAAACGAGCCAGGAAAACCCATGGAAATCAGTGAAAATGTTTACTGAATCTTTGGAGCAATGCTGCAAAGAATATTGTTATTTATGATCACAGTTGATACTAGCAGACATTTATTGAGCACTTACTATCCTCTGAGCCTTGGATTTCATGATCTATTTGTATCTTCACAATGACTCTTACTGTAAGCCCACCTTACAGGTAAGGATAGGAGGCCCAGAAAGGGTAAAAAACATAGTAAAGGCAACCCAGCTTATAAGGGAACTAACAGGGAACAGAATCCAGGTGTGCTAGATTCCAGACATTGGACCCTTAAAACTGCTCCCCTGTGCTGGTCTTTTAGCTCTTTATAATTATTAGTTATTAGCACTCATGAGGTTCTACGTTCTGCTTTTTCTAGCACACAAAAAACCAGGGCCAAGGGACATTGAGCAGAACTCAAGCTTTGTGCACAGCAGCTCTGGGCTTTTCTGTAGCTGTTCTTCCCATCCAAACCGGCCTCAGTCCTCTGCTCTCAACCTTTTCAGCTTCCTTCAAATTGTGCTGTTAAGTCTACGTCATTTCTTTGGAGAATATTCTGGGAAGAAAACCTCTCGCCATTGAATATAGGAAAGTCCAATGGAATGACCTTTCCCTTCCAGTTTGAGAAGGTCGGGCTGAGAATCTGCTGCTCTCTAAGTTGCCCCTCTCAATCCCGGGAAAACTGCTATCTACTTGCTTTTATAAATGATGTGTAGACATTTTTATTTTTCAAAATATTGTCACAATACTAGTACATTGCTAATGGGGATGCAAAAGAGCACACCCACTTTGGAAAACAGTTTGGCAGGGGCAGCTCAGGTGGCCTGGCGGTTTAGTGCTGCCTTCAGCCTGGGGCGTGATCCTGATTCTATGAATAAACAAATTTTTTAAATCTTTAAAAAAAAAAAAAAAAAAAAAGGAAAACAGTTTGGCAGTTTTTATACACTTACACATACACTTACCATAAGACTCAGCAATTCCCCTTGTAGGTACATATCCAAGAGAAAGGAAAACTTATGTTTATACAAAAACCTGGCTGCAAATGCTGGTCAAAACAGGAAACAGCCCAGATGTCCTTCAGCTGGTATAAATAGCTAAACAAGGGATCCCTGGGTGGCGCAGCGGTTTGGCGCCTGCCTTTGGCCCAGGGCGCGATCCTGGAGACCCGGGATCGAATCCCACGTCGGGCTCCCGGTGCATGGAGCCTGCTTCTCCCTCTGCCTGTGTCTCTGCCTCTCTCTCTCTCTCTCTCTGTGACTATCATGAATAAATTAAAAAAAAATCTTAAAAAAAAAAAAAAAAAGATAAATAGCTAAACAAACTAGTATATCCATCAATGGAATACTACCCAGCGATCAAAAGAATTGGCCAGTGACATACTCATGAATGAGTCCCAACTGCAAAGCCAAAGAAGCGAGACCCAACAGGCTGTGTACTGTATGATGTCACTTCTGTGACACTCTAGAACAGGCAAAATTATAGGTATAGAAAATAGGTCAGTGGTGGGTTTCAAGGGCTGAGACTGGCAGGAGGGGTTGACTAGAAAGACACAGGAGAATTTTAGGGGGTGAGGAAACTATTCTATATATCAAGTGTGATGTTAGGTTGCATGACTATATGCATTTGTCAAAACTGACAGAAATATACACTGAAACGGTCCCCTGGGTAGCTTAGTCAGTTGGGCAACTGACTCTTGGTTTCAGCTGGGGCAGTGATCTCGGGGTTGTAGGACCGAGCCTGGCCACAGGCTCCCCCCTCATTGCAGTCTGCTTGTTCCTCTCCTTCTGCTCCTCTCTCTCTCTCTCTGTCTCTCCATCACCCCATAAATAAATAAATAAATAAATAAATAAATAAACAAACAAATATATAAATATATATATAAATAAAATATTTTAAATATATATGTATATATACTCTAAAAAGGATAAATTTTACTTTATGGGGATGCCTGGGTGGCTCAGTGGTTGAGTGTCTGCCTTTGGCTCAGGTCTTGATCCCAGGGTCCTGGAATCTGCCTCTGCTTATGTCTCTGCCTCTCTCTCTCTCTGTCTGTCATGAATAAATAAAATATTTTTTAAAAAATTACTTCATGTAAATTACACCTCAATTAAAAGAAAGCCAAAAGAAAAATATTGGTGTGCACATAATCTCATTTTCTTCCAATATCCCCATCACCAAGGGCAAGTTCTCTCATTTCTGCTATGGGGAGATGAGGCTTGTAGAGGGAAGTGGCACTCCTGCAAAACCGGTACCCCAGGTTCCCTTGCTTGGAGCTACTTCCTCTCTGAATCTTCTTCAGACAAGCCAGCATGGTAGCCCCTGCAGCCACTTCTCTCTCCCATCTTCCCTTTCCTATGAATGTCTAAGGTTTTAAGCCATCAGCTTAAATAACACCATTAATTAATCAATCAATTTGTTAATTAAAAGTTTGGCACTAGGTATCTGAGTTCCACAAAGCTTCAGAGAAACATTTTCTTCCCAACGTCTCTAATTTGTTATGGAGAGGAGACAAAGGACCCTTTTGGAGGAACCACACACTCTGGGGCAGCCACATTCCTCTGATGTAATATTTGTCGGTAAATGTTCTAGCTACAATAGGAAGGAAACTAGATCAAAGCCGAGGAATCTATCACACTAAGCACTGACTTCCACACTGCCTCTTGAAATACATTTTTGCCTTTTGGAGAGCGATCACAATAGAGACTGATTAAATTATTATTTAAAATAAAACTTATCATCCCATTCAACCTCAAACATCCTCGTTAAAGATGTGTGATTTTTGTTTGCTCTTTGTAACTTGGGCTTTGATTAGATGATGAAACAAATAGCACATGCAAAATTGTTTCCTTATATTCAAATTTATCCTACATAATATAAACACTACTGTATACCACTAACAGTCACCAAAGTGATCAATGGAACAAGTTCCATCAACAAACCTCCAATGTCTATAAGGGAGCTAACCCTGGTGCTAAGGAACAAAACATCCCCTGCTGGCTCTTTCTTATAAAAGCTATGAACCAATGCCTTTGGTTTCCTGACAAAGGAATCAAATTAGTTCAAGGACTACAAGAAAAGTATAGGCTAAACACAGATTGGCCCTTGACATAATCTCCTCCTCTCCATCTTGACCCCTAAGTCCTCAGAATTGTTGAAACACATTTTGAGAAGAATTCAGAGCCAGGCATTATTAAGCGAGGACTGCCCTGCCAAGCACACTGCGTGAAGCAGAACCCAAATAGTCTCTTCATTTTCCATCAACCCAGGGATGTTTAGGTCAGAGAGGGAAGCTCTACTCAGCCCCCAAGGCAAAGATGAAGCAATCTTCATGATTTTTCCCCCAGATACTTTTAACAGTTTTAACATTCGTCCATGCAGTCTATAGAGTATGATGGGGTTGAAATAAATATTGCAAGGTTCAGTCCCACACTATTGATTGTACACCACACCACATGCCAGCTATGGTGCTGGATGCCATGGATATGAGTAGGAGCAAAATGGGCATGGTCCCTGACCCCATAGAGCTTATGGCCTGGGAGATGGGGGTGCTGGTTCATACATAAATGAACAAATACCAAATCGAAACAGATGGGGATTGTCTTAGTCTATTTGTGCTAACACAAAGTACCATGGACTAGGTGGTTTATAACAACAGAAATTATTGTTCCCAGTTCCCAAGGTTGAAGTTTCAAGAGACTGAATAGTACTCTCTGCAGGGAAGAAAAACTATGGGAGGAATACTCTGGCATTCCTACTCCCTCTTTTATTCCCCCTGGGAAGAAGAAGGACTCATGGGCTTGCAAATTGAGAGGAGAAACTGGCTCCCTGTGGTTCAGCCCAGGCTCCTTAATCCAGTTTTGGAGAATCCAAGGGGTCTTCTGGTTTGCGGTGATGGCTAAGCCTCAAAGGATGAGAAGGAAAGGGGGCAGGGGAGTGGGAGTAGTTTGGGAGAGACAACCCTCAGGGCAGGAGGAACAGCACGTGGAAACCCCTGGACACAAAAGAAAACATGGTCCTTTGGAAGAACGGCAAGAAGTTCTGCATGGCTGGATTTGTAGAGGGAGAGAACAGGAGCTAAAAGATGTGGCTGGCAAAGGAACCAGATCATGAAGGACCTTATGTGCCAAACTATGAAGTCGAAGTTTTATCCTGAGGGCATTCAGAGGGATAGAAAGGTTTAATGGAAAGAGCGAAGATACTTCATTCCTGATAGATCCGTCTGGCTGCAAGGTGAACAGGCAGGAGAAAGATTGGAAGTTCCAGCCTTCTCTGAAATTGTGAGAGGACGAAACAAGGGTCCTTTGCAGGGCCAGAAATCTTCATCTTGGCCTTCCAGATCCAATTGTCCTGGGCCCCGGGTCTGAGCTCCTTTCAGAGGGCCCTCCTCATACAGCCTCCAACCCAACTCTGTTAACTACTCATTCTCTCTCTTCTATAGGCCTGGGTGGGCACAGAGTCCCAGGGTGCTGTGGAATTCCTTGTAGTTTCTTTGTTGTTTTTTTTTTCCTTGTAGTTTCTTTACACCCTGCCCACATATTTGTAAACAACCCTGTTATTAAAAACTCTGTGAATGATCCTAATTTGAGTGTGCCAGCTGGTTCCTGCTGAGCCTTTCATGGTTACACCCCCGCCCCTAAATAAGGAGAAAAGAAGCATAAATGACACAGGAAAGGGATGGGACCGTCTTCCTATGGATTATGGCTTGAGAAGTTTGCTGTTTAGGAAAGATAACAGACTTACTGAGATAGTGGTTGTCTTTTAATAGCCCTACTGTTTGCTTGAGAATGATGTTGCTCACTTAAAAAGAAGAGAAAAATCACTGGAAGTCCTACCTCCCAGAAACAAATGCTATTAAAGGTCTACTGGTTATCCTTCTACATAATTCTCTACACATATATAATAGTCATACAGATGTGTTTTATTTTGAGTGGCTCATACTCCAAATGCTATATCAAACCCACTTTTTCTCATTCATCCATAAGCCTCAACTTTGAGTTGCTGGTGGAATAATACAAGTAGATGTGCCTAGAAATAAATTGAATATAACAATCTAGAGTCTAAGAGACTCAGTCTTGGGGTCACCATCAGCGACATGGCCACAAAAGCCTCAGGAGGCAGAGGCTCGCCCGAGGTAGAGGGTAGGAGGGTGAAGAGGCAAAAACCACCACAGAGCTGCTGGAACTCAAACCCTGACGGGCAAGAGTGATGAGGGGAGGCAGATAATGAGGTAGGAGGAGCATGGGAGTCCTTGGCCTTCGAGAAAGAGGAGTGGTCAACAGTAAAGAAAGCCACCACTGGGTCCAATAAGATAAGGGCTTTGGATTTAGCAATACAGGATAGCTGGTGCTCTGGATAAGAGTGATTTTAGCAAAGTGGTGGAGAGGAAGCCACGCTGTGGGAGAACTAAGGAGAAAATGGAGGTGGTGGGCCTGCCCTCCCCACTTGCTGGCCCCTCGTGTGGATGAATCATCTGGGCATTTTGTCATATTGCAGATCTGATTCAGTGGGTCTGGGGTGGGACCTGTATTTCTAACAAGTGCCACAGGAATGTCGATACATACCACTGGACCAACCTTGAAGCAGCAAGGGGTTAGATTAGGTTGCCCAGTGACAATGCCCAGTCTTGATAAGCTCACAAAGGGCTTTACCCCAGACACTTAAGCATGCAGAGATGAAAATGAATTCTTAGGATCCTGGATTATTATTCACATCAGAAAAGAACCAAAAAGGAAAAGTAGAGGAAATTTTTTGTTCTTGTACGTCTAGTTCTTCTCTAAGTATGCACCTTGCTCATGAAAGTCCCTCTGTTTGGGTTACTTAATAGTGTTTCTTAAGTTCCAAACTTAGACGGACTTTTTAGTTATCTTTTTCTCTTTTTTTTAATATTTTATTTATTTATTCATGAGAGGCACACACAGAGAGAGAGGCAGAGACACAGGCAGAGTGAGAAGCAGGCTCCATACAGGGAGCCCGATGTGGGACTCGATCCCAGGACCCCAGAATCATGACCTGAGCCAAAGGCAGACACTCAACCATTCAGCCACCCAGGCCCCCATATTAACTGAGTTAATGGGTCTTCATATTCTATCAATTACTAAAAATAAATGTGTTAAAATCTGACTGGAAAGCCTTTCCTCTCCACCTCTCCTAGGGCCCAAGCCTTCATCTAGCATTTGGGGATTCATGGTGACCAAAATCTGACCTGGTCTCTGCAGAACCAGTTTCTGCCCCAATGGAGTTGACAGCCTAAGATTTACCTGATCACCAGCGTCTCCCCGCCTATCTCAGATCTGGAAGTATTTCTCCCTTCTCTGAGCTCTTACAGCATTCACTGCCTGTGTAACTAATTTAACATCTACACAGTCTGTTTTCATTGCAATTATTTGTGTTCATAATTTACTCCCCTATCAGTTTTTAGATTCCAAATGGACAAACACTATCCTATTTTTTTATATAACTGTTCTATTGAAATATAATTTCAATAAACTATAAAATTCACTCTTATAAAATGTACCATTTAGTGGAAGACTGTCTTATTTAACTTGGCATACTCTGCAGCAGTGGTTCTCCACTTTGGCTGCACACTGGAATCACCTGGAGAGCTTTAAAAAAAATTCTGCTACTTGCTTCTTGTCCCCAGAGGTTCTGATTTAATTGGTTTGGGGTGAAGCCTGGACATTAAAATTTTTAAAAGCCCCAGAGTGATTTTAACTTGTAGCCAGTGTCGCCCTATAATGCTTTGCACATAACTGGCACCAATAATTGTTTGTCCTAGTTTCTAATATGAGTTAGCTCTAGTTTCTAATATTCAGCTAATTAACTCACCCAGAACTACTTTCCTGTCTCCCTGACAGCCCCTCAGCTCTTATAATGATCTGCTTATGCCTGTATCCCCAATTGGATGTAAAAGGAAGACTAGGAGATAAAAGTATTTAGAAAAGGTACGTTTACTTGCAAAGATGGGCAGACTTCATTAGGATTGTATCTCTGAGTAAAAATTACAAGATACTTAAAGGAAAAGATGTAACAGGCAGATTACCGTGGTTTACATTGGTCTCTTCAGCCCTGATGATATGCTCACATGGGAAGATTTGTCACATATACCAAATTTCTGTCCTCAAAAATGAGTGATAAAACCTGTAACTTAAGGGAACAGGTTTCATTAGGGAACCTGTAACTTAAGGGAAAAGCCTGAGATTTCATTCACGTTGAACACCAAATGTAAAAGAGTAGTTCAGTTCCTTTATCTCAGGGTTGAAAGTATCTTATTATTTTGTTTTTTCTTTCTGTGGGGCTTGAGATACACTCTTATTTTTATTTTATTTTATTTTATTTTTTTGAGATACACTCTTAGAATGATGGCTGTGCAGTATCATTTTTGTTTCGACAGCTGTGAACTGCCTGAAGTCAGGGACCAATCTAGTCTCCTACATTTTGGTGTCCCCGTGCTGGTACATGACAGGTATTCAATAAATATTGATGGAATAAATATGTTTTAACTGGATAGGGAGCTGCACAAATTTCCCGTCTTGATACTTTTTGAAATTCTTAATTATGGCACTCTTTTTTTTTTTTTTTTCTTAAGCCCTGGGCACTTTCTCATCTACCTGGGCTACAACAAACTCAGAAGGGGTTTTACTTCCACGCAATTGGTTGTTGAGGACCTGGGATCCATAAACCTAGGGGCCTCACGGGGAGCAGCAAGGACAGAACCTCTAGACGAATGAATGCAAGATTCTCCTGGCTGGGAGAGGTCCGTCAGCGAGGCCGGTCATCCTGCCAGTCCTGTAATGCCACTTAACACCTGCTACTGACACCTCCCCACTGCCAGATCCCAAAGGTTCGCGTGGGCATTCCGAGCCGCGCCCCCTAGGTCCCCCGCAGCAGGCTACCCCCCCCCGCAACCCCCCCCCCCCCCCCCGGCCCAAGCGGGTTACGCCCCAGGGCGCAATGCAGAGCGACTCAGGCATCAGGAAGACAAAGTAAAACCAGTCGCACCAAGGAGAGGCAGCGTTATTTAGGCAGCCAGCTACTCCCCCAGAGCCTCCACCCTGTCCCCTGGGCCCGGCGCCCGGCGCTCAGACAGTGCCGGGCTCCTGGAGCCCCAGCTCCCTCCACGTGTCCTGTCTTCCCAGCAGCCTCCTCTGCAAGCCTCTGGAAGAAAACCTCCTGACAACTCGCGGTCTGCGGACTACAACTCCCAGCAGACACCGCTTCGCTTCGCTCTCCGCCCCCCTCCACAGGACACGCAGGCGCTCTGGGCTCCGTCAGCAGGCTGGACCGGCGACGGCCGTGTGCAGCTCCTTTTGGGATTTGTAGTTTTTCCGGAGCCAGCCGGGCCGTCAGTCAAAGGGAAGACAACTACAAGTCTCGGCGGCCCCAGCGTGACGGACCGGGTCACGTGGCAGGGGGCCGACCGGGCGTGCGTGCCGCCGTTGATCCGGTGCTGCAGTGAGGAGGTGGTTCTCGCCCGTGTTGTGTGTGTGTGTGTGTGAGTGAGAGAGCGAGTGAGTGAGTGAGTGTGTGTGTGTGTGTGTGGGGGGACTCGGCTTGTTGTTGTCGGTGACTTCCCCCTCCCCTCCACCCCTCCCCCTTCCCCGCCGCCGCTGCAGTGGCCGCTCCCTGGGCCGTAGGAAATGAGCGATAACGATGACATCGAGGTGGAGAGCGACGTGAGTCCCGGGGCTTCTTCCTTCCCGTGCGGGTTGTCAGGCGGGGACAGCGGCCGGGGCTCTCAGCGGGGCGACGGCGGCAGGGGGCCGGGCAGCCGCCTCCTCCTTCCCCTTCCCCTCCCCTCCCCCGGCTGGGACCGCCTCCGCCGCGCTCCGGGCTCGCTCCCCTCCAGGCTCCTAGCCGGAGCGGCCTTCTGGGACTGGAGGTGGGGTGGAGACACGCGGCCTTTGGGACCCCCCACCTCCCCCGGTGGAGGAAGGTGCTGCTGCCTCCGGCTCCCACCCTATCCCGCTCAGGATCCGGGGGTCCGGGACAGGGTGCGCCCGGGATCCATTGTCCGCTCCCGGGGAAGGGGACGCCGCTCGGGACCTGCCCCCCTCGGTTGCGATCACCCTCTTCCCGTGACCCACGGATCCTGGCGGGTGAGGGAGGGCGGAGAGGGGGTGGGAGTGCCCAGATGCCCAGAGCTGGGTGCGAGGGGAGGAGACAGTGCTCTGAACCCCCTCCGGCCGGAGTCGGATCCCGGAAGGAGGGGCGGCGCTCGGGACCCCCCCTGCCCGGCTACCGGATCCCGCTGGGGGGATGGGGGCGTGGGGTGAGGAGGGAGGGAGGGGGGTCTGGCTGACTCCCCACCCGCCGCTTCCTCCGCCGCCGGCATTTTCTTTCTTATTATTGAATGTGAAGTGTAAAAATAACTTCTATATTTTCTATTTTTTTTTCTCTCTTATTCCAGGAAGAGCAACCGAGGTTTCAATCTGCGGTACGTCTCCTACTCTCCATTTCATTTTCATTTCCGTTCAGTTCTAGTCCTTTTTGGGGTCAGAGAGAAAAAGATTGTCCTATTGTTTTTAATACTGTAGTAAACTCTTCTGTAACCGCTAAGGTGAGGCGGGGCAGTTTTCTGGGGTTCTAGGTGGGGGGCGGGGGGGCGGGTTTTCAAATCTCCTCATCCTAGACTCTCCGGTGTTTCAGTGAGTGTAGGTGAGTGAAAGGAGCTGTTTGCAGAGAAATGACTCTTTCTGTAGTTTCCAGGTGGGGGATCTAGATGTCACTATGTAAGTGTAAAATGAGAAATGTCATTCTGAAGTAAATTGTATTATTTTGGGGCAAAGTGGTCAGATTTCGTTTGGCACAAGCAGATTCTAAACCATACATGCACAGTTATGTGAAGCTGAAGCCACATGCAAAAAATCATCTTTAACCAAAAGTCACGTGGTCATGTGACTGCTGTAGACCTATAGAATCTGGCACAACCTGGTATCATTCTAATGCAGAAATTAGAAATGTAGAGGAACCAAAGGTTGAATATGAAAGCGTCACAAACTGCTTATTTTGGTCTGATTGAGTTGAAGGAGAGGTATAAAAGAAAATGGAAAAATTGTCAAGGAAAGGTGGCATTGCAGAGATAGATTTGCTAAAAGGTGGTGGTTGAGACATGCAATGTTATCAGTAAATTTCTCAGGGTTTGGTATTAATGTTGTCAGTAGACGGTTCCGTGGATTTGGATAGATACTACTCTCATGCCTTTCCAGTTTGGGACAGTACCATGAATAGATTAGAGAAAAAAAAAAAAGATAGACATAAAAAAAATCAGAGTCAGAGAGAGGAAGAGAAATACATCAGAGTGTCTAACATTTGACCGATGGGAACAGTACGAAGTTTATAGAATGGGGGTCAAAAATTCAGATGCCTCTGGGGAGCCCAGGCAGTAAGATCGTTGGGAATAAAGAGTGGAGGTGAGGACTGGGTTCTGGAATGCACATGTCTCATCTGAAAAGGCAATCACTAAACTCCGGTGGGGGGGGGGTGTTATGTGGGAGTAAGGGCTCACTGTTTCCAGATCTTATTTTTAAAGAAAGTCTAGAAACCCAGATTTTTATGTTATTTTTCTGATTTTTGAAATGATGTTTGGGACATCCAAGTTGTTTGGGAACTTGTTAGAATATGCAGGATGACACTTTGGTACCTCTGGTATCCCAGGATAAAAGCAAGTCCTCTTCCTTATATCTGTTCTTTTTTAGAGCAAGCAAAGTTTCTATAGGTTGTCCATGCAGATAGGCATTAAGAAAAAATATTGTTTATTGAGAGCTGATATTTGCTGTAAAATCTAGAGTATGCAGTTGTTCCAGAAGATTTTAAAAATTATACCTGGGTAAAAGTCACTATAAAAGGTTTGTTTGTTTTATCTTTCCTTGATATATTGTCAGACACTTACCTTTACGTGTTTATTTGGAAATTCAGTTCTTTTTTTCTAG
Organism: Canis lupus familiaris; assembly: GCF_011100685.1. Lineage (NCBI taxonomy): Eukaryota > Metazoa > Chordata > Mammalia > Carnivora > Canidae > Canis > Canis lupus. Next base: position 39,738,490 of record NC_049229.1, on the reverse strand, counting down.
TCACTGTGATCCTTATTGTGAACGTGGAGTTTCATGTTTGGGATCCAGTCTATTTAAAACATTTTTTTTTCCAAGTCTCCAGTTATAAAATGTGCCCCAGGGCTTGATCAGGATTGGAGGATAGGGATTGGTTAGGCATGCTTTGCAGAATCATTATTTGACTTGGAATTACATTGGCTTTCCAGTGAGAGAAAGTTTTCTTTGTGAAAGTTTGGCTTACAGCTCTTGAAAGCTTTCTGCTTTTCAAAATATCCATCCACAAGGGTATTGATGTAAATTGCTTTATTAAATTATTAAAATGTTTCCACTCTCCTAGAATGCTAATGTCATTGTTTTTTCTAGATATTTTTAGTTTGGTGGTAAGGTGCCTAGGTTTTTTTTCTCGTTGATTTTGGGAGGTGGGCAGTGGGAGTGAATTTGACCCTCTGTTTTTAATTTGACACCTCTACTTGCTGAGACTTTTAAATATTATCTGGCATAAAATAATCACCATAGTATGGAGAGAAGAAGCAATAGATAAATTTTATAGAATATCAAACAATTATCGTGAACAAGTGGGGTAAAATGGATTTTGGGTTTTTTCCCTCTGCGAATACATCAATTTCCCACCATTTAGTATAAATAATAAATATATTTTTTAAAATTTGGGGGAACTATTCTTAAGCTTTGTATTAGTTCAGAAAAGGATGTGAACAACCAAGTATTTAGGACTATTGGAGAACTTTTAAAAAGTTGTATGGAAAAAGGTTCTGTGAGTCCTAATGGAAATAGAGACATTTATTTATGTTTTATAATGTCACTACAATAGGTACAGCCTTGTTGTGTGAGAAATATAAGATTCTCAGCAAGAACAGTTAGGAAGTGAGGCTAAGTATAACAGAAAGTGAAACTGATTTGACGAATATTTTTTTCTCTTGCCTCAGTGCAAACGGAAAACAGCTTCTCCGGTGACCAGTAAGCTTTGTTGAATCCCAAACAATATTTTTATTACTAAATTTTATACATCCCACAATCCCACCAATGCTGTCTTACTGTGTTTTTGGAGGGAAGGGGTTACATTTTGAAGATAATGTTCTGGGACAGCTATGTTTCATACAAAGTGATCCTTTTGTTTTATTTCTGTTTGGGAAATTTCTTTTGGGAAAAATGAAAATATATGAGAAATGTAGGGTTAGTGTGTTAGTTGGAAAACCCAAGGCCTTTTTTAGCCTATTATCCTTCATATCAGCTAAATGTGTTGGCAGTTACAGTATATTTGTTAACGGGTATAAAAACAGATTTGTGCAGTTTCACTTGTGGACTTCCCTGATATGAAATATTTTTAACTTCTCAGCACTCTTAAGCAAAGAAGCACTTTAGGAATTGTAATCTCTTTAGAAGGGAATGAGCTTGGTCACCTTTGAGATTGGAATTTACTTACTCAGGAAACGACTCTCTGTTTTACCTAGAATTAAGTTGTGTGGCTTAAGTTGTGCACGCTGCGTATACTTTGTGTGTGCTTCACAATGTTGACAGTGATGCAGAAATGCCAAGTTTGCTTCCTCAATATGCCTGTTTGTTACAGTAAAGGGTGATCTTACATTTTAAAATTCTTTTTCAAGATGCCCATAATAGGGAAATAGTTGATCATGGAATCCAGCTTGGTTTTCAATTAAAATTTCATGACCAGGGGATTTTTACTTTCTTAAATAGCTATAGTTTGATAGCATATTTGCATAATAGCATTCCCAAATTCTTTCAGGCCCAAATTATACTAGAAAAAAAAAAGCCTCAAAAACACATGTATTAGTAGATGTTAGGAATACGTAGCAGGCAGTCAGCTTCCAGCAGGAAAGGTGTTAGAAAGTTGAAGTTTATATCCTTCTGTTAAGGACTTTAGTGAGTTTCTCCTCCTAGCTACCTGTTATTTCGTGTTGTAGTTTTCGTGCTGATTAAAATGAATTAAGTTGCTAAGAAATTCCATTTTATTTATTCTGTCTGCTTGCCATCAGAAGTAATAAACAGATCTTTTCTGATGAGAATTTTGAACCTGTGTATTTTCCGCATTTGTGTTTAATAAGAGTAGCTTATTCAAAATAAGTTAACACTCTCTCTCCTCTAAAATGCAATCTTTCAATTTCTTAAAGGCAGTAAATGTTTAGTGGGCAGCTCTAATTCAGTATTTGCTGTGCATTTTTTATATGGGAATTAAGAAGATTCTCCTGTAGATGGGGTTAGATGTCAAGTAACCTGAAAGAAATAGCATTGTTCTGGAGAACCTTTTGCGTCCTTGAATAATGGAGTATTTATTTCCCCGTGCTATTTGCCTACCTAGAACTTGCAAGAAATGAGGTTGCTAACTGATGCAATGCCTTGAACGAAGCTGTATTCTCTATGCAATAAGTTGGAAGGAAATAATTTAGAGAGATTCCCCTCAATTTTGAACAGACCTCCTTAGCTTGAATGACCTCCTGCCGGTTTAGCAACTTCTTGGCCAACAAAATAATGTTTGCTTTCAACATATAACAACACTTAAGATACACGTGCTTGTTAGTGTCAGAGGTGGACAAATTATAGGTGAAGATTTGTACTCTGGCTGCCAGTGTGGAAAGTTTGGTGGAAATAAAACTAAGAGGCTGAGTAAAAACCTTGGCAGAGATGTCAAAGCTGGAAGCGATTTGGTGTTGGAGTTCCTGTTGAGCATCTGTGGGCCACGCTTCAGTATCACACAGCCCTTTAGGATTTCTGTTAGCCTGGGATGCCCTGAAGGAAGGGTTTTTTGGCAGAAACTGCAAATGGAGTGAAGTGGAAGGGTGGCAGCATCCAGTCACAGCTCCTATAGGATGTAAGGATGGAGGTATTTGAGAGCTTGCTGTGTAGACTCAAAATACTTCTGCTGTCTTCTAGAATTTTTTTGGTACCACTTGTTTTCATTATCAAACATCTTTCTCAGTACAGGCGACAGGAACTGGCTAATTTCTGAGTTGAATTTTATATGTTCAAGACACACAGTTCTTTGGCCCTTCCCCCAAGCCTCCCCTTTTAACTAGTTTTGAGTTTGTGGGAATATCTCAGATGCTTTACATTGAAAGTCTTTATCCTGTTTTTCATTCTCAACTCTGAAATCTTGGCCCTTTCAAAAAAGGGTTGCCAGCAAGTAAAGACCATTAACAAAGCAATGATAAGCCTGGCAACTGGCCTTCCATTTGGATGATTTGGAGTGGGGGACAGGGGAGCATTATTATCAGGCTGGATGGATCTCTATGGTTTGGAAATGTTTCCTGAACAGAATTCTCAACTTTGTGTAAAGGTTTTTCATATGCTCTTTCAAGCTACTTAGAGGTATCATTTAGTATAGAGTTACTTGGAGTTAGCATGTTAATTCTGCATATTTTTAACTTGCTCTTTCAAATGAGGCCTAAGGAGGAGAAAATACATCATTGCCATTGTCTCTGAGAGCTTTGAAATTGACTCTGGTTAAGAGAAGCAGCTTGAGGATGAACATGGCAGCAGGGATTGGTCTAAGATTCTACTCTTCTGCTAGTTAAATTGGGCCTGGAACCACCACAGAAATTCCATCCACTACTTCAAGAACAACAGTCCCCAGCCCAGGCTTTCTACCAGGCAGTGGACTGCTGCCTTTCCTTGTTGAGCCAACTTCTCAAACTTGGCTGGCTCCCTAGATGAGAAGCCAAGATTTCTGCTGATGGTCCACAGCCAAGTTCACTTAACAATCCTCTAACCAAAAGACTTGTCCGTTTGAGTCCTTTCAGGGCTCAGTGAATGGGAAGGGGGTAGTGCATTGTGGGGATGATTTTGGTGTTAGGTTATACCTAGCTCCACCCCTGTGGTGCAGGCCTGAGTGAAACCAAGTCCAACTTGATTCTAACCTTTTGAGATTTGCAGGACTCTCCCAGAAAGAAAACAGACAATTAGGATTTTATTTGTATCAACAAGAGGAATTGTGGGTAACTCTGCTGTCACTGCTTCTGTGCACAGCTCTTAAGCCGGGAGGAGGGCCAGGAATTAGGATGATTTAGTAGACAGGAGTATCTTGGGCTGCTGCTGGAGACCAAAGCTGGGCAGTTCATTTGCATGTAAATAAACCATCTTAGGGAGTATGTAGCAAATGCTGGAACAGCTGATAGATGCCAAATGCCATCTCCACCTTCTCAGCACTTTAGGTATAGTCCAGGTTAGAGCCCAGCCCACTTACCTGTGTAGGTGACTAGAGGGGACTGTAAGGAAAGGACTAGGTACTTAAATATGCTTAATTCCTTCAAGTTTTTTCATCCTTATTGTTAGAAGGCATTGGCATTCTTCTTTTGATGCTGTGTGATACAGTGCGTGTACCTCTAGTCTCAGGTTATCTAGTGTCCAAACTTGATCACTCCCTCAGTCTCTCCATAAATTCCATGTGTTACTGAGTTCAGCAAGCACTTTGCCATGAATTCAGGCTTAACAAGATTAGGAGAGTTTTAGAAGTGTCCAGGCATCTGCCCTGAAAATGAGTTGCTATGCTATGTAGAGTTACGGCCACGATGGGAACCAGGTGTCCTTTTCAACAAAGCTATAGGTGAGGTATTGTGCTTGAGAGACCAGGAAGTGACTTCAATTACCACAGCTGCTCCCAGCTGCCTCTTTGTTTCTAATATCTAAGACTTAGGATTAGATAATAGAATTTCAAGTCCTTTCATTCCCATGACTCTTGTCTTTATAGACTTTTGTCTGTACATCTTGTCTAGTACAAGGATTCATTTGAGGCATTCTTGTGCTAAGCCAAGTTATTTACTCTTGTTGCTTCATATCTAAAATTCCTGGTGTCCTGGGTAGGTTAAAGCTACCCGAACTTTCCATATACACACTTGCTCTCTAGGTTAGCTCAGTACAACCTTGTATATTCAGGGTCAATTCTCAGAGTATATTATTTTCCATAATTCCCAAAGTGTGAATGTGATAAAATTCTTGCTTTTGACTAAGTTAAGCATCTGTGTTCCATTTGGAGGGAATGCCCTTTTTCTAGGGACCTGCTGAAGCTCTCTTGCAGCGCTCTCCAGCACTCTTGCCTGAAGCCAGAGTATTTTGCCATTGCTGATTTTGTGGCCAGTAATCATCCCTCTCCAGCTGATAGTTCTTTGTGATTCTAAGCCGAACAGGATAAAGACTTTGGTCCATGGCTATTTAGATACTGCCAGATAAGCTTGACCTGCCACAGGTGCCTGAGGAAATTTATTCAGAGCTTGTGGGTATCAGATGATTTGCTAAGAACAACCTTTCTGGCATAGCCTGTGTTGAGGGGAAGCCCTTGGCAGGATCACGGCTGTGGATCCACTTTTTAAAAAAAACAGGAACTCAGAATGTGGTTGGTGTCTTTATCAGCTCTGTCATAATCCCAGATTCATGTATCTGGGGTCTCTAGAGGTTTTAGTTTCTATTGTATGGTTTGGTGAACAGGTCTTCAATTAGTCCCTTTTAGCAAACTGGAGACCTAGAGCAGGCTTGTGGTGATGGGTTTCACATTGAAAGAAACACTGTACCAGTGACCTTACTCCTTCCCTAAGCATCCACCATGGGGAATCTTTTACAGTGGGGGTGTTAACATTTTATGAAGGGCCCCCCAGAGCTTTTCCCTGGTCACTTCCCAACCGTGGACTGGCGGCTGTTTTAGCACATCAGTAAGTTGTGGGGGAAGACTGATGCTGCAGGAGAGTGACACTTGGTCCCTGTGAATAACTTTTATTTTACTTATGCATGAGCTGGATGCATCGAGCTACTTTGGATGTTCCTGTCGCAAGCCTTGCTCACCCCTTTCTCCCCCTTTAGCAGATCCTAATTCTGGAGACTCCTAACTGCCCACCTCGACAAATCCTTCCCAGCCCAATCGCCAGGGACAGCGCTGACAGCATATACTTCCAGGCTATTCCCTGCCTACCTATACCAAGCAAAAGGAGTGACATGGCTAATGTGCTCTTTCTCCCATTCTTCTAGGCTGACAAACGGGCTCATCATAATGCACTGGAACGAAAACGTAGGGACCACATCAAAGACAGCTTTCACAGTTTGCGGGACTCGGTCCCATCACTCCAAGGAGAGAAGGTGAGTTTATTGAGAAAGTCGATGGCCACCACTAACTTAAAACTTGCTGTGAGGCTTACCAGGTACTTACATGTCTAGAAAGAAATGGAATCAGAGATATTCCGGTATTGTGGTTTCCTTCATTTTTGATTCTTTGGAGTATCATTATACACCTACTCTCTCTTTAGCAAATAATGACAGATGTGATAGAGCTGCTTATAAGACATTAGTAGGCATTATCGTTTAAAATTAGAATTATTTGTAATAAATTACTCACTCAAGAAATGATTATGACTATCCACTATAGTACAGAGAGTAGCCCATAGAAGTTTGGGATAACACGAAGGATTTCTGAAGTCAGTGACTCCCTAGGTCTCCATGAGAATTCTTTCATATGGTTCAGAGTTAATATTTATCTTAAATGAGACCTCTCAGGGAATGTATGTGAACCAACCTGGGCACCAATGATCTCCCATTTCCAACAACTGTTATTTCAAGGCATATAAAGAGCATTTTAAACTATGAGACAAAAGACTAAAGGAAAGAGACATGTTCATATGAAATGGAGGGAAAAAAATGACTGGTCTTATGCTTCCCTCCACCCCACTGATGGCCTTCCAGAAACTAATGTTTTCCCTGGAGAGGTAGGCACCAGCTGTTTCTACATTTGAAAAACAAAGTTGGAAGCTTTGAGTAAAAAGCCTATGGGTTAGGGTCACTTCTTGGAATTTGGAAAAAACATCTGTTTGCACAGTTATATCCTTAACACAGAATGTAGCCAGCTGCTCTCCGCAGCAGTTCACTTGTATGAAGGGCCGACTGCAAAGAGGACCTGTGTTTTATTGGTCCAATGATCTACTGTTTAAAAAAGCAGCTATTTTAAGAAAAATCATTGCTCTCAGGTAGCTTTGAATGGCTCTCTTGATTTAGCTCTGTGGGTGGGAGTCCTGAGTTTTTTAGGTTATCCAGAATTAAATTTAGAATCACTATAGTTGCACTTTGTTTATACGGCTGCTCTGGTAAGTCATGTGGTTTATACCTTATCTAAGGTGTGGCTTTCTATGTGACTGAAGCTTGGGGTAGGTCTGACCTTTATGAAAAAAACAAAACAGGCCATGTGAATACCTAGTATTGCAAAACCAGAATTTGCCATGGGTTAGGCCTACTTAGTGTGGACTTGGTTTAGTGGCCTTGAACTAAGATGTTTACCTAGAATAACAACATTCCTGGGCAAGACATTCTCTAAGCAGTATAGGAAATCCTTAGGATGGAGAGACTCATCCTTTTAGTCAGGGTACACACATGCAAAGGATTATCTCTTGTGCTTGTCTGAACTGTTGATACTCAGTGCTTATTCATATGCCACGGCATCAATTTAAATGGCTTTGGTGAACTAAATGGACAAAGCTCCCTTCTTTTAAGTCTCTCATCTAACCAGGAGCAGCACCAAGGCAGTGTTTCCCAGGAGGTGGCCTATGGCTCACTCCAGATTCACTACTGACTGCCATTCTGGAGGCAGGCATGAGACTATATATTTATAACAAGCAGTCAGGTGATTCTTAAGCATTCTTAAGTTTGAGAACTCTTTGGGAGAAGCTGGTCATAGGCGCTCAAGTATACTTTTTTCCTTATCTAGCTGATTCTGTGCTGTCATAACATTCTTCTTTAAGTCTTTAAAAATCACAGTATCGTAAATCCTGCTGTCTGCTTTCTTCAAGGAAGTTGATGGTTTAAATTTGGTAGCCTTACAAATTGAATAGTTTGTCATTCATTGTGGCCCATTCATTCAGTCCATTCATCAGATGTTTACTGAGGCTCTGCTGCATTGCCAGGAACTGTTCTAGATACTAGGGAAACAGCAGTAAACAGAACATACAACTAGAAACTTATTTGGGTGAGGAAAAGATAGAAAGTGAATTAATAGTGTAAAATATATATAGCACGTTAGATAAGTGCTATGGAGAAAATTAAACTGGGAAGGAAGGGTTGCAGTTTTTAGTAGGGCAGACAAGAAAACTCACTGGCAAGGCAACATCTGAACAAAGGTCTGAAGGAAGTGAAAGGAAGAACCAGGCATTTATCTGGTGATAAGTATTCTAGGCCAAAGGAAGGCAAGTGTAATAGCCCAAAGGTAGGAACCTGGTAGCATTGCTGGACCTGTCAAGAACAGAGGCCAGGGTGGCTGGGATGGAATGAGTGAAGGGAAGGTGACAGGAAATAAGATCGGAGAAGTAGTAAGACGAGGGGAGAGGAGTGGTCGAGCGGCCAGCTTATGTGAAGCCCATTAACAAAGCCCGAGGGTAGAAATTGACCAGGTGCCTTTCTGATTTCAGAATCCTATCTGTGTTATAATCCAGATATTTCGCACTAAATATGAGTAAAGTAGCCCTGAGCCCCTTCCCATCTGAATTCCACCTTCTGCATCATTTTCCTTGTCTGCCAGCATTGTTTCACAGATGCTGTAGGGAGTCTAACAGAAAGAATACTTTGTCTCTCAGTCTTCTTAGTGCTCACTAAATGTTGCAATTTTTTAAAACCATGGTATTTAAACCAAAGGAAATTGGCTAATTCTTGATTTGGATTGCGGTAATTAAGGTTGCAACATTATGTAAATAATCGTGAGTTTGGGGGAGCTTAGATCAATTTCTTACAGGGAAGGCCCTCTAGTCTCCTTTGATTTGAGCATCTTTTAAGTTCCAAATGACTTCTCACTTAATATTTGAATCATCTGTCATACATGTCCCAAGCTTTTTGTTTTTTAAAGCGAAACCAGTACTGAGTGAGTTGTATTCTAACCAGGAATGAGGGATACTTGTATAAAAAAAAATAGCTTTAAATGTGAGAGCCATACTCTGTCTGCTGTTTTATTTTTACTATAACATAAACGTTATAAAAAGTGGTCACCTTTTACATTAAGTAAAAAGAAAAAAATCAGTAATAACCAACAACTCTGTTGCCATATAAAAGTAAGCACAACGGTTCTGTAAAGTTTTATACTAATAGAATTGGACATATGCTGTTCCTGCCATCATTACTGTATCACAGATGAGGAAGCAAGCTTGAGATCCTGATCCCTATCTGCAGATGGACAGGGACTAGAATCCAGGGCTGCTGATTGCTGAGGTTGATCTTTATACCACACTGGAGAGGTAAACAACTTGAGGATATTTTGAAGAAATATTGCTTAAATACTTAGATCTTTTTATTGGGAGCTCCCCCTAGGTAGAGCCAGTAATCTTGGCAGTATGTCTTACTGGGGCTGTTATTACTAGCATACTCTTTCCTGAGGTGGGATACATAGGTGACACTGAAGTACAGACAGTTGAGGATCACTTAAAGTCTGTAAATTTTTCTGAATCCACTTAGTTTCTCTGAGAAATAAACCTTATTGTTGGTGGTCCATTTGGGTTTTGCCATAGGTCCCAGTGTAAGCAAGCCGACTCTCAAACTCTGTTGTTTGAGTCTCTTTTTTTCTCATGTAGTTCTTCCACTGGACATCACACAGGGAAAGATAGTATGGAATTAAAACCATCAGCCAGTCAACAAGAGTAAGGGAGTAAGGGCAAGAACAACTGTTCTAAGGGCTTGTGGGTGGCTCAGTCAGTTAAGTGTCTGCCTTTGGCTCAGATCAGGATCCTAGGATCCTGGGGTCCTGGGATTGAGCCCCACATTCGGCTCCCTGCTCAGTGGGTAGCCTGCTTCTCCCTCTCCTTCTGCCACTCCCCCTGCTAGGATTTTGTCTCTCTCAAATAAGTAAATCAATAAAATCTTGAAAAAAAAAAAAAAAAAAAAAAGAATAACTGTTCTGTAGGAAGACATTTCTCTTTTTTAAACAGAATTATTCGTTTTAAGGGTGCTCAGTTGGGTACTAGAGAGTGTTGCCCTGTGGGTTGCTGGCACTGAGCTCATTCTCTTTATATGGATTCAAGACCTGGTAGCCAGCCAGGTAAAGTTTGCCTTTACATGGGAATATAATTTTGCCCTCTGCCCCATAAGTTAGCCCCAGCATCCAGTCACACTATCTCCTTAGCATGGTTGACTTTAGTGATAAAATGTTCTATAGCAGCATTGCCATTTGTAGCTGTATAGTGGGTTATAGAAATTTCTCATCTTTTTAGTCTGTTCCTAAATACCTGCTTATCTAAATGGTTAATTGCTCTCTCAGGCAGTTGTACTATGGATTTCTCCTTTCTGGGTAGAGCTGTGTTAAAAAGAGATAATATAACCTGAGATGAAGAAGAAAACCAGGGGTTCTTCTAGTGAGCATTAAGTTCAGTATTCCTTCCTTTTGGGTGAGAACATGAGGGCCCTGCCGCAGTCAACTCCTACCACAGACTCTGGCATGTGGTAGTTCACAGTACATAGCTGTGGAATGAGAACACCAGAGGAAACCGTGGGCTTACTGAGTCCTTGAACAAAACAGCAACAGCTAACATGGTTGTATGCATCTGTTTAATTAAGACCCAAGACCTATGTGAGCACTGTAGAGGTTTAAAATATGTAATAGATAGTGTCTCCTCTTAAGGATCTTGTTTTTTTTTTGAGAGAGGATTATACCTATTACGTAGCAATAATAAGGTAACATGCTGAGCATCAAATAAGAGGTTAATAAGAGGTTAATTCTAAGCTAATCTGTTTCATTTCCATTAAAGCCTACTTTTCTTAACATGTTAAAGTGTTGATAACCAAATAGCTCCCTTATACCAAGGAACCTGATGATTCTTACAGCTAAAGGTCAGTCTCTTCTTCAACTCACTAAGCACTGTGACTGGAGCACTTACCCCAGTTTTAATTGTACATATGTCTGTGTGGTTACTTGGTGACTATCTGCCCATCTGCCACCCTGCACTAGAAGAAATATCATGAGGCAGGGAAAACATCTTCTTTTGGTCTTATTTCTTCCCTCAGTGCCTGGCACACAGTAGGCTGCAAAGCAAGTATTTATTTTATTTTTTTTAAATAAATTAATTTTTTATTGGTGTTCAATTTACCAACATACAGAATAACACCCAGTGCTCATCCCGTCAAGTGCCCCTCTCAGTGCCCGTCACCCATTCACCCCCACCCCCCGCCCTCCTCCCTTTCCACCACCCCTAGTTCGTTTCCCCGAGTTAGGAGTCTTTTTCTTCTCCCTTCCCTTATATTCCCTTTCAGTGTTATTTATATTCCCCAAATGAATGAGAACATACACTGTTTGTCCTTCTCCGATTGACAAAGCAAGTATTTATTAACCAAAGGCAGGAAGCCCCCTGTCCACCTAGCCACGTATACTGGGAGAGGCTCATCCCAGTGGACACCTTTTATGATATGCCATTCATTCAGCAGCACTGTTTCTGTGTCATATCTGGGCTGTTGAAGTGATTATCTTTTAAATGAAATGTAAGCCACAGCCCTACCCATTTCACCTCATTATTCATTAAGGTTATTTCCTAGACAGACTCCATCCAGCCTAGGCAGTTATTTTCTTCAAAATTAAGTTTTTCAATGGGGAACCTGGGTGGTGCAGTTGGTTTTAAGTTGGTTGTGGTTCAGGTCATGATCTTAGGCTTGTGGGATCTGGCCCCACATTGTACTCCATGCTCAGCGTGGAGTCAGCTTGAGATCTGTCTCCATCTCTGCCCTCCCACTGGTTCATGACTACATGTGCTTGCTCCCTCTCTTTCTCTCTCAAATCTTTTTTTAAAAATAATTTTTTCAAAAATTTAATTTTCTACCTTAAATTTGTCATCTCCATTGAGCCCTGGGCTTAGCAACTATGAATGTATTGATTTATTGAATTCTTTGTACACTGTATTTATGTGCTACTGAAAACCTTCCCAGGGCTTTTCAGTGCCCATCGAGGTGAAAACTGGCATTCTGTGTCCTCTAAATAAGGTACCCACGTTGCCAGCCTTCTTTCTTTTCTCCTTCCCTTATTGCGGAGCACCCTCCTCTGTTTCCCCAGGAATGTCATTTATCAGAGCTGTTCGCCTTCTTAAGGTCCAACTCCAGCCATATCACCCAGAGGACATCAGGGTTTCATAGTGAAGAGACACCCGCCCCCCCCCATGAGGGCCTCTTTCCTGCTGAAGCGCCTCCATGTTTCTCCCCACCTGGGCCTCCCCTGCCTGCCTGTCTGCCTGCTGGCTTCAAGGCTCATATCTTGCAGTTCACCGCCCAGAGAACCTGCGGTATTGGTCTCCCATCAGCCCCAGTGTGCACGGGCTTCACTGGCCTCTCCTATTCTCTCTTCCCTCTGTGGCAATCTTACCACCTAACTGAAGGGTATGCTCCTTGAGGGCAGAAGTCTTGTCCATTCTTCTAGAAGTGTCTGCAGTGCTGAGCAGGGGAAGGCTCATGCCTATGGAGAGGACTAGAGAGCCAGGAGGCTGTACTAATATTTTCCATCTTGAGATTTGGAAGGATACTGGATTAGGTTCCTAGGCTTTCCCTTCAGCATTTTTCTTTTTTTCCTGTAGCAAAATTGCAAAAATTTTAGGAAAATGGGAAGAAGAAAGCAGTGTGTACCCCCTTTCTCTAACACAACTATAGCCTTTCCTTTATTCTAAGATTCTAAGACAAGTGTTGCCCTGTACATGTTTAATGTGAGCCACAATGCATTTTCAATACAGTTAAAATTTTCTAGTTGACACAGTAAAAAAGTAAAATAACAGATGAAGTTAATTCTAATGATACATTTTATTTAACCTAATATGCAAAAATAAGTATGATTTCAATGAAATCCATGTATTTTGTACTTAATAGCACAGCTTAACTCAGTCTAGTCACATTTCAAGTGCTTATCAGCCATTTGGACAACAGTGCAGTTCAGACATAGCTCCCTGCTCCATACCCCATGTTAATGACTAAAACTGGGTGCTGTCTTACAATGAGTGTCAAAAGAAACTTGCCTCCTTTTTTTTTCTCCCCTAAAAAGCTTCTGTTGCTAAAATTCATGGAATAATTGATGGAATCTAAGAAGCAAGGAAATGATGGTATTTTCAATCTGTATATTCCCTTCTGATTTCTTTGTATGCATGCTTTACATGACTGAAATATTACAGCTTGTTATCACATAAGATGCTTTTTGCCCAGTGATAAGAGTGTTTGTATTTAGTCATTAGGCATGTTTCTTCTGTTGGCCAGTTACATTGCTTCCTGTTTTTAATTATGTAAGTAATGTAGTGCTGACCATCTTGGTTGTAGGTGACTGTTTCCATAGAATAGATTCCTAGAAGCTGGATTGTTGGGTCTATGGTTAAGAACATCTGGTTTTTGCTGTGTTGCCAAAATGCTTTCTGAGAGGATTGTTTTCATTCTTTCATTTCTTATTTTTTAAAGTAAATGCTAAAGACTAGTCTTTTTTTTAAAAAAATAAATTAACATATACTGTATTAATCGTTTTAGAGATAGAGCTTAGTGATTGATTCATCAGTTGCATACAACGCCCAGTGCTTATTACATGGTGTTCTCCTTAATGTATATCACCCAGTTACCTCATCTCCCTACCCACCTCCTCTCCAGTGACCCTGTTTGTTCCCTAGAGTTAAGAGTCTCCTACAGTTTGTCTCCCTTTCTGATTTCATCTTATTTTGTCTCCTTCCTCTATGATCCTCTGTTTTATTTCTTAAATTCCATATATGAGTGAAATTGTATCATATTTGTAAAGATTAGTCTTTTGACAGTGTTTTGAGAGTTCCAGTTTTACTATCACTGGAATATTTTTGGAGGAGGAACGAATTTAGTCGGCAAAAGGTAGTAATTAATTTTGTATTTTATTACTTATAATATGAAATCCTTTTCCACATATTTACTAGTTGTATTTCCACTTTGGGGAACTGTGTACCTCTATCCTTCATGGTCAGAGTTTGATGACCAAGTGTCACAACTTCATTTCAAACTGCCAAGGGCACAAGGAAAAGAGTACAGGATTTGAAATAAGATTTTTGTAGACCCTTAAACAAATGTCTAACTCCTAGCTTTAACTAAGCCCCTTAGAGGGCATGATAGCTCTGCCTTCCTGTAGTAATCAATAAAATGGTCCTTTAGGCTGGGGAGGGCTTGCCAGCAGGATGCTTTGAGGGGCCATGTGACTGTGCTGGCTCTGACCCCACAGCCTTCCAGCCTCCTTTATTGGCATTGATAGGGGCTCCATTTTGTAATGAATACTTTAATATAGACCCAAATTTATTGTGCAAATTCTTTAATTTTTATTTTCAGAAGATGTCTTATTCCAATGGAAATGTATGTCGGTTTTTCTGTAGCTCCCTCTTAACCTTAATATGTATAAAGGCTTGTGCAGATTTCAGAAAATAATGGTTTTATGTTCCTTAAAATACGTAGTGCACTACAGATGTCAGTTAGTGAGGCAGACAGTACTATTTTCATTCCCCAGGATATGGCATTTTGGTTCTTAGGAGTACAAGGCAGTGGTATCATCTGCTTGGTAGGGTCTTATTTTGACAGTGAGGAGGAAAAGTGATAAATATGACCAAGATGATTACTTCTTAAGTCAGAGCTAGAACCCTAGGGAATAGCAGGGGTGTTCCTAACATGAACATTCTAGGAGTACTTCTCTTCCTCACCTCTCTCCACTTGCTTTCTAAAACAATGTGGGTTTTTACACAAATCCAGATTACTGTAAGGAGATTTACATCTCCACAAATGTGTGACACTCTTGCCTTAAATAAAAAATTTTGAGAGCTACTCTGTTAAGTGGGATTTAGTAACCTTGGATTTTACCCTAATATCAGTGTTAACTACTTCAAGAATCATGTGGGACCTTTAAAAGGGTCTAATTAGAATCAAACTCTTGGGTTTGGGTCCTTTTGTGAACTATGTTCATTTCTTGCTGCAACACATGAGTTGCATTCCCTCTGACCCCAAGTACAGTTCCATTCAAGTGGGTGCCTCCAGAGGCTGGGTTGGCCCTTTCCTCTCCTTGTTCTTTAGGCAGAGATGTCATCATGCCAGTAGTGGTGGCACGAGCCAGAGAAGGGACAGGAACCTGTTGGGCACCTTGGCTACACCACACTGGGTCTTCTGTGTTGATTTTGGACCATTGTTAGGTAATGAAGCCAACAGCACCGTTGGGAGCCGGCATCTCCCCTCTGCTAGGGCTAGGGTCAGTCTGTTCTCTCATGCTGTCTTGTATCCTTAGGCTTTTTCTGTTTGCTGCTCTTCTGCTAGAAGCCTGTTTGGTTTTCACCAGTCTTTAAGAGAAAAAAAAAAAAAAATCTTCCTTCAATGGCCACTATTATTACAAGCTACTTTTTTTTCATTTCTCATTTTTTCAGCCTAATTCTAAAAAACTAGTCTTCAGCTTCAACTCATCCCTATGCTCATTACCTCATCCCTGAGGATGATTTACCTGAACTCTGACTCCTCCAAGGAAACCATCCTCACCTGGGGCTTTATTGACCTCCTTGTAGACAAATCCTGTGACTCTTGGATTGTCATTTCCCTCCTGCTCAGACTCCTCTCTATGATATCCCTGTTGGTGCATTTCTGTTGATCTTTTCCACAGCTTCCTCTCTGCTACCAAAGTAGAGGTGTCCTGGAGGCCTGGCTACAAATCCTGACTCTGTTACCTAATAGTAGGCAAGTTAGTGTACTATGCCTCAGTTTCCTTAATTATAAAATAGAGGAAATAATACATCAGAAGGCGGTATGAAGGTACCTGGCATTTAATAAGTAAGTACTCAGGAAGTGTTAGCTGCTGCCATTATTGTCATCATCATCATTCATATTGCCATAATGCAGCCATAACTTTGGAACAAGACCTGGCAAGGCTGTCCAGGGAACTTTTGCATGGCTCCCAGAGGTGGAAGGAGAGGCTGAAGAGCCACTTTGCATTAACTCACACTGCTATGTTAGAAGCCTAGTACCTCTTTCATCCCCTCAGCCAGTGTGTGCTGTCTTAGGGCTGTGTTGGTTTCTGCTTAGGCAGAATCAGAATTGGTGCCTTGTGCTTGTAAAAATTAGCAGGAAAAAAATTATCCAGGTCCTTACTAGTATCCAAAGGCAACAGTCCATCTGTGGACACATTGGTTTACCAAGTTCTATCTGCTCAGTCACACACACACACACACACACACACACACACACACACACACAGATTACTGATCAGCCAAAGTGCATTTCAGAAAACAGAAACTGAAAGCCTGCCCAGGGCCATTCCATAGTCTGTGCCATAAACCCTGAGGCCACTCCACAGTCCAAACCATAAAGCCCGAGGTTCTTGTCAGGTTTCTTGTTTACTGTTCACATAGTAGAAACTCCTGAAGGCACGGAAGGGCCTGCCCACACCTTAATCCTGTGGCTGGGCACATGATCTCATGGTTTAGAAAGCCAAGAAGAGGGGATTTTAGATGTCTAGGATTTTCTAGCTTCAGCAGTTTGCTTCTACACCCTCACCCCCCTGGACTAGACATGCATGTAAATTTGGGGCAATTCTGTATTTTGTGCTTGAAAGTTTTTCTTGTTGTATTTTAGTTGGTGAGTACTCTGGGAAGGGCAAAATAAAGTTAATTGGACTATTCTTTTGGACTTGCCAAGGGGTGGCCTGGGATGCTTGTGCTCTCAGCAGGGGGTGGAGGAAAGGCTGTGCTTAGTGTTTTGGAGGATTTTTTTGCTGGGTTTATACCAATTCAGCCTTCTTTGGGGACCTCTGTGTTCTGAGCATCTGTGAATTTTATCTTCATCTGAAAACTGGGCTGAAATGGAAACTCCCATTACTGGAAGGATCTTTTTTCCCCTCTTTGGTTTGTTGTACTGTGCTTACTCCTCACTTTCACTTCATGGT